>NW_015505418.1:759260-821493 GCF_001515645.1 Sinocyclocheilus grahami | reverse complement strand
TTAAAAAAAAAAAAAAAAAAAAAAAAAAAAAATAATATATATATATAGATCCATTCCTATTTATTTTTGCAGCCTTTATTAATGGTTTTAAAATTTCAATTCAGAAGAGGCATAACTGACTGCATGTAAATAATAATAATAAATGATAATAATAATAATAATAATAATAATAATAATGAGGTAACAGAAGTTACCTACAAACACTCACCTTGTCATACTGGCAAACCACCACGTTCTCAGTGTCGAACAGCTCCTGATCTTCCTCATCACTGACATCATCACCACTGTTTAACGGCTCCTGAAATAAAAGTTTTAAAGACTTAAAGGTGACATATCATGAAAATCTGAATCAGGTTTTAAGTGCTAGAATCAGGTCCCAACCAAGGAAACGTGAAAGTTTAACCCAGTAACTTTTTGGTAAGCCTTTTTCTGCAAGTGTCTGAAAAAACGAGCACGCCTGATTTCGCTCACCTAGTGACGTTGCAAAGGGATCACATTATAATATTACAGCCCCTTAATCTGTAAGTTTCCACCCACGGCACTATCATTCTGTTTTTGCAAGCGACAACGGTGTACCAGCTCTAAGGCCATGGCGAAAGTTTGAGCAAAACATGCTAACTGTTCTGTCTTTGACTGCACAGATGAGCACAGAACAATGTTTGAGTCCCAGCCTCAGAGGAGACGAGAACGGAGACAGAAGCCAAACCAGACTGGCTTCTGTCCAGCACCAGCATAGTTTCAGTATCATTTATACATTATACTTTTACATGTTGAATTCGTTTTTATTTTAATATACTCCATTTGTCTTTTTTTCATACGTCATGTTTTTGATGGGTTTTAGTTAACGATAACACCCTCCAGAACGTACCTCCTCCACTTGGCCATCCTCTCCACCGTCTTTCTCTTTGTCTTCATCCTCATCCTCATCATACTCATCCTCCTCTTCATCCTCCTCTGAGGACGTGTCTCCTGCACCGTCCACCTGGAGCACCATGGGAGGTTGCTGCGAGGCCTGTTGCTGCTGTGGCTGTTGTTGCAGTGCCTGTGCTTGAGTCTGTACATGCACAGCTCCCTGTTCCGGCTGCACAGTCATCGCTGTTGCCTGCATGACCTAAAGACATGCAACTTCTCTCAATACACACACATTTATCAAGATCACCTCAGAGACATGTACTTTATGCTTGAGGTCAGAGGTTGTGCTGACCTGAGTGTTCTGCTGTACTTTATTTCCTGTGAGGACAATCTGCTGCGGCTGGATGATGACTCCGGTCTGCTGGGAAAGGCCTCCCTGAAGTGGAGTCAACACCTACATGAAGAGAGAGAGAGACACATTCACTGCACACTTGCTCTAATACACAGATCAATGTGACTCTTCACCAGACTTTGAAAAGCAACTGTAATTTTAACAGTAAAAGACCATGTAAAAATTCTACAATGAATTTACATTAACAGAATTCCCTGTGACACTTAAAAATTGATGATTTTTCCATTTAAAAGGTTTATTCTATGTAGGTATGGGCCGATTACCGGTTTCAAGGTATACCGTGATTTGAAAATTTCATGGTTTCAAAACCGCTAATATTTTCTGTTATACCGTTCCTGCGGTATGCACAGTTTTTCCATGTCTCCTCAAAGACTGAAAGTGTAGGAATCCCTCAGGTTGAGTGCAGTGTAGAGTAACACGACCCTCCTCCTCTTGTTGGTGCGAGCGAGCGGTCAGTCACGTGTGTAGGATGGCCGAACTTAAGGAGCTTTCTCTGGAACTTACGCGATCGGCAACCGGCCGTTTTTTGTCTTATTGCAGCTCGTCTCTGTTCTGGACTTGCACAAACTGCGTTCCAATGCAATAATTTTCCAAAATGTCATTTATGTGAAAATATGAAGTCTGTAAATGCCCGTTAACACAGGCCAGACATGCTGAAGACGGACACACGGAGAAAAATACTGTAGCAGGCAGATCACTCACTGTTCGTGATGCACAAACTATTGGAAGACAATCTTCAATATTGATTTGGGGGTTTATATGAATGTGTTTCTGAGGGGAACCAACTGTCTTCAGAAAAGTTTACATGGTATTTTCTTTTCATCTGTATAGTTCATGTTAAAGCCGCGTTTCAGCGCAGTGCTGCTTTGTTTACAGCGGTAACGAAGGAAACGTTGTTTTTATCCAGTCACTTAAAAATAACACATTTTGGAATCTGTAACGAAAATACCGTGAAACGGTGATATTTTTGCTTAAAGTTATCATACCGTCAAAATCTCATTCCGGCCCATGCCTAATTCCATGTTAAAGGGGTCATATGATGCGATTTAAATTTTTCCTTTCTCTTTGGAGTGTTATAAGCTCTTGGTGCATAAAAAAGATCTGTAAAGTTGCAAAGACTAAAGTCTCAAATCCAAAGAGATATTCTTTATAAAAGTTAAGAGTCAACCACATCTACCTAAAACGGCTCGTTCTAACACGCCCCCACATGTCTACGATACGATGTGGAAAGATTTGCATAACGCCTCCCAAATGTTCACGCAAAGAAAAGCGGCACAACTTTTATTCTCGCTGTAGTATTGTTGCCGCCGCCGCCATGTCGTGAAGGCGCTGTGTGCTTCGTTGTGAAAGCGAAACTACTTTGTTTGGCCTTTCAAAAGAGGACGATATCGCTTCGTCATGCCTGGAGCTGATCCGTGCTGGTCGCTGAGGAAATACTTCAACTTTGCGCTGTGGATCACCGGATCAGCTTTCACCGTGGACGAAGCGGAGTCCAGCCTGGGGTCGTCACATGTGGTTGCCGCAGGCATCACAATATGGTAAGGGATGTAACATTTCCGTCACACGCTTGAGGTATTCGGCCAATCACAACGCACTGGATAGCTGGCCAATCAGAGCACACCTCGCTTTTTCAGACCAATGAGCTTTGTAAAAATCGACGCGTTTCAGGAAGGCGGGGCATAGAGGAGAAACAATAATGTACAGTATATGGAAAATGTGTTTTTTTTAACCTTAAACCGCATAAACATTTCATTACACCAAATAATGTTCTTTTTAGCAGCATCATATGACCCCTTTAAGGTTGTTTTACCTTTTGTGGATAAATTCATGTTTATTGCATTATTTTAGTGTCATGTTACCATGTCATTGTTGTTTGTATGACATCCTCCTCCTAAATATTAGCATTTACCTCAGTTTTTTTAAAAAGCTACTGGTGGCAAACTCTTATCATGTGGCTCTCTTTACCATGCAAGTAAATAAAGAGTAAATAAAATAATTAAAATAAAGTTAAATACACTTACGCAAATAAAGCATTCTACATATCACTTTACCACACAAATAGATAAAAAAAAAAAAAAAAAAATCAAAGTATTATATGTATTTTTTATCTAATTGCATTGTAAGTTAATATGTAAAATAATCAAGCCAAAAAAAATTATACTTTAGTAAAAATACATTTAAAAAAAGTTACAAGTATAATACCTTCAAGTATTACACCATTCCCTTAACGGTCCCCTGAAATGCTTAGAAACACGCAGCGTTACTCTGTGTTGACGTCATTTTAACTGAAACAGGAACAGGGCGGGACATATCAAGCAGCCTCGCCCCTTTTTAAAATAGCCAATAGCGTTCATTTATATCACAGCTTGGGCTAGAGCCGTTCAGCGGTTGAGCTCCGTAAAGCTGCATTTGACAGGGTATGCCAGCCACAATCTCATCCATATTGCTATAAAATATAGCATTCGGTGTATAATTCAAATAGCTCCGATTCATTTTGTGGTCTGCGCCGACTCGCGTATAATGTTATCCGCTCAGTGTTATCGTGTCTGTGGACCGGAGCAGAGTGTGTGTGCGGTGCAATGGTGGTCTGTTGACAAGTGACCGATTTCAGCCACGGCTTCAGCGTCTATTTTATAGTGTAGGGGGCGGGCGCTTCGGATTCTAGAGAGCATTTAATTGGACCGAAAGTTTGATGAGAAGCTGAAGTACGATGTGACGTCAAAAAAATCGTTGAGTCGTTACACCATACATTTCACAGATTATTTTGTCTACATCTATAAACCACTGAAGTAACACTGTAATAGTATAACCTGCTCTACTTCTCTTTCTGTAAACTGTCCTCTATCAGTTCTGATATTTGCCTTTTATACAAACAAGAGATCTGACACATCTTGCATTAACTAGCTATGATGAGGACCTCAGCTGACTCAGGGAAACGAAGCACACTCAAGTGCGTAGATGCCGTCACAACACACCCAGCAGCATCCAGTGACTGAACTAGAACAAACGTGTCACTATTGGTGCACAGAAAGAGTTTGCAGTGTTATGTGAAGTATGAAGCACATACCTGCTGTATGACAGGAGCCTGCACACCTCCAGGCTGCATCTGTGGCAGGACCTGCTGCTGCAACACCATTTGCTGCTGTGGCTGAATGATGTATTGAGCTCCATTGGCAGCTCTGACCACCTGCAGGATCTGACCTGAACACACAACAGAGAGAGATGGGCTTTTTTATTTTATTTTTTTTAAAGGCATTCACACTTGTGTTAACATGCACAAAGTAGTCATGAAACTGAACACCACTGCCTGTGTTGACGTCATTTTAACTGAAACAGGAACAGGGCGGGACATATCAAGCAGCCTCGCCCCTTTTTAAAATAGCCAATAGCGTTCATTTATATCACAGCTTGGGCTAGAGCCATTCAGCGGTTGAGCTCCGTAAAGCTGCATTTGACAGGGTATGCCAGCCACAATCTCATCCATATTGCTATAAAATATAGCATTCGGTGTATAATTCAAATAGCTCCGATTCATTTTGTGGTCTGCGCCGACTCGCGTATAATGTTATCCGCTCAGTGTTATCGTGTCTGTGGACCGGAGCAGAGTGTGTGTGCGGTGCAATGGTGGTCTGTTGACAAGTGACCGATTTCAGCCACGGCTTCAGCGTCTATTTTATAGTGTAGGGGGCGGGCGCTTCGGATTCTAGAGAGCATTTAATTGGACCGAAAGTTTGATGAGAAGCTGAAGTACGATGTGACGTCAAAAAAATCGTTGAGTCGTTACACCATACATTTCACAGATTATTTTGTCTACATCTATAAACCACTGAAGTAACACTGTAATAGTATAACCTGCTCTACTTCTCTTTCTGTAAACTGTCCTCTATCAGTTCTGATATTTGCCTTTTATACAAACAAGAGATCTGACACATCTTGCATTAACTAGCTATGATGAGGACCTCAGCTGACTCAGGGAAACGAAGCACACTCAAGTGCGTAGATGCCGTCACAACACACCCAGCAGCATCCAGTGACTGAACTAGAACAAACGTGTCACTATTGGTGCACAGAAAGAGTTTGCAGTGTTATGTGAAGTATGAAGCACATACCTGCTGTATGACAGGAGCCTGCACACCTCCAGGCTGCATCTGTGGCAGGACCTGCTGCTGCAACACCATTTGCTGCTGTGGCTGAATGATGTATTGAGCTCCATTGGCAGCTCTGACCACCTGCAGGATCTGACCTGAACACACAACAGAGAGAGATGGGCTTTTTTATTTTATTTTTTTTAAAGGCATTCACACTTGTGTTAACATGCACAAAGTAGTCATGAAACTGAACACCACTGCTGTGATTGGATAACTTCATCGCATCGTATCCACACCCTCCTTTAATTCTCTAAGTCCTCTAATTTTGTTTGCGTAATTTTCAGTATATAGTTTTAAAAGTACTATTTTTACTTGTGTAATAGATGCTGCATGTACTCGTATGCACTGATTTAATTGGCAACACCCAGTGACACACTTGGTCTCTTAATAAACGTCAAACCAGTATTTAACGCCATTATGAACACACTAAGATTAAACAAATGTATTTACCTGCATTGCCTCAGACGACAAAATGCTCGGCACTGCCGTATCATTCAATAATAGATTTTTTGAAAAACCGGCCTCATGAAAAATTGACGAAAAGGTCTGTTGTGAAATGCGAGTAATAAGTATTTCCATTCAGTTGCTCAGGTACGTCATTGAATAAATGCAAAGTTTTTGGAGGTTCCGGATTCTTTACATCCACTGACAGAACAACGTCAGAGTTTGACGTCTTACTTGACATCTTCTCAGCAGCAGTATGGCTCTTGGGATTGATGGACAGACATTTGTTGTTCAGAACGCACCTCCCCTCATTAAATACGACGATGACGCATGTTAAGGGGCGGGTCAAGGAGAATTGCAATGTCATGATTTTCCTGATTGTAACTACTTTATTAATACTAGAGATGTGCGGGTCTAGTCGACTAAACGGTACAGTTCCTACTAGTCGACACTGAAAAAAAAATAGTCGATTACACGACAGACAAAAAACAAACATTTTATTCAAATTACCATCATTTTAACATTGCATTTAAAACATTTTAAACAACAAGTTAAAATAAAACATTTGAAAAAAAGAATACATTATTTTTAAAAGTTCATCTGGGCGGAAAACACATTTTTACCTCGGACCTCACATGCGTTTTCTTCGTGTCAGTTGCGGCGAGTTCAAAAATGACCATGCGAAAGACCAGCAAGATGTGGCATTATTTTGAATTAGAAGGAAACGGAAAAGTTTTGGGTAAACTGTGTAATGTCAAATTGTCTTACAATAACTCTTCTGGAGCGATGCGTAATCATATTCAATACAGGCACGTAGGCGCTAGCTTAGAGGCTGGCCAAAGCCAGCAAATGTCAATCACGTCATTCACTACAGCACGCAGCCGCTGCGATCCCATCCGCGCCGTCTGTTCATCTAACGAAGACCCACTTCGGTGATGGTGCGGGATGTCCAGGCGCTTTCTGAAACTGTCGACTTGCTTTTCGTTATCTCTACGTGCCTGCAACTTCAGTTCCTGCCGAGCGCGTTTTTTCAAGTGCAGGAATTTTACTGTTAATCACCTCAGGTCCCGTCTTTCACCAGACCACGTTGATAATTTCACTGAACAAATAACGCAAATGGGCATTGTTGCACTGATTTGGTTTTAGAGGATATAGCCTACACGAAGTACGTTTTTAAAAGCCGTTTTAATGATATTTCAATGATGTTTTTTTTAATGATAAACCTTCCTATTGTTTTTGACTTGTTTTAATATGTTGGTTAACGTTATAAGAAGATTAAGAATTCTGTCAGGCTATTGATTGATTTTCCATTGTTCTGCATTTCCCGAGCTGATTTGAATAAATAAACTATGCTTTGACCGACGTTGAGTGCATGCTCTTTTTTTCTTTTTTCTTTTTAACGACCGTCTAAAATGAAATGATGATAACGCTAGGCAAGTGTGCGGCAAGCGGAATTCATTGAGGGATTTGACAGTGTGATTCATATATTAAGTATTTCAAATACAGGCTATTATAAATGCTACACGCACAGTTTTTTTTTTCCTTATCTTTTGGGGGTCTCTTGCTTTTAGACTAGTCGACTAGTCGGATACAAAACTTTTGTTTAAACGACAGTCAAATTAGTCGTCGCATTAATACATTTGTTATGCAGACACTTATCCAAAGCAACCTCACAAATCATGAGTAATAGTCAAAAACAACTTTAGCCTGAAAATGGGATTGCGTGCTTCGAGAAGTATGGTGAAAAATTAACTCATTTATATAAATAAATGAAAAGTCCAATTATGGCAGTGAAAATGATGATACACATTTAAGTAATTTTATATTTACTTTAAGTCATCTTGAGGCCCCTGGTTGAGAACCACTGTGCTATGGAACATGTCAGAGTGTAATGTCTTACCTTGATGGGTGATAATTTGCTGAAACGGTGATACACCTGCAGGTAAAGCCAAAGTTGCTGCTGTGGCTGCTGCACTCTAGTGGAACAAGAGAGTGAAACAAGAATTGAATCCACAGAGGACACGCATACATTAACGATCAGGTAGAGAGAGAGTGAGAGAGCAAGAACAATATCCTTGTTGGAATCTGCTGTGTAATCTAATTTGAAGTGCCCAGCTCGGTCTAAAGCGTTTTCCAGGAAGACTCCGCCCATCTGTTCTCCTGCTGGCTTTAATGCTGATCCTACAGGGTGTTCACATACACCGGGAACTACAGTGACCAAACCACTAAAGTCATTCACTGTCAGTAGGAGTTTTCTGGATTGTGAGTAATGGTGAGGTGATGCTGGCATGTTCAGACCGCATTAAAGTTTGTAAAATGTTCAGTGATGCTGCCAACTCTAAAAGACCGTTCACAGCAAGGATGATAACGATAAAGACAGTTTTTAAAAATTTTTCTAAATTTAAAAGAACAGCAAAATCCAAAACAACTATAACGGCACAGAGGAACAACATTGTCGGAATCACTTTTTAGAACAACTTTTTTTCAGCTCCTGTATGATAAAAACAACGTACAAACATTCACACTGTACTTCTATACCTCACAGCCCTGTTTTCATTCCCGTCAAAGATTAAATATGGCACTACCCTAAGGTCAATATTTCAATATTCAAAACACTAACATGTGAATGAGAAGAGCTCAAATGTGGCGCACACACTCACCATTCCAGTAGCGCTCATGTGGTGGAGGATCTTAGGTTCCTGAACAATGACCTGCTGCTGAGTAGCTGAGAAGAAACACACAAAGAGTTTATTATTAAATATACACTGGATCTTATTTCATTTCTAAAAGCAAGTGCATGTTCCGATCGGGCCTCACCCTGCTGGGCTGGAGGCAGGAGGACTTGCTGTGCTTGGGTCTGTTGTAGCATCTGCTGAGCTTGTTGGGCTTGCTGCTGTTGAGCTTGCAGAACCTGCTGCTCCCCTGTATGAAACCCATCCACCGCCTTGGACTGCATCAGCTTATTCTCCCACAGCTGCTCAGTAACAGAAGGGCAGCGAGACGCAGGTTTTAATAAACCATCCATCTGTGCAGCACTTTAATTTTCATCATAACAATAAACAGCTTACCGTTTTCAGCTCCATCAGGACCTGCTCATCCACTCCCTATAACGCTAGGCAAGTGTGCGGCAAGCGGAATTCATTGAGGGATTTGACAGTGTGATTCATATATTAAGTATTTCAAATACAGGCTATTATAAATGCTACACGCACAGTTTTTTTTTTTCCTTATCTTTTGGGGGTCTCTTGCTTTTAGACTAGTCGACTAGTCGGATACAAAACTTTTGTTTAAACGACAGTCAAATTAGTCGTCGCATTAATACATTTGTTATGCAGACACTTATCCAAAGCAACCTCACAAATCATGAGTAATAGTCAAAAACAACTTTAGCCTGAAAATGGGATTGCGTGCTTCGAGAAGTATGGTGAAAAATTAACTCATTTATATAAATAAATGAAAAGTCCAATTATGGCAGTGAAAATGATGATACACATTTAAGTAATTTTATATTTACTTTAAGTCATCTTGAGGCCCCTGGTTGAGAACCACTGTGCTATGGAACATGTCAGAGTGTAATGTCTTACCTTGATGGGTGATAATTTGCTGAAACGGTGATACACCTGCAGGTAAAGCCAAAGTTGCTGCTGTGGCTGCTGCACTCTAGTGGAACAAGAGAGTGAAACAAGAATTGAATCCACAGAGGACACGCATACATTAACGATCAGGTAGAGAGAGAGTGAGAGAGCAAGAACAATATCCTTGTTGGAATCTGCTGTGTAATCTAATTTGAAGTGCCCAGCTCGGTCTAAAGCGTTTTCCAGGAAGACTCCGCCCATCTGTTCTCCTGCTGGCTTTAATGCTGATCCTACAGGGTGTTCACATACACCGGGAACTACAGTGACCAAACCACTAAAGTCATTCACTGTCAGTAGGAGTTTTCTGGATTGTGAGTAATGGTGAGGTGATGCTGGCATGTTCAGACCGCATTAAAGTTTGTAAAATGTTCAGTGATGCTGCCAACTCTAAAAGACCGTTCACAGCAAGGATGATAACGATAAAGACAGTTTTTAAAAATTTTTCTAAATTTAAAAGAACAGCAAAATCCAAAACAACTATAACGGCACAGAGGAACAACATTGTCGGAATCACTTTTTAGAACAACTTTTTTTCAGCTCCTGTATGATAAAAACAACGTACAAACATTCACACTGTACTTCTATACCTCACAGCCCTGTTTTCATTCCCGTCAAAGATTAAATATGGCACTACCCTAAGGTCAATATTTCAATATTCAAAACACTAACATGTGAATGAGAAGAGCTCAAATGTGGCGCACACACTCACCATTCCAGTAGCGCTCATGTGGTGGAGGATCTTAGGTTCCTGAACAATGACCTGCTGCTGAGTAGCTGAGAAGAAACACACAAAGAGTTTATTATTAAATATACACTGGATCTTATTTCATTTCTAAAAGCAAGTGCATGTTCCGATCGGGCCTCACCCTGCTGGGCTGGAGGCAGGAGGACTTGCTGTGCTTGGGTCTGTTGTAGCATCTGCTGAGCTTGTTGGGCTTGCTGCTGTTGAGCTTGCAGAACCTGCTGCTCCCCTGTATGAAACCCATCCACCGCCTTGGACTGCATCAGCTTATTCTCCCACAGCTGCTCAGTAACAGAAGGGCAGCGAGACGCAGGTTTTAATAAACCATCCATCTGTGCAGCACTTTAATATTCATCATAACAATAAACAGCTTACCGTTTTCAGCTCCATCAGGACCTGCTCATCCACTCCCTCGTCCAGGAAAAGCTCTCGGACCTCACTGATGACATCCTCCATCACTGAACGATACAGTTTAGGCTACAATGCAAACAAGTAGAAAAACAATATTCTGAACAAATCGATATCATCAATGAGTCCTTTTCTTTAATGAGTTGGTTGAATCGGTTCACAATGTCAACACAAACTATTTGTTCAAAAACTGGACCGAAATGAATCAACTCACTGACACAATGAACAAAGAATCTCTTGCCAACATGATTCGTGTCATGATGAGCCAAGAACCGATGATTTGGAGTGAAGTGAGAACTTGCTAAAAAAGTTACTTTAATAGTCGAATAGCAGAAATGTTAATAAAATAAAAGCAATAGTCACAGGTTTACATTTTGGTTTTATGACATCCATCAAAAACATGAACGGTTTGTTAAAAAAAAACAAAACATGAAATGTTCAGTCAAAAAAAAAATACATTTTTGTATTGTCTGTAAAAAAAAAATTTTTTTTATTAGTTTCTAAAACACTTTTTCAGAGTCTGCAACAAACCAAACTGGGACAAAGGACAAAAAAAGTAACAGAACGCAATAAACACTTTTTATTCCTCCCCACTTTTACTTCACTGTTGATTATTGTTTTGTTTTGAACAAAACATGAAATGTTCAGTCAAAAAAAAAATACATTTTTGTATTGTCTGTAAAAAAAATTTTTTTTTATTAGTTTCTAAAACACTTTTTCAGAGTCTGCAACAAACCAAACTGGGACAAAGGACAAAAAAAGTAACAGAACGCAATAAACACTTTTTATTCCTCCCCACTTTTACTTCACTGTTGATTATTGTTTTGTTTTGTTTTATTCAGATTGCAATTTTTGTTTTTGTTCCGTGTTAAATTGTCTGAGATTCGATTATAATGCATTTATAGTCGTTTAATCGTTTAATAAACGTAATTACGTAACAAACCCCCGTTCTTCGAAATTACTTGTTCAACAGAACCGAACCGATCCGCGGATTTCAGCCCGACTCCCCAATCACCATCTAGTAACCGGATCGGAGTCGAGGCACTATAAATGCACGCAAAGCGTTCAGGTAACGCGTCCGTTACGGGCGGCCGCTCTTCGTCCGCGCCACGGTTAACTGCACACGACGAAACTGAAAAAAAGAAACGGTCTTCAAAACGCCTGCAATTCCGGATGCAGCGCTAATCCGGATTGAGAAAGAAAATGTCTTTCCCAGAAACCACTACCGCGATGGCGCCACTAACGTTAATACAGGCTTTGCTCAGACGGAAAATAAGCAGCAGCAGGCTCGCGCTCCGTGTCCGTGTCGCTGTTTAAAGCGCGCTCTGGGGCTTATATGCAGAGCCGGTGACGTAGCGCCGAGTAGCACCTTCCCATCCCGGGCCGAGACTATATTAGAGCGCCGGTATGGCTGTATAAAACCGGGCGTCTGAAAGAAGGAGGGTCAGAGGCGGAGAGAGACGCAGACAGAGAAGGCGACGGTAGCCATGATGAAACGGCATTCGCGCGCACTGTAGCGCTCCGCGGACGGGCTTCCGTCAGCCTGCTTTATTGTGAAAACCGGCTCATTTCTGGGCTCATATGCATGGGATTTGGTAATATAGGGGGGGGTTATGTACACCTCGTTAAAATAAGATAGTGCTGATGTAGATTTTCGTTTTTAAACACGCAGGACACCAAACACAACTGATATACACGCACACATACTCAACTGGTTTCGGTACATTTTCAGACTCAAAGGGTGCTTTAGTAACAAACTAATATCGAGTTACACGAAGCGAGCCAACGTTTTGTTTTCCACACGTTAACAAAGTCCGTGTTAGTTTCACAGAAATGCGTTTTCTAAGACACCACAAAGCTTACTGCAATGGACCAGAGCCACTGCGTTTCCTCCCCGTCAGCAAACACTCGCACACTTCCCTAAAAAAGAGCTCAAATGGACCAGATTTGATGTGTACGTGTGACTAACATGTTTTATTATTGAAAATGCCAAGTGTGGGTTTGGTTAAAAAGCGCTGCGTCTAGCTGCAATGCTTGGACACGTGTGTGATTCGGAGTATGAGTGCCGTTTGTCTGATGCTTACCACTTGGTTCGAGTTAGCCGAGCTCGCCATTATGAGCGCAGTGAGGGGAGACACACACCGCGCGTATCAAGCAAGAACCCCGAGAAGCATTTAAAAAAAGCACGGAAACATCTAAAACGTTTAAAAAAATTGCCGGTTAAAGTTTTTGGAAATAAAAACACAGCTGTTTACGGTCTTATTCACAGTCCCAGGGCTGCTGCTCCCCAGCCGTCCGTCTTCTCCGGTCCTCCGCCTTTATATACGGAGCTGCGCGAGACACAGGGCAGGGTCAAGCAGGCACTGGGAGAAATATCGCGAGATTTCAACGCGGTCTTGCTGCAGACGTGACACGGTTATAGTCAGCAGATCCTGGATCAGCCCTTCGCCTCGGAAGCTGGATAAACATGAAAAAAGACCAGTTGTTACGCTTGTACGGTTGTTAATTACTTTGTGTGTGTGTGTCATTATTATTATTGAAACCAAAATGTATTTATTAGCCTTTCTGCCAATCTGCATGCCTAATGATATAAAAACGTCAACCTTTATGCTTTTAAAACAATTTTAAACTTTAAGGAAGTGCTTTAGTCAAAACAATTTTCTAGTTATGCTTAAATTGCACAATATAAGCAAAATGTAAATGACTCAAACTAGTTCTGGAGAAATGTATGCTCCAAAAGCCTGAAGGAGTTTTTCACCACACGAGGGCAATATGTACCTCTCCACGAGCAACTGGTTTATAGCCTAAGATTAATTGCAAACATTCTTATGCATGTGTTTTAGATTTAGGTTTATTTCTCAGCACTTTTAAATAAGTAGGAATAACTACCAGCGTCAACGTTTTTGGAGATTTAAATACGTTTAAATAAAGGAACTGAGTATTTTTACTGCCTCGCTAGGAAGAGGATTGTCCACATTCAGATCTTTGTTCAGCGAGGGCAATATGTACCTCTCCACGAGCAACTGGTTTATAGCCTAAGATTAATTGCAAACATTCTTATGCATGTGTTTTAGATTTAGGTTTATTTCTCAGCACTTTTAAATAAGTAGGAATAACTACCAGCGTCAACGTTTTTGGAGATTTAAATAAGTTTAAATAAAGGAACTGAGTATTTTTACTGCCTCGCTAGGAAGAGGATTGTCCACATTCAGATCTTTGTTCAGTTTTAAAGGGGTCATCTGATGCGATTTCAAGTTTTCCTTTCTCTTTGGAGTGTTACGAGCTCTTGGTGCATAAAGAAGATCTGTAAAGTTGCAAAGACTAAAGTCTCAAATCCAAAGAGATATTCTTTATAAAAGTTAAGAGTCAGCCACACCTACCTAAAACAGCTCGTTCTAACGTGCCCCCCACATGTCTACATCACTGTGTGGGAAGATTTGCATAACGCCGTCCAAATGTTCACGCAAAGAAAGAAGGCGTAACTTTGATTCTCAATGTAGTATTGTTGCTGCCGCCACGTTGTGGAGACGCTGTTTCTCATTGTGAATTATTGCAGATTAAAAAAAAAAGTATATATATATATATATGAATATTTCTCTCCTGATTCAGCCGAGACTCTATCACTGGAGAAAGCAATATGGATAGAGGACTCATATTTTTGCTGAAATCAGCAGTCTAAGTTTGTTTCTTACACAGATTTTCACTTCACAAGACATTAATTGATGGACTGGAGTCGTGTGGATTATTGTGACGTTTTTATCAGCTGTTTGGACTCTCATTCTGACGGCACCCATTCACTGCAGAGGATCCATCCGGGAGCAAGTGATGTAATGTTAAATTCTCTTTAAATGAATTTCGCTCACTTTCATTTTACTTAATCTAAAATGAAACACTCTCTCTATGCATTTAGCATTTCGTCCTGTACTATGACATTTTTGGCTTGTCTTTCAAGCAAGAAAAGTCACTCAAAATGAATTATTAAAGGTATAGAATACACTTGTAGTGGTTTACTCATAAAGACTCAACACAAAGACTAATAAAATGTATTAAGCTCAGATTGCTTGCTTATGGCTCCTGGAGTTGCATAGCAACAGAGATGGGCTCCAGTGAGCACAGGGAGCTGGTGGCTGCTGATTAAGCCTGTATTGCC
This sequence comes from Sinocyclocheilus grahami, assembly GCF_001515645.1. NCBI lineage: Eukaryota > Metazoa > Chordata > Actinopteri > Cypriniformes > Cyprinidae > Sinocyclocheilus > Sinocyclocheilus grahami. Next base: position 806,702 of record NW_015505418.1, on the reverse strand, counting down.
TTTAATTATGAATAAAGCTCCAGTTGCATACGGCCATCATTAAGTCCCATTAGCCACACCCAAACTCAGAGCAATCAAGTCACCTTAATCATGGGACAAATCAGTCAAGACTGCAGTTAAAGCAGACAAAATCACACACACACACACACACACACACACACACAAAGGACATCTCATAAACAAAATGGTTTCTGTAAAGGTGATGATATAAAATCTCAGTTCACAAAACATGTTATAAAAACGTTTTGCTAATGTTCCCATTAGGTTAAAAATATTATTTTTGAATCTTCTCATTTTATAAACATTTACTGCATTTTTATCATTTTGCAAATATTATGGGAATGTTATGTATAATGTTTTTGCTAACGTTTGAGAACATTATTAAAGACCAGACAACTTTGAACAAACATTCTATTAACATTACTGCAAAAAAGAACCTTGCAAGAAAGTAGGGCCTACCCAGAGTACGTCTCTTATTTTACATCGTACTCACACTTACAGTGCTGCTCCATCACTAGATCCCCTGCCGAAGACAAATAGTCCTATTTTACTATTTTAAAAAGTGCTGAAATATTGAGCTGAAGTGTTTTAAATTGTTTATCTGTGCTATGCTCCCCGGGGACACATAATATTCATAAAGCGATTAATTCATAAAGCGGAAGCAGCGTGTAAACATTGTGATCGATTTTATGTATGACGCTGACAGATGTTCACCCTTTTGCAGCCAGCAAAACACTTCAGAACAACATTAAAGGAATAGTTCACCCAACAATTTTAATTTGTGTACAATTTGCTCACCTTCAAGCCATCCAAGATGTAGATGAGTTTGTTTGTTCATCAGAAAAGATTTGTAGAAATTTTGCAGAAATCACTTGCTCAGCAATGGATCCTCTGCAGTGAATGGGTGCCGTCAGAATGAGAGTCATCACAATAACAATAATTCACAAGTAATCCACATGACTCCAATCCATCAGTTAGCATTCTGTAAAGTGAAAATCTGTGTTTATAAGAAACATCCATCATTAGGGCGTTTTTAATTTCTCTATCCATAATATTGCTTTCACCAGTGAAAAAGTCGTCTCATCTGAATCAGGAGAGAAATATGCACACATCAACCACCGTTTACAAACGGTTTAAAGTTAATATGCTTTAATGATGAATTAGTTTCTTCCAAACAAGCAGCTTTTCGCGTCACCATACATTAATTGATGGACTGGAGTCATGTGGATTACTTGTGCAAGTGATGTAATGCTACAGTTCTCCAAATCTGTTCAAATAAGGAAACAAGCTCATCTACATTTTAAAAACGTATTGCTTTTAAGACTACTGTAGGACACCCTCGCACACTTGGACATTCAGATTCACAGATGAAGTTCAAGTTGATGAGGGCTGGAAGCAAAATATAAAGACAAGCCAAGGTCGATCGCGAAGTATCATGCTAATAAAGGATTATCCTAAAGCCAATTCTAATTCCTTGTCAAACTATTTCAGTACAATTTATGATATCAATGCTGCAGATTGCACAATGAAAATGACGGAGTATCGAACCATTACAAAAGAACAGAACAGACATCCAAGCACACGAACTAAAGGCAGGCACAACCTTAAAGGGTGTACAGATTGATAGGTCATCCAACACTTATTATTAACAACATTTGAACACTTACATCAATGAATTGGAAAAAGGACCACGAAACCGAACCGAGGACCACAAAAAAGTCAGTTTCACCTGATATTCAATACAAGGCAGATCTGTTTATTAATGGGTTTTCGTGAAGTCTCTTCCTTCGGAAGAGTTGTCTGCCGCAGAAGAGAGATACAATAAAAAATAAAAATTAAAAAAAGAGTAAAGAAAGAAACCTACGCTTTAAGAGACGCCTCTCTCTGTTCTCTCGTAAGAAAATAAGCCATGCCTCATGCTAAATATCTTACATGATCTTTCATTTAGAAAAGGAAATACTTCTTTCTTATGTACAAGCACCCATGCAATATAACTGAAAAACAGGCAAAAACTGCCTTTTGTGGAAAAAAGGGAATAACTTTTTACAGTGTTATCCTAACAGGACAAATTGCTTGGATTGTGAAGATTTAAAATAATAATACAAATGAATTTTAAAAAACACCAACATTTTGGCAACACAATAGGCATTTGTGACACATTACTTCATAAAAGATTAGTTTTAGTGTGCTTCAAATAAGAACTAACACCAGAAATGTTTTAAACACCAGGCATCTAAGAGATAAATGGCATATTGCATTCGACCTTTACATTTGTTATGCACTGGACACAGGCTATTTTAAACAAAACATTTGCTGCTTAATAAATGGGTCAATGACATAATAAAACGTGTAAAAGTACTTTTTGTATTTGTTTACACCATTTTCAAGAAAAGTCAATTTAATGACTCTAAAAAGGTCATGTGGTGTAACCAATACTTAATAAAAAAGAATATATTTTCTTTACACCTTAAATACATGTGTACATGAGTGTACACATCTTAATCATAAAAATGAAATACATTTTTCAAGTTAAAAAGTGTTCCTAATGATAAATTTGTCATATAATTGTCAAATTATCTGATATTTTAAGAGACTTACTGACACACATAAAGGTCTACAGGGATTGTCCCAATGATAGAATTTTTTTGAAATGTTATTTATTTATTTATTGGCAATTTGATTTAGCAGTTTTGTTAAAATATTATATAAAATAACGTAAAGTTATTACTTTTTAAAAGAAATAAAAAAAGGTAATGCCATACTACTTGTAATGAGGACAGTTGTATCACAATGACATTTTCAACTTTATGTCCCAAAATCTAAATTAATTCAGAAATTAAAAACATGCCCATTCTAGAAGAGGTGTATTCAAGTTATTGTACAGGTGCATCTCAATAAATTAGAATGTCGTGGAAAAGTTCATTTATTTCAGTAATTCAACTCAAATTGTGAAACTCGTGGGCTATGATCTTCTCCACCCTTCCTCCAGACTCTAGGGCCTTGGTTTCCAAATGAAATACAAAACTTGCTCTCATCTGAAAAGAGGACTTTGGACGTCTGTGTGTGGTGGCTCTTGATGCCTTGACCCCAGCCTCAGTCCATTCCTTGTGAAGTTCACTCAAATTCTTGAATCGATTTTGCTTGACAATCCTCATAAGGCTGCGGTTCTCTCGGTTGGTTGTGCGTCTTTTTCTTCCACACTTTTTCCTTCTACTCAACTTTCTGTTAACATGCTTGGATACAGCACTCTGTGAACAGCCAGCTTCTTTGGCAATGGATATTTGTGGCTTACCCTCCTTGTGAAGAGTGTCAATGATTGTTTTCTGGACAACTTTCAGATCAGCAGTCTTCCCCATGATTGTGTAGCCTAGTGAACCAAACTGAGAGACCATTTTGAAGGCTCAGGAAACCTTTGCAGGTGTTTTGAGTTGATTAGCTGATTGGCATGTCACCATATTCTAATTTGTTGAGATAGTGAATTGGTGGGTTTTTGTTAAATGTGAGCCAAAATCATCACAATTAAAAGAACCAAAGACTTAAACTACTTCAGTCTGTGTGCATTGAATTTATTTAATACACGAGTTTCACAATTTGAGTTGAATTATTGAAATAAATGAACTTTTCCACGACATTCTAATTTATTGAGATGCACCTGTATATATGAATTGCATTTTTTATTTATTTTTGAATAAATCATTAAAGGGGTCATCGGATGCTTATTTTCCACAAGTTGATATGATTCTTTAGGGTCTTAATGAAAAGTCTGTAACCTAGTTAGGTTAAAATTGATCAATGGTAGTGTAAAAAAAAACAATTTTTACCCTGTCAACCTCTTTTCAGAGCGAGCCGTTTGGTTGCATTTTCCTTTAAATGTTAATGAGCTCTGCTGTCCCCGCCCCTCTCTTCCGAGCCGCTCTCTGAGGGACTGTTTACTTTAGCCTCATTCATCGTGAAACTTGCTAACTAGCACGTTATTAGGAAAGGCGATTTGCAAAGATTCATTAAAAAAACCTTACACTCACTTCTTCTGTAGATGAGGCTGGATCATGAATGATTTGTGCGAACATAGACGCATTTAAGTAGATCGGGGACGCATTCCCTTCAAAAACAAACGTAATCCACTGCGTTTTCAGCGCCTCAGATGTCGGGAGTAAATGACGACTTCTATGTTCATTATTACATCCAACAACAGAAGACCTCGATCGCTTAGGAGCCATTCTTGTCAACATCTGCTCCGGTGGTGAAACAATGGCAGACTGATGACAGCTCACTCAGGGCGGGTCTAAGGTGAGACACCAGTTCAGTCTGTGCTGAAACGCTACTGTCAATCAAACTATCGTGGGAGGGGCTTGTTTTTGTGACGTCACACAGACAGGCATCTGAGATCGGCTCAATTTAAGAAAGGGGTAGATATTTTAGTAGATTAAAAAAAAAACCCACTGGGTGGATTTTTATCATTATAGTGTGGTTGTGTACATGCACTGCCAACACACATTTCAGTTCAAACAACTTGTAAAAGTGCATATAGCATCCGATGACCCCTTTAAAACCAGACCAAGACAACTGAGCATCATGTCACTGACCCAGATATTCATCTGATGTTTTTTGTAATATAGGTTGGTATCACTATTTTTGAAACTATTATTGGTCTTACTAAGTGTGCATGGATTAGCTGCACTTTCATCAACAGGTATCATATCTTTGGCACACTTGAGAGCAGCATATAAAATCTCTCCGTTCAGCTTTCTGATGTGAACTAGAAGGATTGCTACAACATAATTCTTTTAAATTGTTCGGTAGGCTTGATGAATTCAAAGAAAGAAACATTAATACATTTTTCACTCAAATGACCCAAATTTTACTATGGCTTTTTTCCCTCTTCACACACACACACACACACACACACACACACACACACACACACACACACACACACACACACACACACACACACACAAAACAACATGAACATGAGAATCTTTCACCCGGGAAATCAAATTTAACAAGGGACAACAGTGATTTTATTGATATTGCAACAACTGACTAGAATTCACCTGATATCCTGGAACAGAAGTATTTAGATCTGTGTTAACGGGATTTTCGTTCATTGCTAATCATTGGCTTCCTCTTTCACCTCCTTTTTACACGTACGCTGAGCGTTTTTATTCACACCGGTGCGCATGCCAGCCAGGTGAAGCAACGACCCCGCCGCCTCCATCTCCTCGTCTTCCTCCTCTTTGACCAGGAGCTTTTCCGCCCGTCTCTTCTTCAGGGGAAGCGTGTCGCCGGGGGTCCGAGGGTGACCTTTGGTCCACAGCAGTCTTCTGCACTGGAGCAGCTGGGAAGGAGGTGGTGTGGCGTCCAGCGGAAAGTCTTTTTGCTCCTCCTTGACCTCAGTGAGCGTCACCTCCTGACCGGGGCTGTAGGCAGAGAGGGAACCCTGAGTGGAGCAGGAGGAGAGGGAGGAAGAAATGTCCCCCTTTGTATTTAGGGACTGCGAGCTGCTGTATGTGTGGTCCTCCTGCTGATCATCGCTGGGTGGAGGAGAGTCACTGCACAGACTGTTTTTACCCCGTGTCAGATAATCGCCCAGGGCTGATCTGTTAAGACAGACCGACAGATGCAAATCATTATTGAAAATATTACAGTTACATAGACGCTATTATCCAATATGACTTGTAGTGTATTGAAGGTATACACAGAGTGTTATGTCATGGCCGATAACCAATAAATGGCTGATATTAAAATTCAAAATTAATTAAAAACTAAATACTAGAAACTAAAATCAATCATTTAAAATGCTATATATGAATAACATACAGTAATCAAAGATTATATTTAACACGGTTATTCAATTATTAGTGTTTTTAAAGATTAATTTTAAGTGAGCGTTAGATCACGGCAAATGTACTCTAAATGTAAACATATGGAAAAAGAACATGCAAAATTAGCCAATACTGGAAAATATAATATTTTCTATTTATCTCTTAATTTTACATCATTAAATAGTTTTTCATGTTTTGAGCACAAATCTAACAACAATTTGCAAGGTTGAGGTTTAAAAAAAGAATAAAAATCTATATTTTAATGGCATAAAACAAGACAAAATGCTATGTATACATTAACTATTTTACAACAGCTTTGGATTTTGGCTTTTAATCATAAACAAGTAGAAAAAGGAGTCTTGCATTTAATAGCTTGCATTTCAGTTAATATTTTTTTCTCTGTCAGCTCCATTTATATGAATTAAAGGAGTTTGTGACCAGTGTTATTTAAGTACTAGTTATACACTATTGTAGTATTTATTAACATTTTGAATTAGCTGTTATTTTTATATATTCGTTTTACTTTTACGTTTAAGTTTCAGTTTCAAGTGCTTTGGCATTTTTATTATTTTTTTAAATCTCTATCTTTTAATTTGTATTTGTGTGTTTTTTTTTTTTTTTACTTCAGCATAAATCTGTTCACTTCAGTTAGTTGCCATTTCCTAATTTCATTGAATTTTTAATATTTAATTTTTTTTATCTAATATTTATATTCTATTTTATTTCAGCTTTATTTCAATTACCAAAAATGATTTCAATAGTTGAGGTAACAATACCAACACTGATGGAGAAGGGCATACTAACCTCACGACTGTGGTCCTCTTGCTCACAGGACTCAAAGGAAGGGGTCTGATAACTGGAAAGAGCCCCTGAGCAGCAACACGTGAACTATGCTGTATCACTCTCTGTGGAACTGTGAAAAACAAACCCCCAATTACAATTCATAGCATAAAATACACAAAGAAAATACTGGAATGGATTCCACTGCTTCTATTCGACTGCAGAACAGGCAGTTTATGCTCCTCTATGAGCATTTGTTTTGCTCATACAATATCTACATTAAATCTCCTAAGATAATGTATAGGAAAACATCTCTTAAAGAAATGCTTAAAGGGGTAGTTCGCCGAGCGTTCACGAGAGTACAACAGCGTGTGATGCTGCTGACGCAGGAGTCGCCGTTCTGACGTGGAACCTGCATGCGCTGCGCCTTGTTTACAAGCAGAGGAATGCACACATGCGTCGAGTACCACAGCGTGTGATGCTGCTGACGCAGGAGCCGCCGTACTGACATGGAACCTGCATGTGCTGCGCCTTGTTTACAAGCAGAGGAATGCACACATGCGTCGAGTACCACAGCGTGTGATGATGCTGATGCAGGAGTCGCCGTTCTGACGTGGAACCTGCATGCGCTGCGCCTTGTTTACAAGCAGAGGAATGCACACATGCGTCGAGTACCACAGCGTGTGATGATGCTGATGCAGGAGTCGCCGTTCTGACGTGGAACCTGCATGCGCTGCGCCTTGTTTACAAGCAGAGGAATGCACACATGCGTCGAGTACCACAGCGTGTGATGCTGCTGACGCAGGAGTCGCCGTTCTGATGTGGAACCTGCATGCGCTGCGTCTTGTTTACAAGCAGAGGAATGCACACATGCGTCGAGCTACCATCGTGAAGACACGTCGAAGACTGACATGGAGGAGAAGAAACTGTTGAATAAAGTTATTTTTGTTTTCTTTGTGCACAAAAAGTATTCTCGTAGCTTCATAAAATTACGGTTGACCACTGATGTGACATGGACTATTTTAACGATGTCCTTACTAATTTTCTGGGCCTTGAACGTGGTAGTTCCCCTTCTGTCTACGCAGGGTCAGAAAGCTCTTGGATTTCATCAAAAATATCTTAATTTGTCTTTCAAAGATGAACGAAGATCTTAGGAGTTTGGAACAACATGAGGGTGAGTAATTAATGACAGAATTTTCTGCAGTATATTGACTTAGAATGCCCTATTTTACTGTCATTTTGGGGTGAACTATCCCTTTAAAGGAGAATAAGAGACGACAAGTCGTGTTAATTACATATGAGAATGCAATTTCTCAGCAATTTCTGCCTAATAACATATTTTAGAGCTTGACAAAACTAGAAAAAAACATATTCATCATAAAATGTTCATGACTACTTAATTTCCATGATTTTCTGAGTTCTCGAAATCACTCTTTGAAAATTCTCTAATTTTTCCAAAACTCCACGGAAACATGGCTAAATGAGGAAATACAATGTCATAAGATTTGTAGCTAAAAATTAGCTTTTAGCTTATTCCAAGTAATTTTTCCATCTTGTGGCTGCCTCGGAATTGTGCTAAGGGCCCCTTATGGATCGCGGCTCCCTGCACTCCTAAAAATAAAGGTTCCAAAAGATTTTATTTTTTCATGATGCTGTAGAAGAACCATTTTTGGTTCCTCGAAAGACCCTTTCACTGAAAAGTTCTTAAATAATTTTTATTCTTAGTGTGAAGAACATCTTAATAATCTAAAGAACGTAAAGAGTTCAACTTAGTGAAGAGTGTGGTTGAGAGCCACTTTCCTAAAACAAAGCTATGGTTCAGAATTACATTTATGGCTTTTTTGGCACCTGGCAGCCCCTTTCTGCATGGAAAAGAGCAGCGTGAACCTTCTTGCTAAACATCTCATCGGAAGAAAGCCATTTGGGTCTGGAGCAACATGAAGGTGAGCAGGACTGAAAAGTGGGATGGACACATTCTAAACCATTCCACCATAAATATTAACGTGATTCTCCAGTTAATCTCCTGAGTGTGAGCAAATTTTTGCGTGAACTATCGCTTTAAGAGACACGGCAAAAGGACACTAGACAACCTTCACAGTTGTCCAGCCACTCACAAACTGTAAGCACTACGACACTGGCTAGTAGCAAGCTTAAGTGAAGTGGCCTTGAGCTAAGACTGTCCAGTCGAGCACTTGACACACATACACACACACTGAACCCTTTGCTTGTAGATGGCCATCAAGACATTCACATCACTCAAACGCCAATAGCCCTGCTCAGACACTTTTCACAGGCAGCTCTGCCTCCATTATTCCATTATCAAGAGCAGACGAGAAGGAGAGAGGAGCCACTACAGACAGATAATGTATCCATTTCCTTCCATTTAGCTGCTCACGGTGGAGTGGAAAGAGAGCACCCTGATTGGAATCGAATGGACATTTAAACGGCTGGGACTCCAACAGGGAGTGAAAGAGAGAGAGAGACAAACAGATGGACTGAAAGAGAGCGATGAAGGAGCAGTTGTGGGAAATGAGAGAATCAGTGATTCCCAAGATATTGCAAAGGTAATCCGTAGGCGCAATGTAGCTATTTATGTGATAAAGAGGGTTTTTTTAATAAATCAAAATCAAGGATCTCTTGCAAGGTGCTTTTAAAAAGCACATGAAATCACTTGACAGGCACAGTTTTCTTTCCTGTTTTGATATATTTCCTATTAAAACTGGAAGTTTGGGTGGGACATATCAGAGGACTCATAACCTTTTTTAAAAATACTTTTACATGGGTAATAGGCTAATAAGCTAAAAGGTTACGTCACAGCCACAAACATGATTTGCTATTTGCTGGACGGTGGCAGGTGGTATTAGGAGGTGGGTTATTTTATTCTAAAGAGCATTTTATTGGACACAAATCTGTGTAGTACAGGATGAGTCATCAATATTTTTGTTCTGTTTTCCTGTATTATAGATAGTATTTTTATTTATTTATTTAAGGAAATAAATTAACATTTACTCAGCAAGGATGCATAAATCGATCAAAAATGACAGCAAAGACATTTACATATATTTTTTTTAAATGTCTATTTCAAAGAAATGTTGTTCTTTTGAACTTTCTATTCATTAAAGAATCCTGAAAAAATCATGGTTTCCACAAAAATAAGCAGCACAAATGTTTTCCAAACTGATAATAAGAAATGTTTCTTGAGCAGCAAATCATCATATTAGAATGATTTCTGAAGGATCATGTGACACTGAACACTGAGTAATGTGCTCAAAATTCAGCTTTAAAATTACATGAATAAATTGCATTTTAAAATAGAAAACGTATGTAAAAAATATTAGGGGAATACACTAGCATATAGATGGTTTCAAAGCCAATAAATGGACTAAAACCCACAAAACTTTTGATATAATGGAGTCTTTAAGAAACAGAATAGAAGAAATGACAAAAAAACATAGGGCTTTTACCTTGTAAGAGCACTCCACCATTTTTTCTGAAGAGTGGACTTCCTGGCCATAGCGGAGGACTGAAGAACATATACACAGAGCGAGAATGTTAGAGTGAAAATCCAGATACTGTGAAAAGCATTGAGTGATAAAATCACATAATGAAAAACACTTTTGTATCATCGACTTCTGAAATCCTATTCAAAGTCAGATAAAAGCAGGGGAGGAAACTCTAAGTATATATGAGATATGATGGTGTGGAATGCAAACTGGAGACTGAGAGGTAGAGCAAGAATCTAATTGAACTGTTACAGACTTTCAGGCGAGGCTTGGAAATCCCATTATTTACCATGATTACTCGTTATAGACAGCACAAAGCAATGGATCCAAATGGCTTGTACTTTCAATAAGTCGATATTATCCTTTAATTTAGATTGACTCAGTCCTTTAGTCCTGAAATCAGATCCTCAAACTCACACTTTTTCAAGTGATAGGAACAGTTGAGGGTGTTGGGGTTCACAGACAGGCAGACTGACATCACATTTATCTTATCTCATTAATCCCACTGTCGATCCTGGGATTTTGTAGGTCTGATACGCATAGATCAGCAAATTAATAATAAGTGCAAATTAGACTAGAGGTAAAATTTTTGTGTTGAGTGTGAGCGGTTCTAATTGCATAATAAATGCATTAGTATGCCAGTGGATAGATTAAAGAAATAGGTATCAGATATCAATTACAACAACCATACAGTAATAAAAAATGAATAATTTTTTTAAAGTATTGCCACTCATTAAAGCACACATTAAAGTCAGTATAAAATGGAAATTCACCCAATCTATTTTCTTAATGCATGTTATAGATCTTATTTTTGAATAATCCACGCGTGGGTTTAATTTTATATATATATATATATATATATATATATATATTTAATATAATATATATGTATAATATATATACATATATTAGTGCTGGGCAGTATGACCAAAAATGTATATCACGGTATTTTTCAAAATGATACCAGTTTCACAGTACATGACGGTATTTTTTTTTTCATGCATGACCGAGTGTTAACCATATTTTCTACTGATTGAGAGGAAATACTGCAGTATATTGACTTAGAATGCCCTATTTTACTGTCATGATCAGTGTTGGGGGTAACGCATTACAAGTAACGCGAGTTACGTAATCAGATCACTTTTTTCAAGTAACTAGTAAAGTAACGCATTACTTTTTTTAAAGAAAATATCTGAGTTACTTTTTCAAAGTAATGCCAGTTACTTTGTTTTCCCATTTATTGACTGACAACTCTCCTGTCCCCATATTGGGAGAAATCGGATTGTGTGCAAAAACAGATTTAGTATTCATCAAAATGAATTAAAACTGTGAAATGCAAACTCAGAATATGACGCAAACCTGCAATAATTAAATGTTAAATAACACAAATGTATCTAATCCCATTTTATTAACCAATGTCTTTGCTGCTGACCTTTGATGATCCAGTTCAACCGTACTAATAGGCAAAAATTACTTTAGATAAACTAACAATTTTGCTTTGTCTGTCTGTCCTATCTCTGTTTTTTTCTTCTTTTGCCAGACAAATATTTTTGTGCTACTGTTCCACCTGTCTAATGCATGTGTTGCCATGGAGGTACTCTGGTCGTCACAGCAACAGCAGAGGAGAAGAAACGACACAGGAAGGGCAAGCGTGTGCTGTTTCTTTACATCCCACAGATTCCCTAGAGGACCATGTCCAGTTGCTGACAAGAGTGTTCAGGAATGAGTGAGGTACTGACCCAAAACCTTAACACACCAGATCAATGTGTTCTTCTTCACAGGAAGGTCATAAGAAAGGCCACCAAAGAAAGGCTTGTATATGATCTTTGCTCCCTTCGGTCTTCCTATCTTTCTCTTTCTTAAAGGCAAAGAGAAGTTTTGCTTAATCCGAGACTCTTTTACTGGCAAAATTATTCATACCAAGGTAGTTAACGTCCTCTCAGTCACATTTTGTTATTCCACACTAAGGCAGGGTTTTGTGCTCATGCTCTTTCTTTAGAAATGGAAAAGTCTGGACTATGATTTTCAGGGCCACACAAAATGGAAAGTGTGAATCAAAGTACCAGAAGAAAACAACCCGATGAAGAGGAAAAAAGCAATAACTGCTAGGTGCAGAAGAAAAGAAAAGAGAGGAAAAAGAACAAGAAATGGACGGCCCAAAAAAAAAACTGAGTGAGAAATTCAGGCATTACCTGTGGTATTGCTGAGGAGAGGCAGATGGGGAGGTAGAAGGTTTTGGAAGCCGAGGGGAATACGGATGATATGGAGTCTTCTTTAGTGCCTGAATCAGATTGTGTCTGTAGTCAGGATCAATAGACCAGAGTGAACCCTTTCCTATACTCTAAAATACAAAAAAGACAAATTACTGTCATGTTACATCTTCAATCTTTCAGCATCTTTAATAAGATTAATAATATTGCGAGATACTGTGCAGCAAATGTGGGCAACTCTGACCCTCCAGATCCACTTTCCAGCTGAGTTTAGTTCCAACCCTAATCAAACACACATAAGCAAGCCAATCAAAGTCTTCAGGATTACTAGAAAGCTATTAGGCAGGTGAGTTTGATCTGGATTGGAGCGAAGGACCACCCCCTAGGGTGAAGTGGACCTCAAGGGTCAGAGTTGCCAAGCCCTATTGTAAGAATTCAATAAATCGGAGACTCATCCGGGATAGGAACCTCACAGAGCCCAAGAAAGAATCATACCTCTAAACCAGGGGTGTCAAATTCAGTTCCTGGAGGGCCACTGTCCAGCAGAGTTTAGCTACAACCCTAATCAAACACACCTAAACCAAGACCTTCAGGATTATTAGAAACTTCTAGGCAGGTGTTTTGGAGCTGGCTGGAGCTACATTCTACAGGACACTGGCCTTCCAGGATCCCAACCATGTTCCTTGAACCCCCCAAACACAGCACATTGAATACCTCTCCTTTGTCTGACACACCAATTTCAGGTCTTGCAGCCACTACTAATGAGCTGATGTGCTGAATCAGGTGTGTTTGATTAAGGAGAAATGTAAAATGTGCAGTGTTAGGGATCCAAGAACGGTTGTTGAAAACCACTGCTCTAAACCATGGGTATCCAACCCCTGCTCCTCGAGGGCTACCATGCTGTTGCGGTGCTGCTCCAACCCTAATCAAACACACCTGGACCAGCTAATCAAGGGGCTCAGGGTCACCTGAAAACAACAGGTAACAGGTTGGACATTAAGTCTGCAGAAAGGTATCCCTTCACGATCAGAATTGGCAACCATTTCTATGTTAACCGGACATATAATAGCCCTCCTGGCTGGCTCGCTCTGTGTTGGGGGCAGTCGTGGCCTAATGATTAGAGAGTTGTAACCCAAACCCAAAGGTCACAGGTTTGAGGGATTGTAGGTGGGCAGAGTGAATGTACTCCAAACCCTTGAGCAAAGTACCGAACCCCCAACTACTCCCCACTGCTCCAGGTGTGTGTTCATGGTGTGTGTGTGTGTGTGTGTGTTTGTTCACTACTCACTGCTGTGTGTGTGTGTGCACTAGGATGGGTTAAATGCAGAGCGCAAATTCCGAGCATGAGACACCATAGTTGGCTACACTTTCCCTTTCACTTAATCCAGGACCTGGGGTCCCACAGCACTGCACATTTAGCATGTCTCTCTTTTCTGACACACTCGCTTCAGTTCAGTTCACGAAGCTCTTTCCTATCTGAAACAGGTGTGTTTAATAAGAGAGACACACAAAATTGGGGCTCGTCCAGGATAGGAAAACGGGACCTCATGCAGCCCTAGAAAGAATCATACCTCTAAATCAGGGTTTTTCAAATGCAGTCCGGTGGGGTCAGTGTCCTCTTGAATTTAGCTCTAAACCCAACAAGCTAATTAAGGTGTTCGGAATTACTTGCATGGTGCGCTAAACTGGACTAAAGTCTGCAGGACACTGGCCCTCCAGCACAGGTGTTAAAGAGCCCTACTCTAAACGCAGATTTAAAATAGAACTCAGATTAGCCTGATGTTCTCAAGAACCTTCAAAGTAATGGCATGTATATATTTTGAAATAAATCATACATTATCTAAGATTACATATTTGCAAAGTATTGAGGAAACCGAAAAGCGTGGTGGAGGATTAGACCTAGCACTCGAGACCCTTGTTGTCAAGTGAACACAGAGTCACCTTTAAAACTGCCTCAACAGGCAACACTGACATATATTTTTAGATCAAAGAAGCCGTTCTCCACCTAATTAAGCTGTCTGCCCTCCATCAGGGGCTTCCAGAGCCACATTTCATTTTACCAAAAAACACAACTCACACAAGGCATGAAATTCAACCCGTGCGGCTTTGATCTTGGCTCTTGTATTAAGCACAAAAATAAGTGAGACGGGATGGTGAAAGCACTCTGATATTATCGTAGTTACAGAACAGTCACTATAGCAATGATCAACAGTGTTTACTGACACACCAGACAAGGCAATTAAGGGAAAGGTTTGATTAGACGGGCCGACAAACCAGCAATTGCCAAATGGTTGGGGGGAAGCAACTTTATTTCAAATTTCTGTGTGTGTTCGTGTTCATATTTCTGTGTGTGTGTTTCATACTGCTGAAGGAGCCATTGGCCCAATGTGCCGTTTCCACCCGGGGTGCAGGGTAATTCAAATACACTCCCCATGACTTCATTCATAACTTCCCCCCAATAGTCTTCCATCTGCCCTCAATTAGCTATCAACACGCCTGCAAAACAACATCACAGACTGATGTACATCATTCACCAGCTCCGGCACGGCATCCGGGTACGGCTCCAGCTCACCCCCCTGCCAGAACCGCATGACCCTTCTCTACAGGAGCCAGAGGAGGAGCAGACATGCACCTGTGGTTTCGCTGGTCTCCAAGGCAACAAGTAGAAGAGAGGGACGGTTGGTTGTCTGGTAGGAGGGTTTGGCACAAGTATCTCAGTCTACATGGAGACAATGATGGCGTTTTAAACCCAGCCCAGACCTATGTGCTAATCTTTCCCAACCGTCGTAAATGAGGAAAGCAGATTTCTGCCACAGACTCTACACTGAGAGAGCCAGAACACATGATTGCCTATGTTTAAAAGAGAAGGTTTCTACTCGTGTCTTATAAAGTATACACACATTTTCATGAATGTTAAAGGGGTCATATCATGGAAAACTGGATTTTCCACTCAGACCATTTTTGGAAACTAAGCTGCAATACTTGCTTATTTGGAAATCTTCATGGTTCCATTGACACAACCTCATTTACATATGACACCTCACATTTCAGTATTTAGGTTGCCCCAGATTACTGCTAGCGAGAAGTAAACCTGCACAAAACAAGGGGTCAAGGTTTGTCTGGTTAGAAAATTCAAGTTAGTCCCTCCTGCAACAACAACATCTGGACCTGGAAAGCATCTCCATCTACGTTGATTCAAAATTTGCCACGCATTGTTACAAAATAGAAAACAGCAAATGATTTATTACATGATAGCAGATATTTTTGCCAAGCTCTTTAAAAGTATGTAATAGACCGTCGCCACTTCAAGAGTTTGGGAATGTGTGCATTATTTTTGTGCTTTCAGCAAAACAGTGTTCTCACGACACAATTTTGCAGCTTCGGAGTGTTTAGCCACATGGCTTTTTACGGCTCACGTGATTGGCTCAAAAAATCCTGGATGAAGAATGAGTTTCCATAAGCCTGTTTTTGGAGGGTCATGTGCATTTTATGTAATTTTTTTGTGGGGGACATAATGTAAAAAATGTAAAAATGTAATAGAAAACAATTATTAAGTAGTTTGGCATAATCTCTTATTATTACCGCCTAGAGAAAAAAATATTTGAACAAAACTGCTTTACTGCTATTAATATTTGAAAAACCTTTGTCTGCAAAATGCATGTGATGCGACCTACAAAATTCATCTGGTTCAACATGCAGAAAAAAAACATGAATCCGGATATGATCATATCATAGAAAGAACCACTGCAGACCCTCACGACTGTCCATCAAAGTCAATATATCTCTTGAAATATCATATCACATATACCTTTTATGACCAGTTTAGTTCAGGTTGTAAAAATGTTCTGTGGTAATGATAATTATAAATTAATAAGTCATTAATTTGTTATTATTCATACATTTGAAAATAAACTTGAAAAATATATTTAAAAACTTTCTTGGAATTAATTTAGATTATGTATTCAATGTGCATAGAAAGCGTTATTAACATCGTACAACTTGACATCTTCAAAATTAAATTGAAGCATTTTCTGAAATTGGTATAAAAGATTGTCAAACCCATACAAAGCCAGTGCGAGTACGAATAGTACATTTCTAAGTTGTCAAATGTGTTTTAAAAGATTTTTCTTCATTATGAGCCCAATAGACTGCAAGAACTCCTAGACTGCAACTGAAAAGCAAAAGCATTCAAGAACATGTGAACACATCTGGGTAAAAAGTATTTAAAAGCCACCAGGACGATAAACTATTGATGGAAAATCCCTCGGGAAGATGAAAGTGTGTGTTCAGTGTTCAGAGAAACACAAGCCCTCACCTGACTGCGATCCTTATCCACCTTTTTGAAGCATTTGTTTAGCGACAGATTATGACGCACTGAATTCTTCCAGCCAGTGGGGGCACTAGCGAAGTAGGGGAAGTGCTCCAGTATCCAGCCGTAGATGTCTTTGACAGGAAGTCGCTTGGAGGGAGCGTCCTCTATTGCCATGAAGATGAGGCAGCTGAAGGAATAGGGCGGTTTGCGGCTGGGACCCGTGGACAGGTGGTAGGGTGGCTCGCTGGGCTCAGGGGAGGACGACGGCGAGGAGGAGGGCTCGCGGCCACCGTTAGCATCCTGTAGGGGGCTAACGCTACGCAGGCCCGAGTGACCCAGGCTGGTCAGAAGATCCGTGCTCTCGTGCAACCAGCTGAGGCTGGTCAGCTCCTCGTCCTCGGCCCGGCTGAGGGAGGCAGACAGGGCCAGAGAGAGGTCAGCTGCCTCAGTGTCCTGGTAGAGCTGACTCAGACCCCGCGCAACACTCCCACTGCTGGGGCCCTCGGCCTTCTTCCCTGGGGGCATGACCACTGGACCCATGCAGCCCTCGGCTCCTGCACAGACACAAGACAACACTCTGTAAATTGGTTACTAGTTTTTATGGGGAAAAAAAATAGAAAAGGCTTAACTGGAGCTCTTATATAAGTTGAATCTGTTTGCATCTGTGGACAAGCAGTTAACACACAACTGCGATTTTTGTGATAAAAAACTGAGATTTAAAACGGCATTAAAAAACTTCCAGGTTTGTTTGTCTTATGTTTGTGCTTGTTTGTAGGGCTGCACAATTTGGCCAATTTTTGGGGATTATATTTCAATATGACTACAATAAATAATAATAATAATAATCATAATAATTATTATTACTATTACTATTATATTGCAATATGACTACAATAATACTAATGATATTCGTATTATTATTAAGTTTATTAAATAAATAATTTATAATTTCACTATAAAATAAAGAGATATTTAAGAAAAATTATATAATTATAATAACTGAAATTATTTAAAATAATTAAAACCGCATTTAAAAAGGCCCCCAGGTTTCATATGGATTATATATCAATATTATATATCAATAATGATGTTAAAAATAGTTTAAAAATTCGGTAACACTTTATTTTAAGGTGTCCGTTTACAGATGTTACATGTACTTACTATTATAATAACAATTATGCATAATTACATGCAAGTAACCCCAAGTCAAACCCAAATCCTAACCCTAACCATATAGCAAATACATGTAGTTAATTAATATTACTCGGTACTTATATCTATAATTACAAAGGAAACCTTAAAATTAAGTGTAACCAAAAAATCTTTACAACTGTAATTACAATTGTACAAAAGTACAAAAGTAATTACAATTGTAGTATTTCACTGTAAACTAAAATACAAGTATTTTAAAATGAGGTATTTAAGAAAAATAGAATTATAATAATTGATTTAATAATAATTATTATTAAATAAAATATTAAACTAAATATGAAATTATAATTGTAATATTTCACTCTAAAACTTTGATTTCACTCTATAATATTTTCACTCAAAATGTTAATAATAATAATATAATTATAATAATTTAAATTACAAATCACAAAAAGGCTCCAGGTTTTATATCGATTATATATATCAATATGTGTATAAAAATTAAAAAACTTTTCAGATTTATAAAAAGTAAAACTCCAGTACTTCAGTAAACATACGCTTAGTAAAAGTCTGTCTGGTTTGTGTATTTTGTAGGATCAACAAATGTGCAAGGCTAAAATCACTGCATGTTTAGTTAATCTCTTATATTTGTAGATATTTGCTCCCATGAAACAAATGTGTACTCTGTGAACTCCCAGAGAGAAATGAGACTAAAAAATCAGCATGAGAACGGGAATCCACTTCCATATTTCAGAGGTGAGATCAGCAAACAGGAAAAAGAAGACAGAGTTGAGACACTCTCAACAAATGCATTTTAAAAATGCAGTTAATTCAAGCTTAATCTAGTCAAATTCCAAACTCATAGTATATTAGTGTAAATGGAGAAAATTTACAGAGTACACAATCTACTTCAGCAAAACTCTCCAGTCAAATTAGAAGCATTTATGAACAATTGTTTTTAATTGAGCACAAACATAAGATTTTTAGGTCTCCAGAGGAGATGAAAACTTTTTTTTTGATACTTTAGGCACTTTTTGTTCTTTTAGAACCTTGGCAGTACAAATGAGCATTTGTTCCTTGTATGGAAAACTGATGTTCATTCATTCTTCATAAGATCTTTTGTTGTGTTCCACAGAAGATTGAAATGATATGGGGTCGGAATGAAATGAGGGTGAGTAAACAATAATAAAGTTTAAGGGTTATAAATAACGTGTTATAAAGGTTATTATAAATAAGGTGCTATGTATATTTCTATGAATACAGTGACCAACATTGTTTAAATAGAAATGTATAAATAAATCACTCCCATACAACGTTTCTGCCAAAGTATAATTGCTGGGTTAGAATTACAAGCCAAAGTTACAACTTTAAGTGAACTTGATCCAATCGTTCAGATTTTATTAAAGAAGAAAATCAAGTCCAGAATCGTGGAAAATCAAAAGATTAAATGCAACTAGTTAAATGGAAACAACTTTCTGTTTCAGAGTAAAAAATAAAACGGACAATTGTGAGATAAAAGAAATAAAGCTGCAATTGTGCAGCTTAAACCCACATTATGAGAAATACAATTGCACTTATGAAATATAAAGTCGCAATTATGAGAAACAAAGTTATGGGAAATAAAGTCACATCTGTGGGATATAAAAGTCACAATCACAAGACATAAAAAATGTGACTTAATTTCTCATAATTATGAGAAGTTGTGAGATGTAAAGCCACAATCACCTTTCTTTTCAGGCTTCCACACAAAAAGGATGTTATAACAATGATGCAACCTTTTTTACAATGGAAAATCTGATGAACCGTTCTCTTGCAGCAGTGTGTGTGTGTGTGTGTGTGTGTGTGTTTGAAGTTTCTTGGTGGTAAGGTTAGCAGGATGTTGGATTTTAGAGGAAGTAATCCTGACGTTATCTGAAGATGCATAAAATCTAAATACAAATTTTGCCCACACACTGCCCAAGTCACAGTAGGAAATCCAGTTAATCTCTCCCTACAGCATTACCCATCACTTTTAACTCTCTCTCTGACACCCATGCCAACATGTACCCACACACACTTATACATATGCCATACATGCATGTCGAGCGACGTGCCAGGGGCAGCACCCCCCTGATAACGCGATTCAATCAGTCAATAACAGCATATGCAGCTGAGCACTCCTTGGAAAATGCACAGTCACGCCTCAGGGCTGCTTTTGACACTCGCGCTCACATGTCAAAGCAGCAACTCTCTTCACTTGCACTGATTGACAGCTGACAGCTAGCTCTGCATGGCTAATCCAGCATCTGTATCCACGGCAACAGAGCGAGAATATTATCCAGCCTCACAATCTGGAGCAGAGATTCCCTGGGGTCAGTCGAGGCATGGCTGCGTTTATAAGGCAGATTAAACAAATGTGGACGGCATCACATCCACATCACAGGCGAGGAAAACAAACTTGCGGGTTTTCCAGCTGGAATCAACTACATATTAACTGTGGGTTTTTAAAAACTAAAATCGAGTAGAAAACTGTTATAGTCCACTATTTGATCCTGGTCTATGAATGTGTACAGTAATGAGAAAATAATACCAATAAAAAAAAAAGTATTTTGGTGGTACAAGTTAATGGTACTTTCTTATTACCACAATATATGGGGTAAAAACCTACATTATGATCAATATGAACTGAGGAATATAATATATTCTAATGGCATATTAAACTAAAAATATATCCCTGCTGAAAAACAAACCTACTGAAACCAGCCTAAAATGATTGGCTGGTTTTAGCTGGTCTTCCAGCCTGGTCAATGCTGGTTTACAGGCTGGTTTGGAAAGGTTTAGACTACTTCTTTAGCTGGTCAGGCTGGTCTTAGCTGGACAGGCAGGGAGACCAGCTGACCAACCAGTTAAAACCAGCTTGGCGCTACATTAAAGTGATTATTACGTTTTGAATATGGATATTTTTCTTACAAAAACCCATCGACTCGCTACATGAGGCCTTTGTTCTCCCCCCGGAGCTGTGTGAGACACTTTTTTTTAATGCATGGGCGCTTTTTATTTAACTTATTTTGGACTGAAGCAATGCAACCCCCGCTGACTGCAATGATAGATCTTGAAAGATCAAAGACAATTTTTTATTTAACTCCGACTGGATTCGTCTGAAAGAAGAAAGTCATATACACCTAGGATGCCTCGGGGGTGAGTAAAACGCAGCCTAATTTTCATTTTTGGGTGAACTAACCCTTTAAACTAGCTAAGACCAGCCAACCAGCTTAAGCTGGTTTTAGCTGTTTTTTTTCAGCAGGATATAAACAAAACATTTGTAAACATAGCGGACTGACACGTTAAAGGGTTACAATGTGAGGTTGTTTTCTAGGAACATATCAACACATATATATATACACCTGATAAGCAGTTTTGCTTTTTGTGTATCGATGGTGGCGCTGCCACAAAACATTACATCTGACAGAAAAGGGCCAGCTAATTTTACTGTTGCTATGACAACAAACTACTCGAACAGGGTACCGTTGGGGCTGCCAGTGAACTTCCCTTACGCTCAAGAATCAATTACATTATACCGTTTACAAGCAAAAAGTTTGAATCCAGTTTTGTTTAAGCCCTTGAGGAGCGCTTTGAAATAAGGGGAATTCAGCAAGATATTTCAGGTGAGAGTTGTGACAAATGACCAAAGAGATCTGAAAACTGGAAACGGCAAACAACAGTTCACCCAACTGCACATTAGTGACTCAAATTTAACAGACATAACAGCTCAGAACAAAAGAAACTTCAAAACTCAGTGTCTGCTATGTAGATACTGCATTTGACAGCTTTAGTTACAACAAATGTATAAAAAGTACCATGGTATTATTATGATGTTCTTTGATGTACCTTGGACAACTATGTATATACTATGGCATATGAATATTAACCATGGATTAAATTAAAATCAAATAAAATTGGTTCATTTAAGCTTTCGCCTATAAAAGCTGATGTAATTATATTGGGATAACTGCAAATAAAAGCCCCTACCAAGTATTGAGTACATGTACAGTAAATGAACATACTTTCCAGAAGGCCAACAATTCACTAAAAATGTTTTTTTTATTGGTCTTATGAAGTATTCTAATTTGTTGAGATAGTGAATTGGTGGGTTTTTGTTAAATGTGAGCCAAAATCATCACAATTAAAAGAACCAAAGACTTAAACTACTTCAGTCTGTGTGCACTGAATTTATTTAATACACAAGTTTCACAATTTGAGTTGAATTACTGAAATAAATGAACTTTTCCACGGCATTCTAATTTATTGAGATGCACCTGTATGTTATGTATGTTATATATATTTAAAAAAAAACACTGTATAGCTTTCACTGTGTAAATTAAATGTAGATTTATTCTTATTACAGTTACAAAAGTGATTCAGTCGAGAGCAGTGAGAGATTTTCTTTCTTTTTTTTGTTTGATTAACATTAATTACACAGACAGCAGCAGGTTTATTAGGCTGCTGTCACTTTAAGACCGAATGAACAGATCTTAAATACTGATACATGCAGTTTCTTTCTCAACAGTTTACGTTCACTTAAGACATGAACGACTTGTTGCGCTGTATGTGCGTGGGTTTCAGGTGTGTGCGCTCAAACCGTCTCTCAGACAGTGCGAGCATATACCAAAATATTTGCTGCTTACTGCGCTTTAAAAAGTTTAAAATCAATTGTTTTTCAACTGCAGCACTTATGCATTCAAATGACGATCTCTTGTGACGGTGCAGCATGGAAACATCACGTGAGCATAACTGCGATTGAGACGCTAGTCCAAAATCTCTACCAGTTTATCGTGTTTACCGTATATAAACAAACATACAAATAAACCAAACCAAAATAAAACGAAAGGCAAAACAAAACTATAAAAGCAAAGGAAAATTAAAAAATAAAACATCACAGAAGTGATTTACCAGACGAAGGGGACAAGAGACTTTTCCTATAAATGAAAGCACCATGAGACATAAACATTCTTTGTTTAATGCATTGCAAATGGCAACTACAAATAATATGCAATCAATTACAACAGTTATTGCCGGGTTTTCTCACGAGTTAAGTCAAAACAAGCAAAAGCAAACATCTCAATGGACTTGAGTTCATTCAAAATATTTAAAACCTGCTAAACAAATCCTTCACAAAGACCAACAATAAAGCACATTCACAAAACCCCGGGGTTGCATCTCGCTTATGAGATTTCAGTTCTGGTACGTAGAGTACAAATAATAGACCTCTGTCTCAATGTCAACACCAGCATTGAAAGAGATGGGAGATTCCCCCTCCTTTCCAGCACTGAAAAAAATACTTGTTTAGTTTCCATTTCCTCAGTTCCCATGACAACAGTGTTAGGGCACACCAGGGCATGTACATACGGCCAACCAATCAGCCAAGCCGTGTGCAGATCAAAGTATACGGTCCATCCTTTCAGCCAGTGACATCAGAAATGTCCATAAGCAGTGGCGTCAAGGTGAAGGTTCACTGTCCAAAGGGGCCGGTGCACATAATGCTCCCTGCGGAAGTCGCAATGCAATAGACTCGGGGCAAGAACTTCCTCCGTTCCGTATGAACCGCTGCTACCCACAGGCTCTTACCGTTGGAAGAGTTACAGCGCTCATTTGCTTTATTCCCCTGCTCCCTCGCTCCCTTGTCTGATCTGAGCCTAGTGAAGGTGACCTGACCGCTCTCAGCCCGAGGGTCTGCGAGTGAAGTTTGGTGCAGAGAGCAGACCTCTACTCTCAGAATTCTGGCTTAAAACAGCGCTGGCCCCGGGCCCCTGCATTCGCAGCATGCACTGACAGCATGCTAAGAGACGCTTATGCAGAATGTCCCCTCTCTTTCTCACTCTGTTTTTCTCTCGATTACACAGTCTTTGCTTTTGACCTGAACTGTAACTGATGGCAGTAATCGGGAAAGAGCAGGGAGCCAAAAAGACTCCCTCTCTTTGCTTTTATATCCAGCATGACAGTATCTGCACAACACATAATTTCATCATTATATCAAAGCTTGTGTAGTCTTTATAGGGCAGCACGATTAATCGAAATTAAATCGATAAATCGCGATTAGGCAGAAGCTGCGATTGACATGCGTATCTTTCAGTGAAGCACGGTTCTGTGATCAGTAGTAAATCTCCATCCGAAGGCCAGAGGGCGCTCTCGTGCGGAAACTCCAAATACGCCCCACAGAAGAAATCAGGAAATCCCTAAAGCGGTTGCTGAATAAACGGAAGATTTAACTGCTTTCATTGATTCAATGTGACTAATAAACACACGACTATGACAATATATGGTTTATCTGAGTTCGTCTTATTATAATGTTTACTTTATCACTGCTTAAATAAAAACGAGTAAAAAACGTGTTATTAAATGTGGTATTTTCACGTGCTTTCAGATGGAGCAGCATTTACTACACAGAGCCATAGTTCACTGACAAGCTACGCAAACAGATTTTATAATTGCAGAATGATTTCTTCGATTTCATAATCACACGATTAAATCGTCTGCGATCATGAATGTGATTTTGCGTAGCTTGTCAGTGATCTATGGCTCTGTGTAGTAAATGCTGCTCCATCTGAAAGCACGTGATGGAGATTTACTACTGATTACAGAACCGGCTTTACTGACAAGATGCGCATGACAATCGCATTCGATTAATCATGCAGCCCTTATACTGCACTGTAGTGGAAAAGGGGTGAGTCATTCCTGGTAGTGTATTAACCAAATACATGAGGTATAGTACTTGGTCTTAATACAATCATATAGAGTAATGCATTATATACATGTTTCTTAGATGTTATCTTTTTATGAAGTCTTTTATGCTAGCTAAGGCTGCATTTAAATAAAATATAAAAACATATTATGAAATATTATTACAATTAGAAAAAAATTTCTATTTTAATATATTGTCAGATGTAATTTATTCTGTGATACAAAGCTGAATTTTCAGCATCATTACTCCAGTATTCAATGTCACACGATCCTTCAAAAATAATTTGCTCAAGAAACTATTATTCTTTTCGATGTTGAAACTGTTGTGCTGCTTAATATTTTTGTGGAAACTGTGATACTTTTTTTCAGGACTCTTTGATGAATAGAAAGTTATAAATTAAATTAAATTAAATTAAATTAAATTAAATTAAATTAAATTAAATTAAATTAAATTAAATTAAATTAAATTAAATTAAATTAAATTAAATTAAATTAAATTAAATTAAATTAAATTAAATTAAATTAAATTAAATTAAATTAAATTAAATTAAATTAAATTAAATTAAATTAAATTAAATTAAATTAAATTAAATTAAATTAAATTAAATTAAATTAAATTAAATTCTGACCCCAAACTTTTGAATTTTTTTATATATAATTATATAAATATATACGTTAAAATAAAATACTAAATAAATTCCTTACTACAGCACATATACAAAATATTACTAGTCAAAAAACTACACAGTTACTATTTTGACTCGTCACTCAGTTTGTGAAAAAAACAAATGTGGACACCTATAGACCAATAATACTACATTGTATATATAATTTACTAGATTTACATGAGTATGACAAGAATTGAAAGACTGTATGCTGTGCACAAACAAGTGACTGCTTTAAACTAGTCTCCTGCAAACACATAATAAACTCCACTTTGGAAACAGTGCAATAACTGTATATGTTTATTGTTTATTTCCAGTGCTCTACAACTGCCGCATACTTCACTCGCAAGTTCATTACAGTTTATTTTTAGAAACCGAGGCACATGTGGAAATTATTTTCAGCAGTAAACATCAGAAGGCCACAGATGCTGTCGATAGAGTTGTTATTAAACCTGAAATAGTCCCTTAAAGATGCACCACACCCAAAGGTCAATGAAAGGACACTCAAAGTGTCCATTCATTCAGGTCTTAAAAGTGTTTACATAACCTTCTCACGCCAAGTCTGAAGTTTTGAGTCGAAGTGGCTGAAAAACACAAACAGCCAGTGTTTAAAGACACAACCACAAAGACTTCAGCCTGGTGGCATCACCACTTATCTCCGGCAAACAGGAGGACGGGCCGCTCGCCATCAGCCTGAAGTTCGTTCCCGCAGCAACCCAGCATTGGTACCCAACTCGTTCCTGGCCCCTGACCATCAGGAGAGAGAAGAAAAAAGAACATCCTCTAGTCATTAGCAGCATTTGAAAGTCAACGCGTCCTCCAGCGTATGCTGCTTGACAGGGCCTGCCAGGGTAACGTGACTGAGGGATGATGGTACCATGATTAGACAGAAGCTCTAGGGAGAAGCCTGGCATCCACGGATCTGAGCACAAAGGACAGGAGGAGGAGTGGAAGAGCAAGATGAGACGGGGGCCGTGAGAGCTGACAGTCCAGCGGCAGATACATATTCATCAAACGTGCCCTTTGTGATCTGTCGAACTCGAAACACCACACACTTCCGCAAGATGACCGCAGTCCCCGGCGTCCTTGTCGTGTCAGTTTGTTCAAACAATCCCGTTCGCATCCTCCAGCAGTTTCAGTCCACTTCTTAGTCCACTACCTATACTGGCCAGGGAGTGGACATTTTAAACGCTGCTACAATGAAGATGAATCATAAATGAAACCGATGTTATCAGAAGGATATCGGTCATGGTGTGCTATACAGCGATGCTGATGATAATACCAGCTGTTTTGATGCACAACCTTGTAATCATGTCACACGTGGGTCAGCGACGTGATGCTCATTTTTTGTAATGTCTATTAATTTATTAAAAAATACAATTAACACACACACACTGACTTGAATATATTTCTTCTATGATTAGCATGCTTTTGCAACTCAAATTAATAGATGCTTTGGGGGAGCTAAAGTAAAAAACGCACAAAAAACTGTCCTGAATTTACGAAAAAAGGAAGGGGAAAAAAGCATTATTAAAAGAATATATTTTTTTTATATTTTAACAAAACTGGTTCACTGCTTATTCATATTTGAAAATCAAAGTCATGTGGTGGGACCAATAGTAAATTATATTGTAGAGATAGGGTTGCAAAAAGGTGGAAAATTTTCAGTAATTTTGGAAACTTTCCAAGATTTTTGGGAATATTTCAGGGATTTTTGGAAAGTTTCCGGAAATTTTCCACCCCTTTGCAACCCTAGTACAGAGGACTGTTGCAAAACCGTGTATCAATAACGTCAATATTAATTATATAGTCAATATATTAATACTTTTTACTCAAGAAAATTACAAATATATGAGGAAAAATAATTAAAAACTATACAATAAAACAACATAATTATTAAGGTGTGTAGAAGTTATAGGGAAAGTATGTTATTTAATATTATTACAATATTTTTAAATATTGTAAGAATGTATAGAAATATTATTACAATTTAAATAAATGTTTTCTATTTTAATATATTGTCAAATGTCATTTATTCCGGTGATGTAAAGCTGAATTTTCTGTATCATTACTCCAGTCTTCAGTGTCACACGATCCTTCAGAAAGCATTCTAACGCTAATTTGGTAACAAGAATTATCATTAATAATCATTCTTATTATTATCAATGTATTATCAGTCATTAAAAAATATTAATTTATAAAATAATGATTTAGATGTTTACATTCATGTATTCAAGGTGTAGGGAAATATGTAACGTTTTACTTGGTTACACTGCATGATATTTTTAGAGCCATTAAATTGAAACCTTTTTTAGAACATAAAAGTATATCAAAACCAATAGACTACAATTCTAAGAAATTTAAATAAATTTTTTTAAAACTGGATTTTTGAAGCATTTTCCTTTTTTTAAATCAGACACTCAGTGGATCAAGGGCCTTGCTAATGCCTGAATTTTTGTTCAGTAATATACTGATTCACATCAGTGAGAATTAGAAGTGTGGAAGTGTGAAGAGACAAAATCCATGACCGGTGCACAACCCTTTTGACTTAATTCCATGATTCTTTCAGTCTTGTGCTCTGGTAATGGACATGGTGATTAACACACTCAGAAGTTGAGAGTGTTTGCTGCACTCTTTGGTGAAAACCGGATTCCTCTGAGCGTATTCAGTCAGCATGCCTGCATCTGACCGCAGCACAGCATCTCAGCTCCACACACATCCTGCTCTGCTCCTGCTCTTTATGAGGGTCCCTCACATAATAGTCCTGGGCACTTAATCATCA
This sequence comes from Sinocyclocheilus grahami, assembly GCF_001515645.1. Classification (NCBI taxonomy): domain Eukaryota; kingdom Metazoa; phylum Chordata; class Actinopteri; order Cypriniformes; family Cyprinidae; genus Sinocyclocheilus; species Sinocyclocheilus grahami. The sequence goes on along the minus strand of NW_015505418.1, from coordinate 778,756 downwards.
CGATAAGGGGACAAAAGAGGAGCTTTCCTCAATGACAGCTTCTCGGGAATAATTGACCCTTTATTGTGCCCAAGAATAAAAGCTCAGCGCTGGGATCAAGACCAAGGAGGTCTATAATACCAGCAGAAGCTATCCATTAGCATTCCCATCTACCTCAATGGCAGTCACTCAGATTTGAAATCTGCCGTATACTTTTGAATGGTCGTCTTAGTGTTGGGGGTAACGCATTACAAGTAACGCGAGTTACGTAATCAGATTACTTTTTTCAAGTAACTAGTAAAGTAACGCATTACTTTTTAATTGACAAGAGAATATCTGAGTTACTTACTGAGTAACGCAAGTTACTTTTTTTTCCAATTTATTGATTGACAGCTCTCCTGTCCCCATGTTGAGAGAAATCAGAAGATGTTACTGTAGTTCTAAAATAAATATGAATATGCATTAATTCATCTCACTCAAATATTCTTCAAAATGAATAAAAATAATGCAACTCAGAATATGACGCAAACCTGCAATAATTCAATGTTAAAAAGCACAAATATGCTTTATGTATTTAATCCCATTCTATTAACCAACGTCTTTGCTTCTGACCTTCGATGATCCAGTCCAACCGTACTAAAAATTACTCTAGACAAACATTTGTGTGTCTTTTTTTATTGCTAAAGTGTGTTGAAATTTCTTCTTCTGTATTCTACTGTAATTTTACTTTCCCTTCAGCCTGAGGCGTATTCATTTCCCTTTTGGTGTGAAAAGGCTTTTATATTTGCCAAAAAAAATTTCTTTTTATTTTAAAAACAAACAAGCAAACCCTGTACAGATTTAAAAAGTAACGCAAAAGTAACGTAACGCATTACTTTCCATAAAAAGTAACTATGTAATTAGTTACTTTTTCATGGAGTAACTCAATATTGTAATGCATTACTTTTAAAAGTAACTTTCCCCAACACTGGCCGTCAATAGAAGGCTTTCTGCCTTCATTATTGGAATTTTTGCAGTACTTGCATTAGCCTTCGGCTGGTTGATGCTAAGTGAACTCTGAACCCTTGACCCATCAGCATTGTCCAGGGGGACAGCATTAAGTGCACTATAAGTCACTTTAGCTAAAAGCATATGCAACATAGGGATTCACCAAAATTTCGGCCACCAGTTAAAAATAAATAAATAAAAAATAAGCATAAGATATAACAAGATTTTTGTGCCAGCTAAGAAATAAGCAAGAATGCAGACAAATTCATTATTCGTTATACACATGAAACAGTCAGCTAAGGCCATTCTATGTGTGTGTGGACCTTTCCATACAAGCGTTAGTAACATTTCAGACAGGAGAAACTAGACCCGCAATGCACTCATGACCGTCACAGCTGTTCATTCAGGCCCGATCAGAAGCCCGTACTCAGATGACCAATGCTATGAATGGAGCGGCCACAGCCTCAGCCTAAAGGACTATTAAGGTATAAACGCTGCGCTGCTCTTAAGCGAAGCGGCAACGTTGAAAAAAGATGATCCTCATTCCTGCTGTTGTTGGTAGGGAGTGAGTTCAGGGCCTCTCTCAGATTGTGTTCTGCTTTGCTCTGGTGTTTAAGCTCTGACATCATATAGGAAGGTATTTTTTCCCCTTTGCATTGCCAAAGAACAGGCCCACGCATGGTCCAGACAGAGCAAAGGGAGACGCACAGGAGCAGAGGGACAAGCTCATGAACATGTGACTGGAGAGATGGAACTGAGTCCACATAAAGAGATCTGAAACACAGCCCTTGTTGCCTGAGATCAGAAATCCTACACTGTAACCGATTTTTGTAATTTGAACAGTATCAATCTGTAATATGTACATTAAGATACTGTAAAATGTGTATACAGTATTTTACTGTAAACTTTATGGGAAAATATACAGTCACTACTGTATTTCCTCACTAATGTAAATCAATTTACAGTATTGAACTTGCCCGCGAAAAACTGACCAATGGCAAGGGAGTTCTTTTTTGACTGTTTGGTGGAAGTGGCCGTAAAAGGACAAAAGAGAAATGCACCGTTAACGCGACAAAAGGTTAGTATATTATTTCTGTTTTATGCAAAACTGCGATATTTTAAGATGTTTTCACTTGTTAACAGCAAACTGACATTATTCATCGTGTCATTTTTCATGTCGGGAGTTGGAGCCTTTTTTTCTGACTGACGGCTGGAATGCCGCCAAAAGGCTGATAACATCGACTGGTGAGTATGTTAATGTCACCTATATTAGACGAAATAAACCTTAGTTAAACCGAGAAACACGTTTGTACGTTCTGCTGTCCTTTAATGCAAGTTAGCTCTTCTGGCAAGTCGTTATTTAACCTTCACGGCGAATTAACGTGAAATACTGAGGTAAAGTGCGTTAGGCAAACCACTGTTAATGTAATTTATTCCTGTGATCAAAGCTGAATTTTTAGGATCATTACTCCAGTCACATGATCCTTCAGAAATCATTCTAATATTCTGATTTGCTGCTCCGAAAACTATTATTATTATTACGTTGAAAACAACCGAGTAGAATTTTTCAGGTTTCTTTGATAAATAGAAAGTTCAGAAGAACAGCATTTATCTGAAATAGAAATCTTTTGTAACATTATAAATGTCTTTATCATCACTTTTGATCAATTTAAAGCATCCTTGCTAAATAAAAGTAGTAATCTCTATAATTTCTTTCCCAAAGAAAAAAATTACACTGACTCCAAGCTTCTGAATGGTATAGTGTATAATGTTACAAAAGCTTTTTATTTCAGATAAATGCTGATCTTTGGATCTTTCTATTCATCAAAGAATCCTGAAAAAAATTTACTCAGCTGTTTTAAATATTGATAACAATATTTTAAAAAAATTATCAGCATATTAGAATGATTTCTGAAGGATTATGTGACACTGAAGACTGGAGTGATGATGCTGAAAATGTAGCTTTGATCACAGGAATAAATAACAAAGAAATACAAACTCTACAGTACTGATACTGTAAATGAAAATACGGTAATACATACTGTAAATAAAATACAGTTAAGACATTATTTTACTGTAAATGCAATTACAGTAATAATACTGTAAACATTTTTACAATAAATGACTGGCATCCAGCTGCCAGTAAGTTACTGTAAAATTTACAGCAACCTATTTACAGTGTAGTGAACCTGGATACACTGTGCACCTTGCCAGTGATGTAATCAAAGCACCGGTAATGATAGACTCAGTACCAAGGGGAAAAAAAGTCATTTAGATCCATATGTGTGATTTTATTTGTGGCGTTTTGCTCAGAAATCAGATGATTGTTTTTGCGTCAAAGTTCCTGCTGGAAACAATCAGAGCGCACTTGAGATTTGCCTTTAAAATACCACAAAACAAACACTTTTTCCTACCCTGACCAATGTGACACCAAAGTGAAAAACTAAATGACCAGCATGAATCAGATTCATATTTACTTTCTTAATCTACAATATCATTCAAATATTTGGGGTCAGTAAGATTTGAATGAATTTATTTTTTTGAAAGAAGTTAATATTTTTATTCAGCAAGGATGCAATAAAAATATCAAAACATTCATAATATAACAAAATATATATTTTTTTAAAATTTGAAATAAACTAAATTTGTTCGGTTTTCTTTCTTCAAAGGATCATGAAAAAGTATCAAGTTTCTACAAAAATAAAACATTGATAATAATAAGAATCATTATTAATAATTGAGCACCAATAATAATTGATCACCAAATCAGCATTCATATGTTGAAAAAAATACATAATAATAATTGCTTTTTTATGAGCTAACCTCATCTACTTTGACATCAACTATTAGCCATATTGTTATTGTAAGCAATGCTTCAGCAATTTAGCATAATGAATGCAATACATTTATGATAGGTAAAATCAAGCTATTTGTTCACATTAAATATCCTGTTTCACTCAGAAATATGTCAAATTACTGAAGTTAAACAACTTTTGAATGGATATTCACATCAACTTCTAAGGAAATGCCTTTTCACAAAATCCAGCCTATGAATGTCTTACTTCTAGATGACTTTGAACATCAGGATGTAGGATAGGAGACATAATTTTACATCATAAAATGACACTTCAGCTTCAATAATATAATGTCTTAAATGTAAATGTTCAGCTTAAGCTGTTCTTTGACCCATGAGGATTCATCTGAAGCACCGAGTCTGAGAGATCATCCAGCCGGTGCACTCAGACCCATTCTGTAAGTGAACTGACTCTTTCACTTTTACAGTCCACGAGAGAGAGAGAGCGAGAGAGAGCGAGAGAGAGAGAGAAGAGACGAGACCAAAGGAAAAAAAAACAAGGGAAGATTGGGAAGATTCTTTTTTCAGATTTCATATGGTTTCTAGGACAACAATATAGCACATAAATCCAAATGATGAAAATGAAATATGAATTATTGTGGTTGTATAGGACATATGAGTTCTGTTTCAAGGTCACACATAAACCAATGTTGTTAATGTGAACTAAAACCAGGGTTATTGTATTGAGATATAGGTTTTATTAATAGTAATTCGTTTTTATTTTGACATTTTCCTTTTCGATTTTAATTTAAACATTTTAGGTCATTTTTTAGGAGTATTTTTGTCATTTTTATTAGTATATTTTATTACCATTTGTATTAGCACATTCTTGTTAGAATTGTTAATAATTCAATTATTGTAATCGTTTCAGTTGAATTTTTTATTGAAAACAAGTTTACATTTTTATTAATTATTTATTTTATTTCAAGTAACAAAAGCGTTTTTACAGTTTTAGTTTTAGTTATAATAACCCCCATTAAAACTCTTAAAAATAATTGTCAGTACTTGAAACAAAATATAAATATGAAATGAACCTCTTTAAAAACACAAGCCTTTATCTAAATATGTTTAGGTAAATAAGTTCTAAAATGACTAATAAAAATGGAAAACCTACAAAATTACTCAAAGTTAAACTGAAATTAAAAGGAATCCTGAAATTATAAAAATAAAAGCTAATTAAAAATATGAAGACATACTTTAACAGTATGTAGATAACACTGAAATAATAAGCAATAACACTGATGACCTAATTAAGCACCACTAACAGCTTTCAAGAATAACAGACCCTGTTTAAACCATTTTAGAAAATGACACAAAGGCCCAGTGGCGAAGATGATCAATCACTTATGAGTCACAAAGGCATGGCATCATCATCATCACGTGAAATGGGCTTTTATAGCCGCATATACTCCAGTTGTAAAGATAACCACAGTTAATCATTACTCCGCTGACTGAGGGTTAGTTTGGACGATAAGACATACTTATACAGTGCTCTATATGCATACAGCTTCCCTACTACACAAACACACACAGTCCAGTGCCAACCACTTTCACCAGAAACCAGCCAGCAAATATTTATCAAACCAGTCACTGACTCACATGAAGCGGCCGTCGACCAATCAGAAGCAGAGCTGCAGAGCAATCAGTCAGACTACAGCATGACATCATGAGTCATGACATCAGCCCCTGAAACTAAACACCCCTCTCGCCCCTCGCTTTGCTCTTTTCTCTCAAACAAGTTCAAGGACACAGAGGAAACATAGTGTTCTGGCTGGTTTTGTGGCCTGAAACTCATTATCTTGGAGCATTACTTCATATCATCATATCACTACAAACGAGGCAGAATGGTTACAATTACACACTTGTTTTCGACGCATTTTGCATCTTTAGATGAACTGGATTCACATTCCAGGACTGATCCTCACCAGCTTTACACACTGTTGTATATTTACAGTGTTGTACACGGCATTGTACAGTACAGTATATTGAATTGTGTTGTACAGTGCACATATATTTTAAATACTGCTACATAGAGGAAAAAGCATTCCAAGTATTTTGTCTTGTTCTCCAGTAAAAATGTAATTATATTAAATCAAATTAAATAACTACAGCAAGCAAGCTTTTGCATCAACCTCACTAAATTTAATTTTAAATCTGATTTTAAAAAAAAATAAAATACAAATTTGCTTACATTAAGATATTTTACTTCAAGTAAATGCATCTTGTTTGAACAATTTGAAGTATTTTGACTTAAAAACAAGACAAAAATACTGACCAATGATATTTTTGTATCACTGATGTACTATAATAGATTTTGTTAAAATGTTGAATTAGATTTTCATTTCAATCTAACTTGAGTAATTTAGCATTCTAAAAGTTTTAGTAATTTTGTTCTTTTTATTTGTTTTCTGAGATTTATCCATATAGATTTTACACAGCGAAGATGATTAATCATCTTATTTTTATTTATTAGTTTTAGTTGATTTAGTACTTAAAGTTAAACTGAACAAAAATGACAATGGCAACTGTCTGAAATAAAACAAGTTTGAGTTTAGGCGTTTATATTTTTTCTATGAATCTTTGAGTTAACATGTACTAAACATGAGTGGAATTTGCACCGCGGCGCCCCCACACCTTGATGCTCATGACAAGAATAGCATGTATAGTTTTCTTTATTGAAGTGAATATCATGAATGAATGATATTTTTTGCAATTTTACACATAATAATCCACGATGATCACATTACACAAAACTGAAATTGCACGTCAAAATAACACATTGTCAATATTTTTTGAGACCCCCCCCCCCAAAAAAAATTTTCACAAATCCCATTTTCAGGGGAGCCCATGTCTGATTAAGGGGAGCCGAGCTCCCCCGTAGTTCACACCCTGGCCGTTTCCCCACCTAAGATTTTTTGTTTGTTTTTTAATTTGTACAATTGATGTCAGTGGTAACCAAAACTATTTGATTACCAACCATCTTCAAAATATCTTTGTGTTCTGCAAAACAAAGAAATATGACAGAATTGTTTTAACATTCCTCATGGGGACCCGCTGACTGGTCCTCACACTGTAGCTGATTTCAGGGTTTACAGTCCTGTGGGGACATTTAATCTGGCTGATATCACTGTGATACAGTCACCCAAGAATCCAAATCAGCATCCCAAAAGTGTAAACAGACTCCACACACAGATTAAAACACACACACACACACACACACACACACACACACACACACACACACGTGGCAGCGCCTTCATGTGTACAATCAGCTGTAGAGCCAGTCAGACGAGGCGCCTTTCTGCTGTTGCTGTGGTCCTCATCAGATCTGCTTCTCTTAACTAGTTTTCCGCCTGACAGACACAACATACCACACACACACACACACACACACACACACACACACACACACACACACACACACACGCCTACCACCATCTGTCCAGGCTATCACAGAGATCACAAGCAGTCTGTGGTAAACCTGTCTTCCCCACAGCAACGCTCCTGAGCTTCCTCAGATGTCTAACAGATGAGAAGTTAATGACAAAACTGCGGTGTTTCCTTCCAAATCCACTGCAAACTTTTGTCTCACGTCTCTCCCGATTTTGCACTGAACAAACAGCCTTGCGCTCTTTTCCACATAAAAACAGTGCTGTCTTTCCTCCCAGACAGCAAGAGCACCCCAAACGCGCGCGCACACACACACACACACACACACACATCCCCCTAGTGCACAGCGATGACTCATTTCCACAATCCGTCCCTACACTCCCAAACACACTCCAGCCTCCTTTTGTTGAAGCCTCTACAACAACCACGCTCACAAAAGCGCACACTCGCGCCCTAAAGATCAACTATCGGGTCACCTTTTAATCCCGATCCACTCTGTAGAAGCCCTTCCACATGTATTCCTGTCCTCCCGATGGCAGCGGGTCAGTTCCTGCACTTCAGCCCCTCCATTTCTGCGCCGCGCAGGGTTCTCGGAGTGACCACAACAACAGAGCTGCGTTCCTCCAGTCTCACCCTCTCTCTTTTCCTATCTCAGTTTGCCCAAGCAGGGGTGTGCGCTGAGGCTTAGGCAACCCCTGGAAGAAAATGCAGCGCTCTCTGGGTCCTAGTGCTCATCTCGTGCACTCAAAAGATGCCATTGTCTGTGGCTCAGGGGGAAGCCCTGCTCACCAGAGGCTCCACGGAGGCTGCAGGTGGCATAACCGATAATGTGCCAGGATCGGGCGATTCGAGGACAATCGGTTATGTTGATAAATGTAATGCTGCCATGTAGAATGTGTTTAAGTATCAATTACAGGGTGATAAATCAAAGAAATAGCCTGATTTATGATTATGGCTGCTGCAGTTAACTGTAAAAAGTGTGGATTTCTTTAAAAAAAAAATTGTTTTGGAGGTGCAGCCTATATATGGTATGCAGTGGTCATGTATTTTAAAAGTTAACAGCTTGAAAGATCAAAGACCATTTTTAATATAGCTCTGACTGGATTCGTCTGAAAGAAGAAAGTCATATACACCTAGGATGACTTCAGGGTGAGTAATTTGTGGGCTAAGTTTCATTTTTGGGTGAACTAACCCTTTAAGTCTTTATTTTATATTTACTTGTTCATTAGGAATCTATGTCGCTCAGAGTGCCTCACGTCGTCCATTTTACGTGGGCCCCATGATCACAAACTCGACAGTCTGAACATTAGACAGAGGTTATGACTAATACTATTTAATAGGTTGCCCATGCTTACCATTCTTTAAATAGTAGTTCTATTTAGCCCTCTACAGTTACAATGTACAACTTAGTTAGAGCTCAATTTTTCAATATTCAAAAACAATAATCAGCGGTTATGATAGTACTATTTGTCTAGCCCCCGATAGTTATATAACTACGTACATCGTAACTAAAGCTGAGACAATAATCAGCGGTTATGCTAGTACTATGAAATATGTTAATATTTCAATAGTATTTTTATCTAGCCCCCGATAATTAAAATAACTACGTACAACTTGAATAAAACTTAAACAATAATCAGCGGTTATGCTAGTACTATTTGTCTAGCCCCCGATAGTTAATATAACTATGTACAACTTAATTAAAGCTGAAACAATAACCAGCGGTTATAACCAGTACTATGATTAGCCCCCCCATAATTAATGTAACTGACAGGGGCGTAGATTACGCGGGGGACGCGGGGGACATGTCCCCCCCACTTTTTATAAAAAGTAAATTCGTCCCCCACACTTTTTTATTGGAGAGTTGTGTTCACGACATGTTGAGGTTTTAATGGAGCGATGTATATAAATGCAGAATGATTTAAAATTAAAAGAGAATATAGTCTATACGTGATGTTCACGTTTCCATGGCAATCAGTCACTCTGTCACGTCATGACACGCCCTAGCTCGCATCCGCGGTCTCGCGCTGTATCCAACATTCATAGAGCTCGCGATGAGTTCAAAGCGGCAAAAAACTCTTCACTCGTTTTTACGAAAAAGTCAAGCAGCATAAGTTGGCATGTGGTATCTGAATTGTGTTGCACACTGTTGAGTAACTCTGCCTATTGCTCTTGTTGAACAATTAGCTAGTTTTGATGGAAATTATAAGGGAAAAATAGCTGCTTGGACAAACGTTCACTTATTTTCTGTGTATTTTCCGTAACTCTTTTATAACGTCTTTTATTTTAACAAGTATGTCATCAAAACCCTTCAAATAAGAATAAAGATCATGTTGAACTGAGATTTTACAGCGTTTACAGCATGTTTAACTCTGCCAATTCTGCATAATATAATTCAATCAAGTATGCATGCACTGACGATCTGATATAGGAGCGATCTTCATTTATGGGGTTCTCTTTCATTATTGCACTAATTTTACGTTTTTATGTGTTGTCAAGAATTAGCAAGAAACAGACAGCCTAGGTTTGTCAGGGCAGAATCAGGATGTAACACAAGAAAAAGAAACTTCACAGGTGAGAACAGAGTGGCTTTTAACACCTGGGTTCCAAAAGAGGACACGACTAGAAATCAGTGGTTAAGTTGTATTTACAACACTGTTCCAGAACAGTTCAACCCAAATATTAATTTGTGTGCATCACATTTTATGGAGGACTCTTTCCTGATCCTGGAAGAGTAGACTACAATGCCGGCTGTTCTGACTCACAGACTGTAAGTACGTTTTCATTTAAAGGATATGCCCCTGATGATTCAAATGCGAGTTTTGAGCAGTGAAGAGTAGCGCTTGTTTGTCATTTCTCCGAACACAAATGCAGACATAGTTTTATGTTTACGCAGCACGATGCAATGCAACGTGTAAAAAGACAGTATAAATCATTATAATCCTAATTAAGTCCCCACTGGATGTAACAAATGCCTCGTTTGAAATGGGTTTTCATGTTTTTGAATCGTCGCTACAGGGCATCACAATACGGTAAGGTGTGTAACATTTCCGTCACACACTTGAGGTATTCGGCCAATCACAACGCACTGGATAGCTGGCCAATCAGAGCCCACCTCGCTTTTCAGACCGATGACCTTTGTAAAAATCGTCGCGTTTCAGAAAGATGGGCCATAGAGGAGAAACAATAATGTACAGTATGTGGAAAATAATGTGTTTTTTTACTTTAAACCACATAAACACATTTCACTCCACCAAATACACAAAATAATGTTATTTTTAGCAACATCATAAGACCCCTTTAATCTACTTGAGATAATAATTTCAGAGTAAGTCAGAATAAATAAAATGTAACAATTTATTATCAGTCAGGTAAATATGTATTATGCCAATTAGCCAATTCAGATATATCAAATCAGTACAGAACATCAATTTCTCAAAGAGGAATCTAAGAGAAAAAGGTGCATACCTGACCTTGGCAAATACATAGTATGGAGTGCAGAGACACACGCCACACTATGGGCTTTCTGGCTACAGAATCACCCAGACCCTTTTGCTGCAATCCTTTAAATACAAAACCAAGATAAAACATCCCCCAAATGGAGGCATGTACAAACAATTGGAATTTGCATTAACCCAGGTCCCAGACTTGCGTAGTTTACACCTCAAAGGGGAACAGAAGGTAATTAGCATGAATGACCCTGGGAGAGGGCACACCCATTACAGTAAGCAAAATATCTCTAAAATCTTTATGACCTTTTACTTCTGTAGAAATGAGACCATTGTACCAGTCACACTGAGACATTTCAAATGTATTGATACGCAAAAATGGACTTTGGCGTGCATATGATACACATGTGTTTGGCATGCATATAATACGCAGTTTTTCTCATGCATATGATACGAAATTTTTTGGCGTGCATATGATACGCAGTTTTTGCGTACATATGATACACATCTACCCCACAACCCTAATCCTACCCATCGTGTAGCATATACACGCCATTTTTGCGTATCAATACCACGAGTTTTCGTTTTCATTTGGCGTACTATTTATATGCACTTTCATGCGATCGGGTTAAAACAACATATAAAACCAAAACAAGCTATTATTGGTTTGCTATATAGACAGCCATTTCTCATTTTCTTCTCAAGTGAGCGGTTCTTGGCCAGAATAAGTGGACCAGACCTTATGCATAGAGTCAAAAACACAGCTATATGAGACGATGGCAGTCAACTGACCCCTCAGACACTGGCTGGGGGAAAATATGCAAGGAATATGGAAGGAGCTAAGGAATATGCCGGCTTCTCTGTGCGCTGCATTTCTGTGTCTCTCAGGAGACTATAATAACAGGCTTCAGCAGAAGACAACATACCGATCTGCTAAGAAGATGCCAAGGGCATTGTAGATCTCTGACATTAATAATATTATCACTCCACTGGCCGTCATACTTCTTTTTAGTGAATTTGAAATGTTTTTACAGTAGTTAAGCACAACGTTCGTCATATTAATAAAAGTGTTACCTCCAAAAAGAGACAAAGGCATCAACTCCAGGTGAATCATAATTGCAGGGTGAAAGACAAGATGATTGTCTGAGTGATGAAGTGAAAGGTTGGAGATAAACTGAGAGAAGGACAGATTACAGGGAAAGCGAAAAAGGGTGGAAAGAGATCTCGCCCTTGCACGCACGTCTTCAGCGGCGGCTCGGATCGATAGTAATCCAGAGAGCAGGAGCTGTTTATTTTGGAAAGTCTGAGGGGCCTGAAAGGGTGGCTGCTTTCTCACACAGCTATTAATCAGATGGAGGGGAGCAACCAGCGAGTCAATGCCCACATGCCTGTCCGCATACCGCACAGCAGACACACATCACTGACTTACTGTAGTCGTAGCTCACACGCCTGCTGGCCAGCCCTGCTCCTCCTCTCCACCGCGTGCTGTCGAGCGCCTGTGCACTCAGCTTAAACCATCTGAAAACACACAGGACACAGAAGCAATCAGGTTATCTAGCAGAGAGTGGCCGGTCCTTATGGGAAACTGCCAGCTGGGTAGTTAGATTTTTTTCTAAAGCATATCTCTAGGATTATAAGTGCTGAGTATACAGAGAAAGCAATAGTACCATTCATCATATAATAGCGCAACCCACACACATCTCTTTAATAATGGGAATTATTTAATTGTTAAAAAACAAATCAACAAATTATACAACTACTATAAGTATATCCAACCATGCCAGAATATAGTACATTCGTGTAAAAGGAATAATTTGCCCCAAAATGAAAATGTGCTAAAAAAAAAATAAACAAATAAAATAATAATTCACCCTCAGGCCATCCAAGATGTAGATGAGTTTGTTTCTTCATCAGAACAGATTTGGAGAAATGTAGCATTACATTACTTGCTCACCAGTGGATCCTCTTGCAGTGAATGGGTGCCGTCAGAATTAGAGTCCAAGCAGCTGATAGAAACATTACAATAATCCACAAGTAATCCACACGACTCCAGTCCATCAAGTAATGTCTTGCTTATAAGAAAAAAATCCATCATTAAGATGTTTTTAACTTCAAACCATTTCTTCTGGCTGAAATATGAGTCCTCTATCCATAATAATAGCCTATTGCTTTCTCCACTGAAAGTCATTTTTGTCTGAATCAGGAGAGAAATATGCACATTTCAAGCACTGTTTACAAGCAAAACAGTTGTAAACAAATATGTTGGTGGATTTTGATGTGAGAGGACAACAGGGGAAGGACTTTATCATTGGAGGAAGTGTTATCATGGATTATGGATACATACATGCATACATACAGCATACATCGCCCTGCTGAGACTAAATCTCTCAGATTATTACAGAGGTTAGCATTATTAGTTGATCTTTAACACGCACATTGGAGAAATACTATGTCATATTGCCACAGATTTAAAGACCCATGAAATGGTTTCATGAACTGTAGGACACATCAAGGTCTTAAAAAGCCAAGAGCCTTTAAGGGATAGTTCACACAGAAATGACAATTCTGTAATCTATACTCAACCTCATGTCATTCTAAAGCCATTAGGCTTTCGATAAAACACAAGAACAAATCTCATAATTTCTTGCAGAAGCTCAAATATGCTTCTGTGACACGCAAGAACAAACCTCACTGGTTCTCACACATCAAGCAAGCACTTTTGAGCTTCCGTTTGCCATATTTACTGGGCTCTATGTATGTGCATTGATCAATGTTTATAAGAGAATAAAAGCCAAAATTAAATCTGTTCACATATAAAGCAATGTGTCTCTTCAGAAAACCGGATTAAACTGATTCTTTAAACCTGTGATATTATCCAACCACTTTCAAATGTTTAAATGCAAAACAACCCTAAATATGATGATCCCAGTGCGAGAGACTCCCTTTCGTAAGCATAAACGCAGATGTGTTTTATTAAAAAAAAAAAAATGTGTTTTTGTTTGTGTTTTTTTGCTCCTTGCACTATGTTTAAGTGTTCCAAAAGACACATAATAATAATAATAATAATAAAAACACTATTTCTGTTTCTCTTAAATTTTCATCAGACCTCCTAGAATAGTGGTTCTCAACCAGGGAACTGGGGCCCACTGGGGTGGTGGGGTGGGGGGTCCTTCCCTCTCAATAACTATTGATTTTATTGATACTGAACCAAATTTTGAATCTTGAACCACAAAATTAACTGTGGTTACTTATTTTTGATATACTATATAAACAACAAGCAGTGCATCATAATTACAGCAGAAATACCAGAGGAAATATCTTCATATGTTGGACAAAGTCAAAAAGGTTGAAAACGACTACCACTGAATCCTCTGGTAGTTCTGAACATCAGTTTGAAAATCTATGATCTGAGAAATAGATTATGAAAGAAAATGCACCAGTGCTGCACTGTCCTGAAGATTTGTGCACAGCTTTCTGTTTGTAAATCTCTGGTGTAAAAATATCTGAGAAAGCTAATGAACATTTATTGCTCATTGTAATTTAGCCAAGCAAGACCATTCTACGGTGGCTGAGAAGTGCAAAGCAAATCACAATTCTGAAAACAAAATAACAAATTACAAACGCAAATGCAAGTCTAAAAATCTAAATAACAATTCAGAAAGCACAACAACAATTCAGAAAACATTATAACAAGTCAGAAAACACAACGACAAATCCGAAAACAAATTAACAAGTCAGAAAACACAATGACAAATCAGACAAACCGGAAGAGGTAGGTATAGTTTGAGACAGCTCTATTGGTTTGGAATTACTCACCACTGACTGGTCGAGACATCTGTCAATCAACGTATACAGGAAGAACCAGCCGAAGAACAGCAGAGTCCTGGTAGAAAGTTCAGAGAGGGCATTAAAGTAGCTCAATTTAAATGTATTGTATGAATTGCCCTTATTATGGACTAAAAAATATGGGGTGTATATTTACATTTAGTTAAAAGTAGCTATAAATCATCAGTTCCAGTGGAGCAGATGAATAAGTGCGTGTTGTTGGCTTTTTGACGCGATCGACCTGGGTTCGATCCCGCCTTTTGTCAAACTTTTTTTCCCTCCCTTTTCAAATCTCGTGTTAGCAATGGATTCTATTTACACTAAGTGAAAATAGCAGTATTTTTAGCAATATGCTATTTACACTAAGTGCAAATACATATTTACACTATGTTAAAATAGCAGGATTTCTACTATCAAGTATACTACTTGTTGCAAATAGTGGCAATTATCTAACCCTACCCCATACTTTATTTTCAACTTTTTGATTATTTCCTTAATTTTTATTGAAAATAAATGCCTTTACGATGTGATACGAGATTTGAAAAGGGAGGGGAAAAAAGTTTGGCAAAAAGCGGGATCGAACCCCGGTCGATCGCGTCAAAAAGCCAATGACAAGCACTTATCCATCTGCACCACTGGAGCGGATGTGTTACAGCCACTTTGAACTAAATGTAAATATACACTCCATATTTTTTATTCCATAGTAAGGGCAATTCATACAATACATTTAAACTGAGCTACTTTAATACCATCTCCGAACTTTCCACCATGACTCTGCTGTTCTTTGGCTGGTTCTTCTCTGTATAAGTTGATTGACAGATGTCTCGACCAGTCAGTGGTGAGTAATTCCAAACCAATGGAGCTGTCTCAAACTATACACACCTCTTCCGGTTTGTCTGATTTGTCATTGTGTTTTCTGACTTGTTAATTTGTTTTCGGATTTGTCGTTGTGTTTTCTGACTTGTTATTTTGTTTTCGAATTTGTCATTGTGTTTTCTGAATTGTTGTTGTGCTTTCTGAATTGTTATTTAGTTTTTTAGACTTGCATTTGCGTTTGTAATTTGTTATTTTGTTTTCAGAATTGTGATTTGCTTTGCACTTCTCGGCCACCGTACCATTCCTTACCTCAACCAGATACATTAACTACCCTTAAAATCTTAAGGTATATAGGTTGACAAAAATGCAGTTCAAGTATGTAATCCCAGTCAGAAGCATAACCATAACCCTATACTAATAGCAAAAGCTGGTTAGTTAATAGGAATGCTGTTCCAGGACAAGGGTGTTGATCCTGCATGCTGAATTGCTAAGGCATTTTCAGGAGCCATAACAGTCTTCCAGCTTCATCAATCGCAGTATCTTCGAAAGAAAGTGAGAATATTCACAAATTCAGTTTCGTTCAAAGCGTTTCCTTGCTCTAAAGAGAAGTGTCCTGGATAGCACATGCACCCTACGTCATTTATTAGTTACAGGGCTGAGTCACTGGCTTGCACAGACTCAAGCTCCAGGGGCAAAAATGTCCATTTTAAACACTCAGACCTTCAAACCAGATCACACACAGAATGTGACTTTATTCATCGTGGCATACAGACACGCTCGGCTCGTGCCAAGATTTCCATCCGATTCATGAAGCACTGAGGTACACGTTCACTCCCTGTATTCAAATCCCCTCACAATCTTCTATTATTAATCATAGACATTAGACAGTTTTCCAGAAACGCTTTCTAATGCACATACAACAGGAGAATGGAGGCATGGGGCTTTTGCCTTGCAGGAAGAGATGCACAAAAGCTCTTTTGTCTTTCAGGAGACCATAGGAAACGATGACCCAGTTAATAAAACAATTTGGAACGCTCCTGCATCGTGCGTTAAAAAAGGCCTCCCAGTGCCGAGAGACAAACAATAAACAAAACCAATGAGGTAGGAAAAAGCAAACAGAGCTTGCAAAGAGTGTGTGTGTGTGTGTGTGTGTGCGCGTGATGTCGGTCTTCGAGCGAAAGCTTCAGTAATGATGACTTCCATCTGCTGAGATGGGCATTGCAGGAGGAGTAATGAACAAAACAATCTGGTCACCGACATGTAATCGAGGAGCTTGATGTCATCTGCTGTTTGTTTGTTTGTTTGTTTGTTTGTTTCCTCCATTTTATTTGCCAAACTCTCAGCTGGTGTTAATTGCAAACAAATTACTATCAAAAGTTGGAGGAACATCAACTGGGAACAATATGCTAGGTTTTTCTAACATTCATAAAGGTGAACTTGAGACCCAGTCTATGCACGAATTTGTGTGTGAAATCTGTGTATGAACGTTAGTGTTATTTTAGTATAACTGAGATACTAGTTTTTATACATATTCTAAATGAGCTTTTAGAGGTTCAAGCGCGTAGCGCTGAAAACTTATTGTAATTGCTAAGATTTTCAAAGATCACCATTTTGACCTAAAAGTTTTCAGGCAGACCAAACCGTAAGGCATAGCGACTTGAAACATTGAAGCATGGTAGTACCCACCTTATCGACAACGTCACCAAGGCTTGCCTCAATCGGCCAGACGGGGGTGCTACAGTGATCAAAAGTACAAAATCGCTCATAACTCTTGCTTGTCGCCTTATATCATGGGAACCCTTGGGTCAAGATGAACAAAACGCTAGAGATGGATTCGATCGGCGAAATTTTCGTCTATTTTTGATTTTTTGGAAAAACATACTTTTGCAAACTAGTCCTAGGTTTTTCACCCGATCAGAAACAAACCAATGCAGAAAAATTCTCTGGAGGTCACATGACTGAAACCGCAGAGTTTGGCCACTGTGTGGTGCTATAATAGGACAAAAATAAATAAATAATGACGCATACGTTAGTGAGTATCAAATCAGCATATTAGAATGATTTCTGAAAGATCATGTGACACTGAAAACTGCAGTAATAGTTGATAAAAATTCAGCGTTGCATGACAGGAATAAATTATATTTGAAAGTATTTTAAAATAGAAACTCGCTATTTTAAATTGTAATAATGTTTTGAAATAATACAGTTTTTCTGTATTTTTGACCAAATAAATGCAGCCTTGAAGATCATAAGAGACTTCTTTAAAAAAAAAAACATTAACAATCTTACTGATCCCATATATATAAAGATCCCAAATACCTATATTTACCTAGCAGCAACCTTCCGCTCTCTCTCGTGAAGCCAACATGGAAGTGACTAAAACTGCAATTCATCGACTGGCCGCTAGAGCTCCAAAAGGGAGTAAGTCCCATAGACTCCCCATGTTAAAATGCCCAACTTTATAGTAGAAAATTTTTTTTTTACAGCCTGGTGCAAAAAGATGATTTTGGTCTATATAGCTAATTTTGCCCTTCATGACAACTGTGAGGGGGGGGGGGAATGCAGCCTTACATTTCTGCATAATTAAGGGCGTGGCCACTTGAGTGACAGGTGGATAGCCGCTGCTGTCACCGGCGTCGAGCTAGGTGGGCGTAGTTTCAGCAACCAGCTCCCGCCTCTTTGCCCATTTTCGATTATCCGGGAGCGACGCGCTGCCAAGATGGCGACGGCCGGCTCCGCCCACTTTGAGCTTCAAAACTGCTCTTCAGAAACCTACGGGGGACGTCACGGACACTACGTCCATGTTTTTATACAGTCTATGATATTTAAACACACAATTCTTTGCATTGGCTGACATGGCAGCCATCCTGAAACAATACTGACACCTAGTGGTGTGGATGTAGCACCATGCAAAATAAAATAAACTTTTTTTAAGCTACTAATCCGATTGTTGAGATTTGCTATCAGCAGACAAGTATTACTTATGTAAACCACAAACAATAATGTCCGATAACAGGTCATGTGATCTCAATATGGAGACCCCCATTGAGACGACCAGCTTCATGTAAAATAAATGATCTTTTATTTTTGATATGACTGGAGTCTTCATCTTTTGTAAGTGGACATAATTTAAAACACATTTTTCACACTTTCCTCATCATTTTTGGTTGGGGAAAATAGAAATAAATGCATGCATACATACAAATATTTATGGAGCCATTCACACAGAACATGTTTTTACATTTAAAAACCTTGAGAAGTAGGGGGGTGGAATGAAAAAAAAAGAAAGGTCTAGAGATGAGCTAGGTAAAAGTTGAACTTCTTTTAACATAAAAAGATTTTTAAACTCATTTGCACCGGTCTCATCAGTGTTTAACTGAAGTATTTTGCACATATCACGACGTAAATCATGTTCTGCTTTGAATACCACATTTACTTTGTAAGAGGAAAACAGTAAAGCGACTAATATTTAATGAACATTAATTGTGCATGCTCACAAAAATTACATAATGCATATTAATTAGACTTTTCAAACAGACTGGTTCACACAGCCATTAAACAAACATGCACAGTTTTCTGAAACAAGGCAGACCAAATATTGTAGTTCACACTGATCCCATGGTTTTGTTTAATCTCATATACATTTGTTTAATATTCACATTATGTTCCTGTGGCTCAGCGGTAGAGCATTGTGTTAGCAGCACAAAGTAGCATGGGTTCAATTCCCAGAGAACACACATACTGATAAAAAAATGTATAGCCTGAATGCACTGTAAGTTGCTTTGGATAAAAGCGTCTGCTAAATGCATAATTTTAATTTAATTTCAGTCATGATAAGAAAGAGTACTGCTCTTATTGTCAATGTCACATAACCATAATAAATCCCTTAAACTCCTCATTAAATGTAATGCTTTTACTATAAATAAAAGATGCTTCCCTCCGCCTCTTCTTCATCTCCCTGTGTGGGACTGACATCATCCTCTGGCAGAAGCGTCGTTGCTGTTTACGCCACTAATTAAATATCGTTCAGCTCTATACGAGATCCTTCATCAGAACAGTTTCAACGAGAGCCATAATTAAATGCAGTTTATTAAGGCTGTTCATACTCTAAATTAGGACTAGGCATCTTTAAGATGTGTGTGTGTGTGTGTGTATTTTATGTATATATATATATATATATATATATATATATATAT
>NW_015505418.1:742371-756376 GCF_001515645.1 Sinocyclocheilus grahami | reverse complement strand
TACACTGTAAAAAATGACCGTGAATTTAACGGTAAAAGAATGTAAAAAGGCTACAGTAAAAACCTGTTAAACGGTTAACGGTAAATTCCCCTACTATATACAGTGAAAAACTGTATTGGACATTACATGTAATTTTATGGTAGTATACCATTTTTGCAAGTGAAAAAGACCATATAATTTACAGTGAATAACCGTAAATTGACATTCCCAGACATTTCAGATTTGATGTTTTTTTGTTGAAATAACTATGTTTCTTCTTAGTTTTTTCTTATCAGTTTTGTATATTAGGGTTGTATGTTACACCTAATGTTGTTAAATGAACGTTTCTTGCATTATTTCAGTTTCATGTGTGTTACCATTATGGTGTTTAGTGTTTGTGTGAATGACACTGTGCACCTTCTATATATGTTATTATTTAAAAGCTGCTTGTGATGGGCTTTGGTTCATCATGTGATTTTCTCAACACCAACTGCATTTGGTGGTTATCAGTGTATTACAAAGGTACGAAACAGATTTCAGTACTTCAATAGGTTGGTATATTAACATTATATCAGTTAATGAAATTACGGTATTTAACTGTAAATTTAAGTTAAAACCGTAAAACCTTAAATGTTGCTACCATACTTTTTACGGTAACATTCCCGGCAACCACAGCTGCCGATTTTTTACTGTAAATTTTACTGAATTTTTTTTACAGTGTACCCAACATCATTTATTAGTTATAGGGCTGAGTCACTGGCGCAGACTCAAGCTCCAGGGGCAAAAATGTCCATTTTAAACACTCAGACCTTCAAACCAGATCACACGCAGAATGTGACTTTATCCATCATGGCATACAGACACGCTCGGCTCGTGCCAAAATTTCCATCCGATTCATGAAATGCTGAGGTACGTGTTCGCTCCTTGTATTTAAATCCCCTCACAATCTTCCATTATTAATCATAGACATTAGACTGTTTTCCAGAAACGCTTTCTAATGCACATACAACAGGAGAATGGAGGCATGGGGCTTTTGCCTTGCAGGAAGAGATGCACAAAAGCTCTTTTGTCTTTCAGGAGACCATAGGAAACGATGACCCAGTTAATAAAACAATTTGGAACGCTCCTGCATCGTGCGTTAAAAAAGGCCTCCCAGTGCCGAGAGACAAACAATAAACAAAACCAATGAGGTAGGAAAAAGCAAACAGAGCTTGCAAAGAGTGTGTGTGTGTGTGTGTGTGTGCGCGTGATGTCGGTCTTCGAGCGAAAGCTTCAGTAATGATGACTTCCATCTGCTGAGATGGGCATTGCAGGAGGAGTAATGAACAAAACAATCTGGTCACCGACATGTAATCGAGGAGCTTGATGTCATCTGCTGTTTGTTTGTTTGTTTGTTTGTTTGTTTGTTTGTTTGTTTGTTTGTTTGTTTGTTTGTTTGTTTGTTTGTTTGTTTGTTTGTTTGTTTGTTTGTTTGTTTGTTTGTTTGTTTGTTTGTTTGTTTGTTTGTTTGTTTGTTTGTTTGTTTGTTTGTTTGTTTGTTTGTTTGTTTGTTTGTTTGTTTGTTTGTTTGTTTGTTTGTTTGTTTGTTTCCTCCATTTTATTTGCCAAACTCTCAGCTGGTGTTAATTGCAAACAAATTACTATCAAAAGTTGGAGGAACATCAACTGGGAACAATATGCTAGGTTTTTCTAACATTCATAAAGGTGAACTTGAGACCCAGTCTATGCACGAATTTGTGTGTTGTATGAACGTATGAACGTTAGTGTTATTTTAGTATAACTGAGATACTAGTTTTTATACATATTCTAAATGAGCTTTTAGGCGCGTAGCGGCGTAGCGCTGAAAACTTATTGTAATTGCTAAGATTTTCAAAGATCACCATTTTGACCTAAAAGTTTTCAGGCAGACCAAACCGTAAGGCATAGCGACTTGAAACATTGAAGCATGGTAGTACCCACCTTATCGACAACGTCACCAAGGCTTGCCTCAATCGGCCAGACGGGGGTGCTACAGTGATCAAAAGTACAAAATCGCTCATAACTCTTGCTTGTCGCCTTATATCATGGGAACCCTTGGGTCAAGATGAACAAAACGCTAGAGATGGATTCGATCGGCGAAATTTTCGTCTATTTTTGATTTTTTTGGAAAAACATACTTTTGCAAACTAGTCCTAGGTTTTTCACCCGATCAGAAACAAACCAATGCAGAAAAATTCTCTGGAGGTCACATGACTGAAACCGCAGAGTTTGGCCACTGTGTGGTGCTATAATAGGACAAAAATAAATAAATAATGACGCATACGTTAGTGAGTATCAAATCAGCATATTAGAATGATTTCTGAAAGATCATGTGACACTGAAAACTGCAGTAATAGTTGATAAAAATTCAGCGTTGCATGACAGGAATAAATTATATTTGAAAGTATTTTAAAATAGAAACTCGCTATTTTAAATTGTAATAATGTTTTGAAATAATACAGTTTTTCTGTATTTTTGACCAAATAAATGCAGCCTTGAAGATCATAAGAGACTTCTTTAAAAAAAAAAAACATTAACAATCTTACTGATCCCATATATATAAAGATCCCAAATACCTATATTTACCTAGCGGCAACCTTCCGCTCTCTCTCGTGAAGCCAACATGGAAGTGACTAAAACTGCAATTCATCGACTGGCCGCTAGAGCTCCAAAAGGGAGTAAGTCCCATAGACTCCCCATGTTAAAATGCCCAACTTTATAGTAGAAAATTTTTTTTTTACAGCCTGGTGCAAAAAGATGATTTTGGTCTAATTTTTGGTTTAAAACGTAATTTTGCCCTTCAGGAAAACTTGGAGGGGGGGGGGGGAATGCAGCCTTACATTTCTGCATAATTAAGGGCGTGGCCACTTGAGTGACAGGTGGATAGCCGCTGCTGTCATCGGCGTCGAGCTAGGTGGGCGTAGTTTCAGCAACCAGCTCCCGCCTCTTTGCCCATTTTCGATTATCCGGGAGCGACTTGTTTGTTTGTTTGTTTGTTTGTTTGTTTGTTTGTTTGTTTGTTTGTTTGTTTGTTTGTTTGTTTGTTTGTTTGTTTGTTTGTTTGTTTGTTTGTTTGTTTGTTTGTTTGTTTGTTTGTTTGTTTGTTTGTTTGTTTGTTTGTTTGTTTGTTTGTTTGTTTGTTTGTTTGTTTGTTTGTTTGTTTCCTCCATTTTATTTGCCAAACTCTCAGCTGGTGTTAATTGCAAACAAATTACTATCAAAAGTTGGAGGAACATCAACTGGGAACAATATGCTAGGTTTTTCTAACATTCATAAAGGTGAACTTGAGACCCAGTCTATGCACGAATTTGTGTGTGAAATCTGTGTATGAACGTTAGTGTTATTTTAGTATAACTGAGATACTAGTTTTTATACATATTCTAAATGAGCTTTTAGAGGTTCAAGCGCGTAGCGCTGAAAACTTATTGTAATTGCTAAGATTTTCAAAGATCACCATTTTGACCTAAAAGTTTTCAGGCAGACCAAACCGTAAGGCATAGCGACTTGAAACATTGAAGCATCCACCTTATCACCTTATCGACAACGTCACCAAGGCTTGCCTCAATCGGCCAGACGGGGGTGCTACAGTGATCAAAAGTACTCATAACTCCATAACTCTTGCTTGTCGCCTTATATCATGGGAACCCTTGGGTCAAGATGAACAAAACGCTAGAGATGGATTCGATCGGCGAAATTTTCGTCTATTTTTGATTTTTTTGGAAAAACATACTTTTGCAAACTAGTCCTAGGTTTTTCACCCGATCAGAAACAAACCAATGCAGAAAAATTCTCTGGAGGTCACATGACTGAAACCGCAGAGTTTGGCCACTGTGTGGTGCTATAATAGGACAAAAATAAATAAATAATGACGCATACGTTAGTGAGTATCAAATCAGCATATTAGAATGATTTCTGAAAGATCATGTGACACTGAAAACTGCAGTAATAGTTGATAAAAATTCAGCGTTGCATGACAGGAATAAATTATATTTGAAAGTATTTTAAAATAGAAACTCGCTATTTTAAATTGTAATAATGTTTTGAAATAATACAGTTTTTCTGTATTTTTGACCAAATAAATGCAGCCTTGAAGATCATAAGAGACTTCTTTAAAAAAAAAAACATTAACAATCTTACTGATCCCATATATATAAAGATCCCAAATACCTATATTTACCTAGCGGCAACCTTCCGCTCTCTCTCGTGAAGCCAACATGGAAGTGACTAAAACTGCAATTCATCGACTGGCCGCTAGAGCTCCAAAAGGGAGTAAGTCCCATAGACTCCCCATGTTAAAATGCCCAACTTTATAGTAGAAAATTTTTTTTTTACAGCCTGGTGCAAAAAGATGATTTTGGTCTATATAGCTAATTTTGCCCTTCATGACAACTGTGAGGGGGGGGGGGAATGCAGCCTTACATTTCTGCATAATTAAGGGCGTGGCCACTTGAGTGACAGGTGGATAGCCGCTGCTGTCATCGGCGTCGAGCTAGGTGGGCGTAGTTTCAGCAACCAGCTCCCGCCTCTTTGCCCATTTTCGATTATCCGGGAGCGACGCGCTGCCAAGATGGCGACGGCCGGCTCCGCCCACTTTGAGCTTCAAAACTGCTCTTCAGAAACCTACGGGGGACGTCACGGACACTACGTCCATGTTTTTATACAGTCTATGATATTTAAACACACAATTCTTTGCATTGGCTGACATGGCAGCCATCCTGAAACAATACTGACACCTAGTGGTGTGGATGTAGCACCATGCAAAATAAAATAAACTTTTTTTAAGCTACTAATCCGATTGTTGAGATTTGCTATCAGCAGACAAGTATTACTTATGTAAACCACAAACAATAATGTCCGATAACAGGTCATGTGATCTCAATATGGAGACCCCCATTGAGACGACCAGCTTCATGTAAAATAAATGATCTTTTATTTTTGATATGACTGGAGTCTTCATCTTTTGTAAGTGGACATCATTTAAAACACATTTTTCACATTTTACTCATCATTTTTGGTTGGGGAAAATAGAAATAAATACATGCATACATACAAATATTTATGGAGCCATTCACACAGAACATGTTTTTACATTTAAAAACCTTGAGAAGTAGGGGGGTGGAATGAAAAAAAAAGAAAGGTCTAGAGATGAGCTAGGTAAAAGTTGAACTTCTTTTAACATAAAAAGATTTTTAAACTCATTTGCACCGGTCTCATCAGTGTTTAACTGAAGTATTTTGCACATATCACGACGTAAATCATGTTCTGCTTTGAATACCACATTTACTTTGTAAGAGGAAAACAGTAAAGCGACTAATATTTAATGAACATTAATTGTGCATGCTCACAAAAATTACATAATGCATATTAATTAGACTTTTCAAACAGACTGGTTCACACAGCCATTAAACAAACATGCACAGTTTTCTGAAACAAGGCAGACCAAATATTGTAGTTCACACTGATCCCATGGTTTTGTTTAATCTCATATACATTTGTTTAATATTCACATTATGTTCCTGTGGCTCAGCGGTAGAGCATTGTGTTAGCAGCACAAAGTAGCATGGGTTCAATTCCCAGAGAACACACATACTGATAAAAAAATGTATAGCCTGAATGCACTGTAAGTTGCTTTGGATAAAAGCGTCTGCTAAATGCATAATTTTAATTTAATTTCAGTCATGATAAGAAAGAGTACTGCTCTTATTGTCAATGTCACATAACCATAATAAATCCCTTAAACTCCTCATTAAATGTAATGCTTTTACTATAAATAAAAGATGCTTCCCTCCGCCTCTTCTTCATCTCCCTGTGTGGGACTGACATCATCCTCTGGCAGAAGCGTCGCTGCTGTTTACGCCACTAATTAAATATCGTTCAGCTCTATACGAGATCCTTCATCAGAACAGTTTCAACGAGAGCCATAATTAAATGCAGTTTATTAAGGCTGTTCATACTCTAAATTAGGACTAGGCATCTTTAAGATGTGTGTGTGTGTGTGTGTATTTTATATATATATATATATATATATATATATATATATATATATGCACACTCACAAACACATATATCTATTTGATCAAAAATACAGCGAAAACAGTAATAACGTGAAATATTATTACAATTTAAAATTAAGATGTATGCTTTAAAACATGTAATTAATACCTGCCATTACTCCAGTCTTCAGTGTCACATATTATAATGATGAAACATACATTATAATGTTGTAATGCCTGAAGTCTTTAAAAAAAAAAAAATTTTTTGTATATTTTTTTAATTTAGACAATATTGTAGAATTTTAATATTTGGCATTTATCTGTTAAAGACCATAATTAATCATAATAATTATCAGCTTATATGTATCAGGCTTATATGTATACATATACATATAATCTGTAAAATAAACATACACATTTTTGAAAAACTGTCCTTAGCAGTGTTGTTATTGTTAATGAAATCTAAAACTATTAAAATAACAGAAATGCTTAAAATAATAGAAAATGCTTTAAAAAAATAAAATACAAATATTCACTGAAAAACATAAAAAGTTACACAAAAACTATTACTATAAAACTATACTTTTTTTTGTTAAGTTTATGTTGAATTACTAAAATGACTCAAACTGAAATAAAAATAAAGCTAAATAGAAATATAAAAAAATGAAAAAAGAAACACTTTACTAAATTACTAAAAGAAACATTCAAATGAAAATATAAATGCAAATCTAAATATGAATAAAAACATTATTACATTTTGAAAAAAATCTAAAACATTTCTTATTATCAATGTTGAAATGCTGTTTGTTTTTTTTGTGGATTTTTGGACGAATAGAAAGTTCAAGTAAAATGAGTCTGAACTGTATAGAGAAAGTTCAGTGATTCACATTGTTTCAAACCTGTATGACTTTTTCTTCAGAGGAAGACAAAAGCAGAATATTTTAACAGATTTTTCCATATAATGAAAGACAAACCACCCCATTTGACTTTCATTATATGAACCAAAACCACACTAGACCTCATTCACTTTCAATGTAAATACAAAAACAGTAACAAAAAACAAAGATGTTTTCATTTTAGTGAACTCTCTTTAAGAAACTCCTATCAACAAAAGTCATGTGACTATTTCCTCTTGCCCCACATACTTCCCGTAAGTACCGTACACACTAACCTTCAGGAAAACAGTTTGAAAGCAATCAATAGCAGCACAGAAATAACCCACATCACCTAGAAGTATTTGTCTGGGGTTTGAATTTGATGCCTCTACTGTATATTGATGCATCCTACTGTAACTTCATCACCTGCTGACTGCACATATTGCACAAGTGCTATCCGGCTAAGGTATTACTCATGTCTAACCTAACTAGTATTACAACATGTCACATCACTCACGCAACTAAACCCTGAGGACAGGCCTTTGGATTTGAGTCGGCTCTTCTGATCATCAGTGGCCGGGAGTGGTAATGAGTTCGTTGAGACACAGCTGCTCATGGAGGAGTCATATTAAATGAATATCTGTAGTCGTAATGAAGCAGAAAATGACAGCGGAGATGACAGGATGTTGTGGTCAGCAGGCCTCTACATTTATCAGGTGCCTGCTTGCGCTCTACGGCACACGGAGGAACGAGACCAAGTCTAGCAGGCTGAAATACGGTCAGCTCGGCTTTTATTATAATGCTTTTTTCGGTTTTGTACATTTTGTGTCTGACAGCTTCTCATTCAACCCCAGCAGCACATGATGATTTATTCATGTGGCCTGAGTTGAACGACACTTTTGTTAATTTGTTGATTTGAATGTGCCAATTTAACAGTGGTCACTGTGTTATTTTCACATCACTGATTCTGCTTTAGAGTTTAAGGCCTCTCCAGTTTGGGAACATTTTGATTGTCGTTCCGACCAGGAAAAGTAGGGTACAGAAGCTGATGATGTAGCTGTAGTTTTCACCAAATTTGTTTCCCCTTGTTACTTTCAGCACTTCTAAAACATCTGACTTGCTTGATTTCTGCACACATTCCACATGTACTGTACTTGTTACTGAAGGCAAGAATGAGAATATACAAATATATAAGACAAACTGGAAAGAAAGAATGAAAAAAAAGGGTTTGCACAGTAAACACATGTAAAATGTTGTGGTTATGTAAAAACTAAATCACTTGGCAAAAATAGTGGATTAGAAAATTAGAGATGCTCCTAAGGTGTTATAAAAAAAATAAGTCTAGTCAATTTATGAGCCTAATGGACTAATGTACTTATTCGATAATGACATATTTGAGCACATTATGATATGTCAGATATCATTCATTAGATTGAATAACATTTCAGTCTCCTTACACAGAAGTTATTAAAGATTTGTTTTAGCTGATATTGGAGATTGTTTTATTTACCGATAAACAGTCTATTGGATATATATATCATTGGTAGATACTTTATATTTATTAATTGTGCTGCTCATTCACCATATTTTTACATTTAGAATACCTTAGATGTCATCTAATGCTAACAGTTAATATTTAAAAACACTGTTAAATATAAATTTTAGGCAAATCTCAGGACGAATGTAAATTTTTCATTTTGTACATTATAATGTTGTGATGCCTACATTCACTTGTAGCGTTTAAAACGACAAAATACTTATATAAAATATTTAGACAAAATATTATAGAACTCTAATATTGGTAACGGCCTTAATTCATTATAATAATTGTCAGCTTGCCTGCATCAGCCACAATTTTAATAATCACTGCATTTGTAAAATAAACACACACACACACACACACACACAAAAAAGGTTCTTCACAGTGTTGTCATGAAATGCTTAAAATAATTGAAATTGCTTAAAAAATTAAATACAAAAATCCATAGAAAAATTTAAAAAGTTAAACGAAAACTATAATTATAAAACTATACATTTTTTTCTTGGCAACTGAAATAATTCTGACTAAAACTAAAATTAAAATTAAAAATGAATAAAGCTAAATGGAAATATATTTTTAAAAATCACAAAAATACAATAAAAACAACTTACAATTAAATAAAATTTAAATATAAAATAAAATTATAAAATATGATTACAATTTATATATATATATATATATATATATATATATATATATATATATATATATATATATAAATAAAAAAGAAAACAACACTGGTCCATATCCTGACTAATCAAACCCAACATGAATTTTAGTTTGGTGGTTTATTAATGAAAAATAATAAGAAAAAAAAGTTTAAAAAATCAGTACTTGAAAGGGTTAAAGCAGAACACCATTCAAGATTTTTCTGTATACGTGAATGATCTGCCTTCAGCACAGCATGCCGGCACAAACCCCAGTCCTACACACCTCAAAGAGACACCCGCAAAGGGGCTTTAATGTGAACGTCATCTTTATATTCATGCGAACAAATGATATTTCATGCTAAAGCCTTTGCTTTCATGGTAACGGCACACTGCACTGTCACCATATGGGGAGAAGCAAGCCAAAAGCTCAATCCCAGATCACCCATGCACCGCTCCATCCCAGCCACAGCAGCGGGATATAATTAGATTGGAAATTACAGAAAGTTACAGGGAGCTAAATCCCCCGTGGATTGCGTGGCTATAAATGTCTTGCACAAGCCAGTGGATGTATCACCATAGCAACAACCCTCTTCTGCATTCTATTTTGAGGAAAGGAGGAGAATGGTGGAGTGGAGGGGGAAAAACGCAAACATAGCTATTTCAGCATTCCCCCCAAAAAAACAATTTTTTTTTACAGAAGAACCACTGTGAAATTCAAATGCACGGTTTGACTTGGCTTCACAAGGACAACATAAGGTCAAAACAATGGGGTCGTTCATCTAATTTCATATATGATTCATACATCATTGGTTGCAAAGAAACATTCAGGAGGGTCAATCATGTCGATATTAAAGCAATCACCAACAGAATAATTTTGAGCAGGGGTTAATGTAAGCACAGATAACGGATACCAGTCGTGAAGTGAATGTAAACAGGTGGAACAAAAAATTGTATATGGTCAAAAGTAGGGATGCACCGATACCACTTTTTCCAGTACTCGCCCGATACCGATACTTTTATTTTTGGTACTTGCTGATACCGAGTACCGATACCAATATTTTCATTGCATTTGTACATTTTTTTTAAATATTGGGTACAGAAACCAAAAGAGTATGTATAATGTTAGTTGGTTAACTTCATTTATCAAATAGATACAGTCAAACCAAAATTTATTCAGACACCTTCAACATTTCTCACATTATCACAGTTTATTTGCTATAGTTTAGAAAATGGTAATAAAATATGACAAAAACTCAAGAGTTAAACTGAGTCAGAACAAATTCAGCTTGATAATGTCAGATAACTTTGATAGAAAGGTATGTAATGGATTACAATAAACCAAAAAGTATTCATACAGCTGTCAATATGTACACAACTATCAGACTTAATGACAGCATATACAGGTGCATCTCAATAAATTAGAATGTCGTGGAAAAGTTCATTTATATCCCAATTAAAAGAACCAAAGACTTGAACTACTTCAGTCTGTGTGCACTGAATTTATTTAATACACAAGTTTCACAATTTGAGTTGAATTACTGAAATAAATGAACTTTTCCATGACATTCTAATTTATTGAGATGCACCTGTAGTCTCCTGGGCATGCTGTCACCCAGCTTCGTGCAAACCTGAACTTCAATTTTTTCCCAGACTCGGTCTGAATAATTTTTGGTCTCAAATTTGTATCAATTTTACTGGTAGTCCACTGTATGAAGAATTTTTGGGTGTAATATATCACAATTTATTTTATTTTGCTATTCTCACTTTACATAAATGAACTAAAGTATCCTACACCCACTAATAAAAAAATATAAAAAATTATATCTGGTCTCTGAATAATTTTTGGTTTGACTGTATATCCTTTGGTTATTTTAACACTTAATTATGTATTTTAAAAATGTATTTTACAAGTTTTTGTTACTTTCACTGTTCATTTTTTTCTCTCTCTATGGTAGCCTACATCATCTTTAATTTAATAGCATTAGAGCCAGTATCGGTATTGGTATCGGTGCATCCCTAGTCAAAAGATCAGATCTGTGCATTACGACTTGTAGTGTAAACGCAGCCTTTGGAGTCTTCCAGGTGAAAACTGCGAAGTCAAACTCCTAACTAAGGGGCTGTTTAGTTTTCAACTTAAAACTGAAAAGTTTTTATGCGTTTTAGCCATTCATTTACACAACAATGACGTTTTGGGGGCCTGAAAAAGCAAACTTTTAAAAATGGGTTTTCAATAGTTTTCCATACATAAGGTCTTCAAAATTTATAAAATAATTTTCCATTTTGTTGTGCATTGTTGTCATGTAAACATAGTCTCAAAAATTACATTTTTAAGTATAAGCAACAGGAATAGTCATGCTATCCTTAGCAAAAACCACAAATAATCATATATCCGTCCCTCCGATTATCAAAGTGAGGATCCACCGCCTCAACAGTCAAAAAGGACCATGTGCATGACTGAGAACATCAGATAACCCTGCCAAGATCAAACTGAGCAAAGGACAGTCACAGAGCACACGGTCTGGTCATCTGAGGACCTGCACATGCTGACTGAGAGAGCGATCTGTCCCTGACTCACACTGGATTGGATAGTGACAGAACATTTGTTACACATTTAATGCTCCTTTTGTAATATTCCAATAAGAAGCAGGGTACCGAAGCTCCCATAATCCTAATAGCATTAAAATGATCAATTTACTATAACTGATGCAAAAATTCATTACCGAATATTTGAAGAGGGTAGTTGGGGAGCAGGCTTGGCTAAAAATGCTCAGACTTTGGTATAAATTTCAACAGAAAGAAGAGGTAAGCACTACTAACTCGAAATGTAAATGCTACATTTAGGAGTGATTATATTTTAATTTTATGAATATATAAATGATCAAATTGTGTACAATTATTATTGCACATATTACTCTCTAAATTCACTACCATGATATGGTGTACTGGATGGTTGCCAGATACATCAAAATGTGTCCTGATAATGTAGAAATAATGCACATTTTTAGAAACATTTTAGAAAATAGAAAAATATAATACAATTATTTTTTCAAATGAAAATATTTGAAAGGTAGTTTAATAAAATATGTTAACCAGCATTAAGTAAAATATTTAAAATGAATCAATATCACTTTTATCAGAGTAATGTTCATGTATAAATGGTAAAAGGTTTTATAACATGTACTATGTGCTGTGTATATAATTTAAAAGGAAATCTTTTTTCTCTGTTCTTGATCATGCCACAGATAAATAAAAATAATAGATTTTTAATCAATTAAAAAAAGTTAAATAAAAAAATAATAATAATAAAATCTCAGAACTATGATGATGTTACTAGCATTTGTCATATGTGACCCTGGACCACAAAACCAGTCTTAAGTGTCAA
Organism: Sinocyclocheilus grahami; assembly: GCF_001515645.1. Taxonomy (NCBI): domain Eukaryota; kingdom Metazoa; phylum Chordata; class Actinopteri; order Cypriniformes; family Cyprinidae; genus Sinocyclocheilus; species Sinocyclocheilus grahami. Next base: position 743,939 of record NW_015505418.1, on the reverse strand, counting down.
TTTTTCAAAATTGAGATTTATATATCATCCGAAAGCTGAATATAAAAGCTTTTCATTGATGTATGGTTTGTTAGGATAGAACAATATATGGACGAGATACAAAATCTGGAATCTGAGGGTGCAAAAAAAAATCTAAATATTGAGAAAATCGCCTTTAAAGCTGTCCAAATGAAGTTCTTAGCAACGCATATTACTAATCAAAAATTAAGTTTGAATATATTTACAGTAGGAAATTTACAAAATATCTTCATGGAACATGATCTTTACTTAATATCCTAATGATTTTCGGCATAAAAGAAAAATCGATAATTTTGACCCATACAATGTATTTCTGGCTATTGCTACAAATATACCCCAGCGACTTAAGACTGGTTTTGTGGTTCTTATTCACATATAAGAGCAGTTGGCTCATGGAGCTCATGTTCTGATCCCATTCCCCCTCTCGCCTTCAAATGTCCTGTCTCTTCAAATAAATGTATTGTTTGCCTTTTTGTACAAATAACGATTCATTTCAGGACATCAGTCACAAGACATCACGAGAGAGACTCCATTAAAGGGGTCATATGATGCTTTTTTAAAGATCATTATTTTGTGTATTTGGTGTAACAGAATATGTTGACATGCTTTAATGTTCAAAAAACACATTGTTTTTCAAATCCTCTACATTATTGTAGGTCCTCTATGCCCCGCCTCTCTCAAACGCTTTGTTTTCTACAAAATCCCTCCTTCTTACAAGCGCAGTCTGCTCTGATTGGCCAGCTGACCCAGTGCATTGTGATTGGCCGAACACTACAAGCACTCGTCGGAAATGTAACGCCCCTTACCATAATCGCAGCTTCATCTTTCAAAATAAATGTAAAGACAGTAAATAATCTTTCTAGTTTTACCATCAGTTCAAGCCCGAAAGGGAAACATAGTCGCGTGACAGACACAGTGATGAAGCTGGTATGTGTTTGCAGTACACAAGCCACGGTTAAGACAGCTGACTCCACTGTGATGTGACCTTGTGTCTCGCTCTCTCTCTCTCTCTCTCTCACACACGCGCGCGCGCGCACACACACACACACAAAACTCCGCATTTGAACAGTCAATAGCAAATACTTAAACTAATAACAAAACAGTAGCTGATTCAGAAGCGCCAGATTGTCATAGCAAAGTCAGAATTACCTCCTCTCCTAGGTTCACGAAAAGGTCGTCCATAAAATGCATTGCTGTTCTGTTGTAAGTAATCTTAAAGATTCCTAAATGCATCTACTTTCGGAAGGCCAAATAAAGTGCTTTTGCTTTCGCCTAGAAACACACAGCGTCTCCCTGACATGCTGCTTCAACACTAACTACGGTTACTGAAACCACGCCTTCTTTCTTTGCGTGAACATTTGGGCGGCATTATGCAAATATTTCCACATAGTGAGGTAGATATGTGGGGGCGTGTTAGAACGAGCTGTTTTAGGGGGGCGTGGCAGAGTCTTAACTTTGATAAAGAATAGCTCTTTGGTTTTGAGACTTTAGTCTTTGCAACTGCAGGGATCTTATCTGCACAATCAGCTTGTAACACTCCAAAGAGAAAG
>NW_015505418.1:727827-736712 GCF_001515645.1 Sinocyclocheilus grahami | reverse complement strand
ATTGTCATAGCAAAGTCAGAATTACCTCCTCTCCTAGGTTCACGAAAAGGTCGTCCATAAAATGCATTGCTGTTCTGTTGTAAGTAATCTTAAAGATTCCTAAATGCATCTACTTTCGGAAGGCCAAATAAAGTGCTTTTGCTTTCGCCTAGAAACACACAGCGTCTCCCTGACATGCTGCTTCAACACTAACTGCGGTTACTGAAACCACGCCTTCTTTCTTTGCGTGAACATTTGGGCGGCATTATGCAAATATTTCCACATAGTGAGGTAGATATGTGGGGGCGTGTTAGAACGAGCTGTTTTAGGAGGGCGTGGCAGTCTTAACTTTGATAAAGAATATCTCTTTGGTTTTGAGACTTTAGACTTTGGAACTTCAGGGATCTTATCTGTGCACAATCAGCTTGTAACACTCCAAAGAGAAAGGAAAACTTGAAATCGCATCATATGACCCCTTTAAAGTAGAATGAACATCTTTCCATAAATTTGACAAATAGAAAAGAGCAGAGGTTCCAGTAAATGCTGCAAATGAATCTACACGAAACGAGAGTAAGAAGCGAATAAGAAGGAGAGGAAGGAGATGTCAGATAGAATATAGAGGAAGAGCTTTTAAAGGGGCTTTTAATTAGCTCCTTTCTGCTCTTTTCTATCTACTGCAGCGTCCTGTGAGGCTTATCACTGTCCTTCTTAATGCTCTACAGAAGAGCCCAAGTAAGATCTCCATTCACCCAGTGCCATGGCGACAGGGCAGTTCTCTTGCAGTTGTAATTCCATAATTATGGCAATTAAACTGCTGGAGTGCATGGGAGACACAGTCGGCCTCAGTTTGCTACAAATTATTATCTCTCAGAAAGCATACGATTGGGGTTCAATTGGTTCAGTGAAAACAGTAATTGGTGAAATGGGCCGTTGAGAGGCACCGCTGTGGGTACTGCTCTGTGGAGGAGAGAGAATGGAAGGGGCAGTCGCTCACTCGCGGTACGGAGCCGGCCTGTGTTGATCGGAGGACTGAAGATGCCATAGCAGTACAGTTATTGGGAAGGCAGTTGGAGGTGTTTCTCCTTCATTCCTGAGAGAGCTGACAAAAAATATATCAGTCAAATGGCCTGTGGTGATGACATCATCACTCACTTGGGACGTTGATGGATCGGCCACCATAACCGACGCCTCAAGGTCTCTGGGAGAAGCTATGCTGCTTTAAATGGATAGATGGATGTCCAGGGCTTTGAGCTGCATTGTTATGGACAGCGATGGGTGCTCTGGATGTCTAAATGCATGCAGACACAGAGCATGAAGGACATAGATGGACATAATCCTTATTTTCTTTAATATAAGACACATTATTTTTATTTTTTATTATTTAGTAAACCCACATTAAAGGTGCTGTGAGGGATTTATGCGACCACACATGAAATATCCTTACTGCCTGACAGATATTACTGAAATAAACCTCCTGAGAAATCACAACTGCTATCCGAAGGTCAGCCAATCAGAAAGGACCTCTGCCTATTAATAATTTCACACGTTCAGGTTCACTCATTTGATTGGTGGACATGTCTTTGAAGGGTGGGGTTTTGTGGTTTCAGGGAGTTAAGGTTGTGTTGGTTAGCATCAGCAGTTATTAATGGAAGTACAGTTCTGAGCAAAACATAAACAGATAACTGTAAGATGAAATTTAATATAAGAATAAACAGAGCAATTCCAAGAGGGTCCTTGAACTATTCGTACTTGGGCCCTTAATAAAGTTACGCCGTGCAGTGTGAAATATTTGGGCATAGTTACAAAAAAAATTAAAATTGAGATAAATTTGAGACTGTGAGATATAAAGTCACAAATGTGAGAAATATAGTTACTATTATAAGAAATGAAGTAACCGTTTTGAAAAAAGTCATAATTACGTGAAATAGTCGCAATTATAAAAATTTAATTTGCAATTGTTTGACAAAGTGGCAATTTAAAAAAAAATTATGTCATAATTGTGATATCAGAAGTAGACATTGTGAGATAATGCTCATTTATGAAAAAGTTGAAATTGAGAAATAAAAAACCACAACTACAAGAAGAAAAAAAACTCACAAATGTGCGAAATTATGAGATGTAATTAGGAATTAGTAAATATATTTTAGGAAAGACACATTTTGACAATTTTGAGGAATAAAATCATAATTACAAGAAATAGTCACAATTATAAGAAATCACAAGTGAGAATGTTGCAAAAAAAATTATTGACAAATGTAAGGTTATAATTACAAGAAAAAAAAGCAACTGCAAGAAATAGTAACAACTGTGAGAAAAAACAGTCACAAGTATGAGAAGTTGCAGTGGGGAAATATAAAGTCACAGGAAAAATTAAGCAACAATTTTGAAATATAAAGTAATAATTACAAGAAAAGCACAATTACAAGAAATACATTTGCAATTCTTAGAAAGAGAGTTGCAAATACAATGTCGCAAAAGAGAGATCTGAAATTCCAATTGTGACATAATGGGGGGAATTACAAAAAAGTTGTATAATCACAAGGAAAAAAAACTATTGTAAGAAATAATGTAGCAATAATGATAAATGAAGCAGGTGTCATATGAAAAACTGCTATTGAAATGAATGTGAAGGCTAATGGAGAGCTCTCTCCAGTTAGCAAAATGGTATATTAGCAAAAAAGCTGAAATTACTTAAGCAATGTAGTTACTGTATGCACGCTAACGTCACTGCAATTCAATACGCTTTAAAGTTATACTGGTTTAACAATATAGACCTCAAAGCTTCCTTGTAAATGATATTAGCATTGGCTGACAGAGGCCAGCATGTAGACTGTCTGCTGCTGGTGTTCACGTGGAAATCATTTAAGAAGTCTGAAGCCTGCGCAGAGATTCTTCATTCACCAACAAAATCACTTTTGTAAGATCCACTGGCAAAGTTAACACTCGTGTGTGTATACAAGCGTGTGATGAACACATACCTTTACACCCATCTGCCCTGTCAAAAGCATCACACTTGGCTGCCATGGCAACTGGGTTTGCAATGGAGAAGGTCACGAGTGAGACAAGAGTTTGATATTCATCTAGCCATTAGAGTCGTCAGTCATGTGAGCCTTCTGCTTCAGTTATCTGATGGATTGTTAACACAGTCTGCATGAGTAATAGTACAATAATAATACAAACAGACATTTTTGATTTCGATTCTGTTCAGTTAATGCATTAAAGGAACTCAAAAACAAAAATTCTGTACTCACTGCATGTTTTTAATACACAAAGCAAACTGTGAAATTTGAGTAATTAACTTTACACCATTCACTATAGACTTGCTTTCCGCTCACTGATCTCTCTCTCTATAGACTATAGATATATTATATTATACTGTCTATAACATAGATCAGTGTTTCCACCATGTTTAAAATCAGCACAACTTGAATCTAGAATTCCGAGTTTCCCACTTGTACAACTTCAACTTCAATATGATGTGACACATTCTGATGGTATTTGAATTTATGCAGCGTGAATCAGATTTTAAAGCTGAGGCAGTGAAGTACACTCTAAAAAAATGCTGGGTTAAGTATAACCCAGCGCTGGGTTAAAAAGGGACAAACCCAGCTATTAGGTTGTTTTGACCCAGCTGTTGGGTTGTTTTGACTCAAAACAACCCAACCGCTGGGCCAAAACAACCCAATAGCTGGGTTTGTCCATTTTTAACACAGCATTTTTTAGAGTGTAGATGCATAATTAATGACTAAATTAATGTTTGGTGCTTGGAATATGGTGTATGAATTGTTTGGACTACTTTCATGATCATTTTAACTCTGTAAGTAAAGCCTGACATATGAAACAATACTGAGAAATATTTTTGTTTGTTTGTTTGTTTGATTGTTTTTTGAAAATGAACTGTTTATTGAAACTTTATACAGAATTAGTTTTTTTTTCAATGTTTGCATGCTTTTATGGACCGTATAGTATGATATAATTAAAATATGGTGCTTATACTTGAGTAGGTGAAATAAACACCTCAATATTATTCAGAGGCACAAACTGAGCAAATTTGATGCAGTTGCTCATATGTGTATTGCCAAAAAGATGAAATTCTGATAAGATTCTGTAATGTAAATCAATGAGATCTTCATAACAGTAAAATGCATATGAATATCATTTATAACTCTAAATCTCCCAGTAATGTCTTAATAAAATGATATCTAATAATATGTCTTAGAAAGATGATTGAATGACTAGTTTTAAAATCAAAGCTCTCTATTTAACATTTTACCATGATTTTACATGAAAAAAAAGGATGCACCGATTATCAAGTAAACCTAAGTTAATTTAGTCCAGCAAGTGTTCATCTTAAATATTATTAACAATATAAAAGTTACTCTTTTATAAATTCAGTAAAGATTTCACAGCAAAAGACATATGAACCACGACCTGAAGGGAGACGCTTTTACAATTATACTGAAAGGTATTTTACTTGTTAAAATGTACTACCAATCAGACGACAGAAGGCATGTAGTGGATTGTGTACACCAGGTTTTGCATATCAAATATGACACAGTTTAGGTGCTTTTTGTCAGTTTTGACAGTCACCATTCACTTTCACTGTTCTGAAAAGAGCAGCATGAACATTCTGCTGCACTTCTCCTTTTGTGATTTATAGAAAAGAAGGAAGTTTGAAAGGCCATGGCTCCATTCTGGTATGTAACACCCACTTTTCCACAATCCAATGTCAAACACAATTAAAAATAATTTGAATGAAACTTGAGAGATTTCTGTTCCCCCATTAAAGGTCCATTCCACCAAAACTATGACGTTCATAAAGAAATCTAACCCTATAGCTAATTGTAAAACAAATCAGTATCCATAAAAGAAGATCCAAATATTTCTCCTTTTGTGCTTTGAAGATGAACAAAAGTCTTAACTTACTGGTTTGGAACAGCATGATGGTGCGTAACTGATGAGTGAATTTTCATTTTTGGGTGAACTCTCCCTTTAAGAGAAAACTATGGTTCCCATCACTCCCGGCTTACAGATGGAGACTTTGCTCCTGAGATTCCCTCATTAAGTTATTAACTGGGTCGAGCTGTATTCCTTTCTCAAGGTATCTAAAGTCAGAAGTAACAAAGCAGCGCGAAAGCGATCAGAGTGGATCTAAAAATCGAAGTGTTAAAGATATTTTTGATACATAATCATTAACGTTAAACCCTCAGAAAATGGTGTCCTGTGTCCTGTGTCTCGACCTGTTCAGTGACCACTGGTTTCACGCTGGATTTGAGTGACTGTGATTGAGCTTTGAACTAAAACAGACGCAGCAGACATGGAAAACACACATCATCAGCACTAGACGGCATGTAATTGCTAAGTTCATCAAAAGCTTGTGATTCCTACGCATCCAGCACTCCCTTCCATGTCACTGAGCTGCTGAGATCTGGAGGCAAATTAGCAGAAGTTATTGATTTCTCTCAGACCAATTAACCCAGACTCCCCAGAACTGACACAGATCCGCATGGATGGAGAGGATTCATTCACTCTGGGGCTCCCACTGCCATCTCTCTTTGGTTATTCACACACTGTCTCCAACATGGTATTGATTTGACGCTAATCAAGAACTTCTATAGCTTTCAGGAGAACGACACCAGAGCAATGAATTCTTCATAAAGAGACATTGATTTTACGACAAAGCAATCTTATTTTTCCTCCTGCTTTGAAAGCTTTAGCGGTATTAACGTTATCCTCCCGACGAACCCAAGTAATTAGCTTGAGAGTCTGTGAGAACCTTCTCGCTTCACTCTAGCCTGCCCAAAGAGCTATACTGTTCAAAAGTATCATTTTTTTTCATAATAATGACTTCAATTCACCAAGAATGCATTGAACTGATTAAAAGTGCAAGTAAATACTTTTACGTTGTTGCAAAAAAATTCTATTTCAAATAAACGCCGTTCTTTTGAACTTTTATTTATTAGATATTTTATCAGATTGAACTGATTTATCAGATAATCCTGAAAAAAAAAAGATCATATTGATAATAATAAGAATTTTTTTCTTGAGCAGCAGATCATGTGACACTGAAGAGGAGTAATGGAGTGCTGAAAACTCAGCTTTGGCATTGCATGAATAAATTACAGTTATTTTAAATTGTAATAGTATTTCACAATATTATTGATTTTACTGTTTTGTGTGTTTTTTTTTTTGATCGAATAATGCACTCTTATTAAGCATAAGAGACTTCTTTCAAAAACATAAAAGAAAACTTATACCGACCACAAACTTTTCAGTGGTACTAAAAAATATGAAAACATCATAGTTCTTCTGTTGACCACGTGAAGACAGTTTAAACATATCTCAGTCTCTCTACTAAAATAAGTGTCAAAATGTCAAGCTCAACCACACTTACTGTAATTACAGATGGAAGCAACTGCTTCCGAACATTTTCTCAGAGGTACAGTACATATATATATATATATTTTTTTTTTTCTAATTTGCTTTTCAGATGCGTTTCAGTTGGCTTCCCTCAGGCAAGATAAAGCTTAATGACATTTAAGATAAATGATAAAATTACTGCCTAAAGAGTCGCTAAACTTGGCATGATGTTCCTTTTTCTTGTGCATGGGTTAAGCAACTAATGCTAAAATAAATAAACAGCATGACACTATTTTTGTTATATATTTACAGTATATAAATATTTCACTGTTATTTACAAAAAAAACAACCAGCATACAGAAGCCATGTGTGAAAAGCCAGCTCATGGTCCAACATTAGCAACAACAACTAAATGAAATCACTCACTGTGATCAGTTTCTTATTGTTTTGACAAACTTTTGGCCTAAATGTAGGGTGGGATTTAAATGTATCCATTGGGAACTGATTGGATTGTGAAACACAAGCGTTCCATAGTAGAGCCAGTCTTGAGTAAGTGGAACATGGCTTCTCCTGAACCACTCCCAGCACAATAAGCCTAATAAATTAGCAGTTGAAGGTAAAAACAAATGGATGGTTTAAAACCACGTAGCAACAATGTAAATAATGCATTCACCTGTTTAAAGATTTGCTGACTGGTATGTCTTTGTTGTACTCATTGGTTGGTTTTCTGGTGTGTACATATATGACCAAACATCTTATTACAACTGTGCCAAGAATCTGATTATGGGTTCATATCCTTCTCAGGGAAGACATTTCTCCTGTCTGTGCCAGAACGACCGACGCCACTGCCATGGCCTTCATCTGTCCCTCCACGTCTGAAGCTCTAGTGAGTTCTTCGTCGAGGTCTACAGCCAGGCATCAACTACAGGGAGTTAAAGGGGTAGTTAGAAACCCCAAAATGGCATTATTTGCTCACCCTCATGTTTTCTATTTATTTTTACAAACTGAAGGGCAAGTTTAAATAATCGTCTCTGTTAACTGACAACATGCCAAATACATTACCGGTTAAAAGTTTGGAATAATTCCGATTTGTTAAATATATTTTTTAAAGAAGTCTCTTAGACTTACCATTTAATTGATGGAAAATAGTAAAAACCATTTAAAACGATTTAAAATAAGTATTTTCAATTTGAACATATTTGAAAATGTATGTATTTAAAAATTATTTTTATTATCAACATTGAAAACAGTTGTGCGGTCAATTTTTTATTCTTTTTTTCCGGAAACCGAGATACATTTTTCTCAGGATTATTAGGTGAACAGAAAGTTCCAAAGAACAGCATTTATTTGAAACAGAAATATTTTGTAACGTTACAAGTGTCTTTACTGTCACTTTTGATCAATTTAATGCTTCCTTGATGAATAAAACTAATAATTTCTTACTTACCCCAAACTTTTCAATGGCAGTGTATCACGGTTTCCACAAAATATTAAACAGCACAACTGTTTTCAACATTGATAATAATCAGAAATGTTTCTTGAGCACTAAATTAGTATATTACAATGATTTCTGAAGGATCATGTGACACTGATGACTGGAGCAATGGTGCAGATTTTTTTAGTTTTTACTGTATTTTTCATTAAATAAAAGCAGCCTTGCTGAGCAAAAGAGACTTCTTTCAAAAACATTAAAAAATCTTAAATTAAATATTTGGAATTAAATCTTATTCTAAACTTTTGACTGGCAGTGTACATCAGGATCAACATAATCTGGAATATTCTCTGAAGGGCAAAGCAATATGCCGCTAGATCATTATAAAGTATGATCAAATTTTTTGTTGCCGTTTTAATATCTGGCCTGTCATTTGTCTTCATGAAGGATGTCCTGTCTTTTGAAGTATTCATTAAAGTTCGTATCTGTCAGCTGAGACATACTGAATTGCCACTTGTCTATAGTTTTATTGATTCTTGTGTTTTTAAGAGTGAAAGTAACCGGTTCATAATCAGAAATTAAATACATGATATATTTGACGCAACGGTTACTTGATAGAAAGAAATCAATACAGGAGTGTGATTGATGTATAGTAGAAAACATTCTCCTGCAGCGGTTCTCCAACTCTTTGCACACTATTATAAATAAATAAATAAATAAAAATAATAATATATATATATATATATATAGTCAATACACATTATCAACAAATTACAATACAAATGATCAATTATTTACAAAAGACTTCACATCTGCACTTGTCCACAAATATTAGACATAATTTAATTAAATAAATATTATTAATGTATTTATTATTAATATTACCTTGCAGCTCTTTGTCAACTCTAGTAAAAGCAGAATGATTTGTTAGTCTGACCAATGGCAGACAGGCAATTCATTTCAGAAACCTGTTTGAAAACAATAATTATTTTTAAAATAACTCTGAATAAAGAAATCACATTATTTTTGCCCTTTGGTAGTTTATTTAAATATAAAATAATAATTGTAATATAAGTAGTATATATTTAAGTATAGGTAATTATATAATATATAT
>NW_015505418.1:710873-727660 GCF_001515645.1 Sinocyclocheilus grahami | reverse complement strand
TATATATATATATATATATACAGTATATACATATATATATATATATTTATTTTTAAATATTACATTTTAATAAATATATTATAATTATATATATATATAATTATTTCATATACACTATACCAGTCAAAAGTTTAAAATAATTTATTTCATTTTAATAAATTTATTTGATTATAATTAAAGTAAAAGAGTAATATTGTGACATATTATTTCAATTTAAAAAAACGTATTTTTCTATTCTATCTGTTTTCTTTTTATTTATTATATGATTTAAAAAAAAACTTGCCACGTGTACTGCGTTAAGCTAACTGAGACTTGTCATAGCACTTGCGTATCATTGCTCTTTTGTTGATTTTGATTGCTGCCATTGTCCTCATTTGTAAGTCGCTTTGGATGAAAGCATCTGCTAAATGACTAAACGTAAATGTAAATTATTCCAGTCTTCAGTGTCACATGATCCTTCAGAAAGTTCTGTTATCGGTCATTTTTATCTTATAGGTATCAGTTGTTGTTTTTTGTTTTGTTTTTTTATATCAGCTTCCCTGAACAAAATCTCACCTCTGCTATAATTGGTCAAAAATATTACATCTAAAATCTAAAAGTTCAGAAACTGTCCTCTTGAAAACTGCATGGTCTAAGAAAAGAGTGATACAGAAGTTAAAGCAGCAGGGAGGCTGAGCGAAGGCATACTCGTTCTCAATAATCTATGACTCTGTCTCTGCCCTCAGGGTTAATCCATCACTCACGGGGAGGTTAATGAAAGATGGCACATCATGGAAGTCCGTCATCATGTGGATGGCTGATCAGGGTAGCAAGGACACTGCAGGCTGGGATATTTTTGAAGGCAGGCCACGTCCTGGCTGACTCATCATTTTCCCAGTGAATCCTAAGACATAGGGACCTTTTATGCTGTGAGGCCATCTGCTTGGCCGTGTAGCCGAAAAGAGTGGGTGCAGACGCCCACCAGAGTGACCTTACGGAGCAACGCGGCCAGATGGATCTCAGGGGAGGCATACCGACACCGGTGCACCTAAGATTAGTCGGCATCAGATTGCCGTGGCCATTCATATGACAGTTTGTGTGGTAAATATATTTGCAGAGGCTTGTCATTGCCTGCTGTCAGATTTGACCTTCACTCCTAAGGTCAAAACAAATCACTTTCTTTAGTTTCAGCTGTGATGCCTCCAGCTTTTGTCCCTTTGATGGTTAAACAACTTGTTTTTAACCTCTTAATCTCATCAGGGCTCAGAACATCTCTCTCCGTATATTTTATAAGCTGTTTAGATTCAGGCAGCCCTTTTATGGTTAAAAATTATTAAAAGAAAATACATACAATACACACATAGACCTTGGGTGTTCAAGAGCAATTGAAGTTTTTTTTAAATTATCATTACACAAGATTATAAATGACCAGATTTCAGCCTGAATAAATGAATGAATATAATTACTATAAATAACTTAACACGGATGTACTGTAAAAACAAGAAATCTGTCTATTTGAAATCTATTTTTGACTGACATATCAAATCTATTTTAACACTGGAAAGATATGCAAAATGCATGCTGGTTTTCATAAATAAGCATAGCCATAAACAGACAAACAAAGTAGCATACATTAGCATACATAAAGTACACACTCCCAAACAAGTATAAAGACATTCAAAAACAAAAGGCCATGTGTCATAAAGTACTAAATTATACTTACACACATCAGATGAGGGAGGCACTGCAAGCATTTTCATTACTCAAGTAAATTGATGTAGGCTATCAGATGGTAACAACATGGTAAAAGTTAAAAAGTATCCAAAAGTGAAAACATGGTGCCATTTTTGTGTTCTGTGTTTGTTTTGATGCTCTTTTGGTCGTTCACTGCAGTAGAGTCGTTCACTAGCATGCAAGTGTTGAGTTTAAAATACTTTCTTTATCGCTGGCGAACGACTTTGCAAGTTGTTTCAGTTGATTATAAATAATATCCACTTCTAGCGCCTTCATGAATTCTAAATGATGGAGTGTGAAACCGCTCCAAAAACAACTTGTGACTCAGTGCTGTCCGAATGATTCAGACTGAATCGCGCACCGATTCAGACTGTTTTGTTAGGCCACTTCACCAATTCATGAAGAAGAACCGCCTCAAAAGAGTGATTCGTAGGATGTTGTGAGACTCTTGACTGTACACATGTAGACGTTGCATGTAACACATATTTCAGTTGATTAGGTAAAATATCACTTCACTCAGCGTCTATTGTGTTCTCTATGTTCTACAGCATCTTGTGAATCGGCTCTTAACGATTCATGAGCTCTATCCGAATGTGTGATAGCCGCCGTGTGTGACGGTATGTTTCCTTGTGAGAGCGAAACTACTTTGTTTGGTCTTCCAAAAGAGGACACGACTAGAAATCAGTGGTTAAGTTGTATTTACAACACTGTTCCAGAACACTTCAACCCAAATATTCAGATGTGTGCTGCGCATTTTATGGAGGACTGTTTTCTGATCCTGGGAGAGTAGACTACAATGCCGGCTGTTCTGACTCACAGACTGTAAGTACGTTTTCATTTAAAGGATTTGCCACTGACGATTCAAACGCAAGTTTTGGGCAGTGTAGAGTAAGGCTTGTAGTTTGTCGTTTCTCCGATCACAGATGCAGACATGGTTTTATGTTTACGCGGCGCGATGCAACGCAATGCGTAAAAAGACAGTATAAGCCATTATAATCCATAATTATGTCCCCACTGGATGCAACAAATGCTTTGTTTATAATGGGTTTTAAAGGGGTGGTTGATTGCGATTTCCCTTTTTTAATGTTGTGCAATGTTGCTGTTTGAGCATAAACAATGTCTGCAAAGTTGCGATGCTGAAAGTTCTATGCAAACGGAGATATCGTCTTTTAAAATGCTGGCAGTTTAATGCCTACAAAAACGGCTGGTAGGGACTACAACAAGTTACTTCCCGGGTTCGTTACTTCACAAACCCAGAAATTTACATAAACCCAACCCCCGGGAACATGCAAAAAAAAGGGGGCGGGGCCATGTTGCGCGGCTTTAGAGAAGTTCCCGGACAACGTGCAGTACACTGTTAACGAATCACAACAAACCGGGCAAGCTAACCAATCTGAGCCCATTGCGTATTTCTGAGGGAGTGGTATCACAGAAACAGGAAGTCAACCGGCTGTTCAAATGACAATGGAGACAGCGGCTTACAGCAAAGGTAAAATATATTAAAAACAAGGCGTTTTTTAAAATATTAAGCATAAAGACATGTTACACTGCACCCCATAAACACAATCAAGCCAAGAAAAAAAACAGTCAACCACCCCTTTAATGTTTTTATCTCGTCGCTCGGCCGGGACAAGGCATCACAATATGGTAGGGGCATAACATTTCCGTCACACGCTTGAGGTATTCGGCCAATTACAACACACTGGATATCGAGCCAATCACAGCACACCTCGCTTTTCAGACCGATGAGCTTTGTAAAAATCGACACGTTTCAGAAAGGCGGGGCATAGAGGAGAAACAATAATGTACAGTATGTGGAAAATAATGTGTTTTTTGAACCTTAAACCGCATAAACACATTTCATTACACCAAATACACAAAATAATGTTCTTTTTAGCAACATCATATGACCCCTTTTGTTAACGACTAGTTTCATCGTACTCAAAATAATGATTAATTTGATGTTGTGATACTCTCTCACAAAATTCATAACCTGTGCGTGTCGTTAATGAAAATCTTCATCGCTTGCAAACAATTGAATGTTGTTTCTGTTGATTAGGTGAACATTACCTTCATCCAGCGCTCATTTTGTTCCCTGTGCTTTGAAGGTGAGAAACTGCCCCGTGACCTCTGTGCGAATGACTCATGAATCGCGATTCAAATTCAAACGAGTTACTTTATCCGATACTGTTTCGGTCAGAAAACCTTTACCTGTACACGGGCTGACGTTAAATTTAGATGAAAATCTTCATCGATGGCAAACGATAGAACTTATGTTTCTTCCGTTAATGTACATATTCAGTTCAGCGCTCGTTTTGTTCCCTGCGTTCTTGAAGCATCGTCAATGCTCCCAATGTTTCAGTATCGTGAACCGATCTTCGACTCAGACAAGTTATTCATTCACAAATGTAAACTGTCGACAGAAAATAGCCTACATTGATTACTGAAATACTGTGAGGAGAAACTGTTTGTCAGGTTGATACTCTTCTTTGCCAGACTTTATTTGTAAGAATTTTAAATCAATTTTTCTAATGCCCTCAAAAAGTGATTCAATTGCTCACTGCAGTGTACTTGAAAGATGAAAAAACACCACTTGGAATTCATGTAATGGCCTCTGAAGAGGCTAAGATGGATCTGTTGGTGTCCACCCAAATACTCCACAACAGATGGATCCATTATCCTCCAGATTCTGGAGCTCAGGATCTTTCTTATTGCTCTATCAGTTATCTTATGCTTAAAGATGTTTGTTCACCAGCTGTGACATTGGGTCTCATTTTTAAAGGCATTATCTGAAATTCAGCCAAACACACTACAAATGTTGGAGTCATGATTCGTGTACATAATCGGCAATGTTGTAAAAAAAAATTCTGGTGTTACTGGCACCTGAATCATTCATAATTAGACTTTAAAGGGTGAGCATGTACCACAGTATTTAGGTTTACAGATTTGCTTTCCTGTTCCTCTTTTTCAAGAGTCATTGGAAATCACTGACTGAATAGCTTCTCACCAACAGTTCTTGTTTTATTAGCATATTTCTTTCAGGCCCTGTCAGCATCCAGGCCCCTTGCTGTCTGTTTGTGTCTCTCTTGGCCAAGCAGCTTATGGTGTCTCCAGCTACAAGCGGTTGATTAATCATGGTGGTTTAGCATTTCAATATCTCCTGCTGAGAAAGCAGAAACGTTGTGAGGAAACGAGGAGACGACAGTGTTTCCATGCTGGATTGCGTAGCACGCTTCGTTGCAGCTCTGCAGAGGCATGTACGATTTCAAACTGGTTTGGAAAAGTCGGATTTCCAGAGTTCAGCTCCCTTCTCTGAACCAGGTGAGGAACAAGCAGCTTCTTTGCCCTTCCATGAATGCATCCATATACAAGTTTTAAGTCAGGGGTGTCCAACCCTGCTCCTGGAGAGCTGCCATCCTGCAGATTTCAGCTCTAACCCCAATCAAACACACCTGAACCAGCTAATCAAGGTGTTCCGGGTTGCTTGATAATTACAGACAGGTGTGCTGGAGCAGGGTTGGCACTACAGTCTGCAGGAAGGTAGCTCTCCAGGAGCAGGGTTGGACACCCCTGTTTTAAGTCGTCTCTATCATTATATGATCTGTTCTTGTGAGGAAACAAGACTTAGACAGGATTGGAACTTGATGAGCTTTAAAGTTTTAATTTAAGAGAATATTTACATTAAGAAGAAGTAAGAGTTTACAACTAGATTTGCATTTCCTGGAGAAAAGGAATGGTATTTTCTGACGTCATGACACTCATTATGCATCTCTGTTGCTGTGTATGAGAATCAAATAACAGCATCATTTTCGCAGTGTATACACCATCATATGGTACAGCAGATGTTAAAAAGATACACTACCAGCCAAAAGTTTGGAATAATTCAGATTTTTCTCTTATGCTCACAAATGCTGCATTTACAGTCATTGATAAAAATTACAACAGTAATATTGTGAAATATGATTACAATTTAAAATAAAAACTATCTTCTATTTTAATATATTTTAAAATGCAGTTTATTCCTGTGATGTACAGCTGAATTTCCAGCAGTCTTCAGTGTCACAGGATCCTTCAGAATTCATTCAGAAAAACTTAAATCATAGATTCAGAAATCATAAAACTCTTTTAATTATTCCAAACTATTGATGGTAGTGTACAGTATATAATAATAATAAAACAACAATAATATGCAATTATTATAGTATACAATAATGACACTTTCACAGTTTAATCTAATTTAAAGTTTATTAAAACCAAATTAAGCAATATATAGTTTCCGCTTGTCTGTGCACACTCCAGAAAAGGTTACATGTTATGCCAGTAGGTGGGTGAGTCACTGAATCATTCACTCAACCGATTTGTTCAAACACACTGATTCATTCGGGAGCGAAACACCACTTTCTGTAGCTCAGTGACTGGCTATCCAGTTCGCTGTTGCTTCGATTGGATGAATATCGGAGTTTACAAAATATGGGGATGTCAGGGTTAACATAATAAAGTCAATATCTGTATATAAGCGCAATACTATTTAACACATTCACACCATATAATATTGCTTCTTTATTCTGCATTAAAAACTTTCTAAAGTCGGAGATCACCACTTTCAGTTATTATGAATTATTACGAAACTGTCAAAACACAGAGTAAATATTTTGGTAACATAATAATACAGATTAAACACAGAACATACGTACGTCTAATGTGATAAAAAAAAATAAACGCTCACTAACAAGGCTACAAAAGCACAGTGATTCAAAAACGCTTCGCGATTCAGTTCGACTTAATCAAAGGAACCGGTTCACATACATGATTCGCGAATCAGACAACACTGAGCCTGACACTTCCTGCAGCACCGCCTCAAAACAAAACAAGCAACTTTCCAGAGAAGGCCGCTGTGAAGACAAGTTACTGCAGCGGACATATAAAATACATTTATATTGATTGCCCGTCTATAATCGAGAGATTGTGCGTTTTAATACAAGTACAGAGGCTGTGAGCTAGTAATTACAGCAATGATGGCGTCCAGCTACAGCGCGAAAGAGGAAGACGGTCTTCACTCCGGATCCGCGGGGCTCGGCGGAGCCGCCATCCGGACTAGAAAGCCCGACAACACCGCCTTCAAACAGCAGCGGCTACCGGCCTGGCAGCCCATCCTGACCGCGGGGACCGTGCTGCCCGCCTTCTTCATCATCGGCCTCATCTTCATCCCGATAGGAATCGGCCTCTACGTGACGTCCAGTAACATCAAGGAGTTCGAGGTTTGAGTCTGTCGCGCTGTGTGTGTTGTTTAATGTCGTTTTACTAACAAATACACAGTGAACACACGTCTACTGTTCGCTCGGGCTTTCCTTGCGTGTTAACCTGGGCGCAAGTGTTATGTAACCGCGTGTTAAGCATATATGTGTGTTTGTCTGGTTTACAGATTGATTATACCGGGACTGACATGTCCAGCCCATGTTTTAACTGCTCTCAAAGCTTCAGCTGGAACAGCACGACTCCATGCAGATGTGTCCTGTTCTTCTCTCTAGACCAGCCTTTCGAAGTGAGTGTTTATGATCTGACCAGTGTGTTGCATTCCTGTTAAAGGATAGTGTAGCCGAAGCAAATATTCTGTCATTTACTCTCTCACTTGTGATGCTCCAAACCCACGTGTTCAGTGCTGCGCATGCGCCGGTGAGTCTCGTGAAAACCAACGTTTGTTAACAGGAGCAAAGTTTCCTTACTTTAGCGAAGGAAAACCAGTCTCCTCTTGGCTTATATCGAAATCCTCTGACATTCTTCTTTACAAATCCTCGTTTTGTGCTTGTCAGCAAAGCTGACCTCATACGTCATGCCCCCGGAACTGCTTCCGTTTGCAACAGTGAGCCCAAGCTACATTAAAGTGATTATTATGTTTTGAATATGGATATTTTTCTTAGTGCCATGAAACAGCTTGAAAGATCAAAGACAATTTTTAATATAACTCAGACTGGATTCGTCTGAAAGAAGAAAGTCATAAACACCTAGGATGACTTGAGGGTGAGTAATTTATGGGCTAAGTTTAATTTTTGGGTGAACTAACCCTGTAAAGCCTGGCATATGACAAAATAGAGAGTTTTTTTTTTTTTTTTCAATCGAGCAGTTTAAATAATTATTAATTACTTCTAAATGTTAATCTTAAAAAGTTTGCATTTTTATGTTTTGCGTTATATGCAGGACCGGATTTACCTCTTATTGTGACATATATGCACAATAATTTTTGGGCCCCACTTCCCTATTAATATATAATATTACTACCCTAGTAAACACTAAACTGTAAAATATTTAGTGACCAGTGGAAACCGTTGTTCTCTATCGCAGTATGCACAAAGTCGAATAGTTCTTAATTAGTTTGAGAACGGAGAAGGACCGTTCCACTAAAGGATTCGTTCACTTCCAGAATAAAAAATTCCTGATAATTTACTCACCCCCATGTCATCCAAGACGTTCATGTCTTTCTTTCTTCAGTTGCAAAGAAATTAAGATTTTTGCGGAAAACATTCCAGGATTTTTTTTCCATATAATGGACTTCAATGGGGATCAGTGGGCTGAAGGTCCAAATTGCAGCTTCAGTGCGGCTTCAAAGGGCTCTACACGATCCCAGCCGAGGAATAAGGGTCTTATCTAGTGAAACCATTGGACATTCTCTTAAAAAAAATTTTTTTTACCACAAATGCTTGTCTTGCACTAGCTCGACCTCGCGCATGACGTAATCACGTTGGAAAGGTCATGCGCGGTTAGCTCTTCGTCTGTGTACTCCGGTTCAAAAGGTAGGGTAGGGCGAAAAACTCCATCTCATTTTCTCCTCCAACTTCAAAATTGTCCGACTTCGTGACCTTTCCATCGTGATTACGTAATGCGTGAAGTCGAGCTAGTGCAAGACTTTTTCTTTATTTTTAGAAAGGATATTTGATCATAACAGTGCCAGTTCATGACTCTTAACTTTGTCTTCAGAGTAATGTCTTCATGTACTATGGCCTCTCAAATTTCTACCAAAACCATCGGCGGTATGTGAAGTCCAGAGATGACAGCCAGCTCAATGGAGACGAGCGCTCACTTAAGGTTCTGCACGTCTGTCTGTCTGTCTGTCTGTCTGTCTGCTATCTTTATCTGTAAACTATAAACTGAACTCTATCTGTCTGTATGCTATCTATATCTGTAAACTATAAACTGAACTCTGTCTGTCTGTCTGTCTAGACAGAGTATCTAACAATCAATCAGTAAGACAGAGTATCCCAGTGTATTGACAGCTGTAGTGTTAATGGCGAAGCAAATAGAAACTAAATAGTTCAGCTGATTTTGAGCTCAGCTATCTGACGTGTTTGACAGCATAGTATGCTCCGCCAGCGCGAACACATGTCTGTCAACACAACATCAACAACTGGGTTTGGCAGCATGGACTCAGAAACATCTCAACACGTATTATAGTAGAGCCCTGTCAATCACCGACAGTCATTGTCACGTTTAATGAACTTTAAACTGAGTGACATTGCAATAGCTGTCACCATTTTTTTTGTCATGTTACAATAGGTCTGCTGCTTCCTGAGTACAAGAAATACTTAATGCTTGATTTGAAGCTATACGTTTGCATGTTATTGAATTAAGTTCAAAGAATATTGTTATATTTCAGGAGCCAAGCAAAGAATGTGAGCCGTACCGCACTAATGAAAACAAGCCTATAGCCCCGTGTGGAGCCATTGCTAACAGCATGTTTAATGGTAAGACCTGGATCTGAGTACTTACCATCGTAAGACTGTTTCCTCAGGAGTTTTAATATTGCTTGTCTCTTTCACTCTTCGCTTCAGATACATTGGACTTGTTTTACATTGATCCCAATGGAACAAAAACCCAAATTCCATTCATGAAAAAAGGGATTGCATGGTGGACGGACAAACATGTGAAGTTCAGGAACCCTGGTGGAAGCAACCCAAATCTTACTGCTGCTTTTATAGGTAGAATAAATACACTTGTATATAATTCTGTATAGAGGAGTATATGTACTCTGATGAATTAGCATAGGTTTTCCCGTATCTCTAACTAAAACACTCCTCATCTTCCAGAAACAGCGAAGCCGGTCAACTGGCGCAAGCCTGTTTATGAGCTGGACACTGACCCAGAAAACAACGGCTTCATAAATGAGGATTTCATAGTGTGGATGCGCACGGCTGCTCTGCCCACCTTCAGAAAGCTTTACCGCATCATTCAGAAGAAGAACAACATGACACCCACGCTTCCCAGAGGCAACTACAGCCTGGAAGTCACCTACAGTATCCTTGCATTGCATACCTTTAAAACATAAAGCTCCGCAGAGAGCGATTAGTTCACAGTGTGCTTTTTGGAACGTTCTGAAATTATACACCGATACCATTTCATTCTAAAAATGTATTAAATTAGAAAAAATAATAAATGAAGGATTTTCACTAGTGGTCTTTGACTTTAAGTATACGCTACAGTTCAAAAGTTCAGAACGATTTTTCTTTAGACAGAAATATTACAGCAAAGGCTATTACAAAAGATTTCTGTTTTAATACATTTTCCTAAAAACAAAATCTTATAAGTTTCTACACAAATATCAAGCAGCACATCTGTTTCAACATTGATATTAAAACAAAATGTTTAAGCGCCAGATCAGCTGTTGTAATGGAATCATAACTGCTACTGTTGACTACTAGTAGAGGTAAACTAACAATGTTAAAATCTAGTTAAAATGGTCAAGTCATGTTGACCATAGACGTTTTTATTTTTTATCAACTACTAAATGAAGGAATACTGATATTAGATTACCTTTATATGTACCGATATAACAATACAAAGTATTTACCTTTCTGTATTTACCTATATTTATCTTTATTAAACATTTTGAACTGCACAGGAACTTCATGAACAGTGATACTGTTGTTTTATGTGTTTGAACTTATTTATTACAACAGTAAAAGAAAGAAAGAACGATTAATTAACTGATAGAAATAAATGAATAACTTGAAGATTCATTTTTTAAAATTATTAAATCAGCATCAAAATCATTATAAAATGTATTGTGCCGTTCTAAAACTCAATTTACAGAGAATCTATTCTGTAAAACAAAATGGAGCAAAGTGCACACACTGGATGATTGGATATATTATATATTTCTGAATTGATATGATTTCCTCAACCACTTGCCCCTCAGACTACCCTGTGCGCAGCTTTGAAGGCCGGAAGCGTATGATCCTCAGCGCCATCTCCTGGATGGGAGGGAAAAACCCCTTTCTGGGCATCGCCTACATAACCGTGGGCTCCATCTGCTTCTTCCTCGGCGTGGTGCTCCTCTTCATTCATCACAAATACGGAAACCGCAACAACAGCTCTGATATTCCCAATTAAGATTGTGGAGTGCATGTGTTCTGTCGGGCACAGTGTTTGTGTCTGTGCGCTTGAGTAGCATGCTTCGATTGGAGTTTTAAAGGTGCAAGAGCATTTGACCACTTGATGTTCTGTTTATTTATTTATTCCACTTCAAAGTTGTAATTTTCTAATTTTAATTTTTTTTCTGATGATGGTTGATGGTTCATTTCAAGCATGTTTTGACCGTCGATATGCACGTATGTCTGAGGCTGAGGTTCGTGTGATATTATAACATCCAGGATAAAGACCAGGTTGTATAAAGTACAGTGAATTAATGTATATTTGTATTTCATTGAAATGGTTTTACTTTTGGCCAAAACTAATGTTTAAACAGGGCAACATAATATGACTATGTTTAACAGTTTAATGTACAAAGAATAATTTCACTTTTCCTCGAGGTTCATAAAGGCGTATATTGTGGCTCTGTTTACTTCCAAACTTCATTGTGATGCCAGATTATGGTAGGGATCAATAACAATTACCACTGAACTGTAAGGATTGTAAAAATCTTTTTGTTTTCTGGAGATGCTTGTGCTCTTTAAAGAAGCTTTGCTGTGTGTAATTCATAGTTTGCAAGGACCAAACGTTTCATTCTGTATCTATTTAATTGAATAGACACTCGGGCTCATTTTTGCTGTCATGTCTTTTTTTTAAGTGTTTAAGCATGTCTGCCTCTAACAAATAAGCACTTTAGAATGTGACAAGCCATACATTTTTTGGCCAGTTTTTAGGAGTGCGTGTTTTGTTGTTGGGTCAATAAAATGTCTAATTGCTGAACTTAACGAGATTATTCTCATTATTGTGTCCAAGTATCTTTTCAGCAGCAGGGGGTGATACCAAAGACAATGCTAAAAGACAAAATTAGCATGTTAAAAAGTTTTGATCCTGTATTGGATTGATGTATTTCCTATTGAAACAGGAAGTTTAGATGGGTCACATGGGCTCTCTTTTTACGTTTTTAAAGAAGCAGTTGGCTTCACAGTCTTAAACCATGGTTTGCTACACTAAAACAACAATTTCAAAAATTTAGTTCACCCCAAAATAGCTCCCCATCATGCTATTTTTATTTTTGTTGTCCAATGAAAAATAGTGTACCGGTTTGAAACATTTACATTACATTTAGTCATTTAGCAGATGCTTTTATCCAAAGCGACTTACAAATTAGGACAATAAAAGCAGTCAAAACTAACAAAAGAGCAATAATATATAATTGCAAATGACAAGTCTCGGTTACTCTAACACAGCACACGTAGCGAGGTGTGTATATATGTATATTATACACACAAACACAAAGAATAGAGTAGATAAAATAAAGTAGATAGAATAGAAAAATTAGAAAGCTAGTGTTTGTTTGTTTTTTTAAACAAAAAAAGAAGATAAATCTAAAGTAGAATTAAAATAGAATAGAAAGTGCTAGAGTTGTTTTGATCCTGTATTGGATTGATGTATTTCCTATTGAAACAGGAAGTTTAGATGGGTCACATGGGCTCTCTTTTTACGTTTTTAAAGAAGCAGTTGGCTTCACAGTCTTAAACCATGGTTTGCTACACTAAAACAACAATTTCAAAAATTTAGTTCACCCCAAAATAGCTCCCCATCATGCTATTTTTATTTTTGTTGTCCAATGAAAAATAGTGTACCGGTTTGAAACATTTACATTACATTTAGTCATTTAGCAGATGCTTTTATCCAAAGCGACTTACAAATTAGGACAATAAAAGCAGTCAAAACTAACAAAAGAGCAATAATATATAATTGCAAATGACAAGTCTCGGTTACCCTAACACAGCACACGTAGCGAGGTGTGTATATATGTATATTATACACACAAACACAAAGAAAAACAAGTAGATAGAATAGAAAAATTAGAAAGCTAGTGTTTGTTTGTTTTTTTAAACAAAAAAAGAAGATAAATCTCCACCAGGAGGGAACAGTTAATGAAAAAGTCTGTGAAAGTGATTCTGTGCCTCTTTGAGATGGCACAATAATACGCCGTTCACTTGCAGAACGCAAGCTTCTCGAGGCACATAACTCTGATGTAATGAATTTAGGTAAATGGGTGCAGAGCCAGTGGTGGTTTTGTAGGCAAACATTAATGCCTTGAATTTAATGCAAGCAGCTACTGGTAGCCAGTGCAAATTGATAAACAGAGGTGTGACATGAGTTCTTTTCGGCTCATTAAAGATTAATCTCGCAGCGGCATTCTGGATTAATTGTAGATGTTTGATAGAAGTGGCTGGAAGACCTGCCAAGAGAAAATTGTGATGAAACGATGGGTTTGATGGAACCACAAGCAGTTCTGTCTTGGCAAGGGTGAGTTGAAGGGGATGGTCCTTCATCCAGCAATAAATGTCTGTTAGACAAGCTGAGATGCGAGCAGCTATCGTCGGATCATCAGGATGGAATGAGAGGTAGAGTTGAGTGTCATCAGCATAGCAGTGATATGAAAAGCCATGTTTCTGAATGACAGAACCTAGTGATGCCATGTAGTCAGAGAAGAGAAGTGGTCCAAGAACTGAGCCCTGAGGCACCCCAGTAGCTAGATGTTGCGACTTGGACACCTCACCTCTCCAAGATACCTTGAAGGACCTATCTGAGAGGTAAGACTCCATTGGCGTGCGATTCCTGAGATGCCATTTTCCAATAAGATTGACAGGAGAATCTGGTGGTTCACTGTATCAAAAGCAGCAGACAGATCCAGCAAAATAAGTATAGAAGATTTGGAAGCCGCTCTTGCCAGTCTTAGGGCTTCAACAACTGAAAGCAAGGCAGTCTCAGTCGAATGTCCACTTCTGAAGCCAGATTGGTTGCTGTCCAGGAGGTTGTTCTGTGTGAGAAAGGCAGAGACTTGGTTGAACACAACTCGTTCAAGTGTTTTTGCAATGAAAGGTAGAAGGGAAATCGGTCTGTAGTTCTCTAAAAGAGTTGGGTTAAGAGTGGGTTTCTTAAGAAGTGGGGTCATACGAGCCTGTTTAAATGCTGAGGGAAAAACACCAGTGTGAAGGGATGTGTTAACGATGTGAGTGAGTGCAGGTACAATGGCAGGAGAAATGGCTTGAAGTTTTTGACATGGTACCCCAGTAATACATGATAATACTATTGTTTTTTTAACCAAAGCTATGATAATTATTAAAAAGTCAATGTCATAAGAAAGCATGTGATGAATAAATGAAAATAGCACTGTTTTATATGAGAAATGTTTCCTCTTCTTTTGATCAGTGAGACTCAGAAGGTGAATGCATAGCAGAAGGTATACAACACTGCTGGTGTACAAATCTGCTTAGAAATGATGATAAGCAGCACTAAAAGAGTTATTTCTGTTATAAGTCTTCAAACTAAAAAATATAAAGCCCAAACTGGATCAGTAAAAAGGACCAGCAATTGAGGCATCTGTAAAACTGTGAATCTCATAGCCTCTGGCTTCTTCATTACACCATAAGCAACATCTGTTCTCTCCTGCTGTTGGTATGTTGGACTGCATGAAAGAGCAGCTGCTGAACGGGCCCAGAGGAAAAGTGCTGGACTAATTACCTGCTTCCTAACCCAAGTGCCTCTTTCACTCGCTCTCACATTGTCAGACCACCTCTGGACCACGGCTGACCTCACAAAACATCAGGACATTAGCTGGTGTGAGATAATGATGTGCAGTGCAGCTCATATGAGTTAAACGCTGTGTTCCTGTTTCTCTGTTCTCCTGTCAATTAGTGACAGACTTTTTTGGCAAGTTCAGTTAATGATCTTGGGTGTCAGAGAAAGTGAGTCTTCCCAGAATTTTGAAAAGTTGCATAGTTGTTTAGAAAATGACTCAGCAAGTGCGCTGATGTCTCTGTGTGATGTCTGTCAGCTCTTTCATCTGCTGATGTTAATATATCAGCCAATCAACTATGTGTGGCAAGGCACACTCAAAAGATCTCTGGGATAAAGTTGTGGACAGACACAAGTCAGGAGATGGATACAAAAAAAAAAGGCTTTATCAAATCACAGTGAAGTCTATTAAGTAAAAAGGTATTTCCACACACAAACACAAACACAAACACAAACACAAACACAAACACACCGGTCAAATTTTTGGAACAATTAGGATTTTAAATGTTTTTGAAAGAGGTCTCATATTCACCAAGGCTACATTTATGTGAGCAAAAATACTGTTAAACCTGTTGTTTTGTGTTGTGTGTTGAATACAATATAAAATGATTACAGTTTAAAATAACAGTTTTCTATTTTAATATATTTTTAAATATAATTTATTCCTGTGATGGTGGATCAGGAACTCTACATTAATCAGAGTTTCCAGTTTTTCTGCGGCCTTGAGGAGGTCTTGCACAGCTGTCTATATTTATCCCCTCTGTAATCTGTTTCAGAGCTGCTGTCTAACTTGTTTCTGACCTCTTTCCAATCAGACATTCTTTGTATGAAATATTATATTATATCATAATCTATTCACGCTGTTGTTTCCCATTTTAAACAGATGTTATGCTGGAATTAAAAGTAAGACATTAAAATGCACTGAAATATGCCTTAAGGAGGTTTATTTTGTAATTCATGATAAGTGCATTCTCTGTTGTGTTGCTGTGACATGGGATGGTAACAGAGTGCCGGTGGCCCTGTCTAAATGATTCCTGGAGGAAAAGGGACACACGGCTCACCTGACTGGGACACCACTGCTGCTTCTGTACCTGTCTCATAATGAGAATTAATTGCAGAAGGGTTTTGTTAGCTGTTCTCCAAACCCATCCATGTGATGGTGTAATCAGTGTTGCCCAGAGCAACGCTGAGAGGTTGCCCCTCACAGGGTAAATCCTGAGGGACATGTGTGTGTCTAAACATACAGTGGGGTGCAAAGACAACACGGAAAATCCCAGATTCAACATCTAATTTAATCTAGTTCACAAAAAAATCTGTTATAATTTTCTTACCCTCATGTCTTTCTTTCGTCTGTGGAATACAAAAAAGTATATATATATATTTTTTTGTAAATTCAATAGGGTTTCATTTAGTTTTCTTTATCAGGAGTTTTGTTTGTTTGTTTTGTATTTTGTAAGAAGATATGTTTCAGTGTCTTATTCACAAAATGAAAATCAGTGGGACCAGTGTTATTTGGACCCCACTGATTTTAAATGAACAAAACAACAAAACAAACGATTTTAAGAAACGTCTTCGTGTTTCGTTTTGTTTTGTCAATATAATGAAAGTCAGTGGGGTTTTATTTTGAGAAACGTTCCAGTGTTTTGTTTTATATTTTGTTAGAAGATGCTTTGAGAAATATTTCAGTGTTTCAATGTTTTGTTTTGTTTGGTTTGGGTTTTTGTTTTGTCTTTTATTTTGTTAGAAAATGTTTCATTGTTTTGATTTGTTTAATAAATTCATCTGGGTTTTATTTAGGTTTTTGTACAGTAGTCAACATTTGAAGTGGTTCAAAACCTTTCATCAAAGTTGTCCAAAAACCAAAATGTGTTCTTGCCTTAGGACAACTTTGATGAACTTTTTTGATCCACTTCAAATGTTGACTACTATATTAGGAGTTTTGTTTGTTTGTTTTGTAGTTTGTAAGAAGATATGTTTCAGTGTCTTGTTCACAAAATGAATGTCATTGGGGTCCAAATGATCTTATTTAAATGAATCACTGATTTTAAGAGGTCAGATGATAAAATGGGGGGGGGGGGGGGGGCGCG
>NW_015505418.1:708004-709653 GCF_001515645.1 Sinocyclocheilus grahami | reverse complement strand
AAGGTATTTCCACACACAAACACAAACACAAACACACCGGTCAAATTTTTGGAACAATTAGGATTTTAAATGTTTTTGAAAGAGGTCTCATATTCACCAAGGCTACATTTATGTGAGCAAAAATACTGTTAAACCTGTTGTTTTGTGTTGTGTGTTGAATACAATATAAAATGATTACAGTTTAAAATAACAGTTTTCTATTTTAATATATTTTTAAATATAATTTATTCCTGTGATGGTGGATCAGGAACTCTACATTAATCAGAGTTTCCAGTTTTTCTGCGGCCTTGAGGAGGTCTTGCACAGCTGTCTATATTTATCCCCTCTGTAATCTGTTTCAGAGCTGCTGTCTAACTTGTTTCTGACCTCTTTCCAATCAGACATTCTTTGTATGAAATATTATATTATATCATAATCTATTCACGCTGTTGTTTCCCATTTTAAACAGATGTTATGCTGGAATTAAAAGTAAGACATTAAAATGCACTGAAATATGCCTTAAGGAGGTTTATTTTGTAATTCATGATAAGTGCATTCTCTGTTGTGTTGCTGTGACATGGGATGGTAACAGAGTGCCGGTGGCCCTGTCTAAATGATTCCTGGAGGAAAAGGGACACACGGCTCACCTGACTGGGACACCACTGCTGCTTCTGTACCTGTCTCATAATGAGAATTAATTGCAGAAGGGTTTTGTTAGCTGTTCTCCAAACCCATCCATGTGATGGTGTAATCAGTGTTGCCCAGAGCAACGCTGAGAGGTTGCCCCTCACAGGGTAAATCCTGAGGGACATGTGTGTGTCTAAACATACAGTGGGGTGCAAAGACAACACGGAAAATCCCAGATTCAACATCTAATTTAATCTAGTTCACAAAAAAATCTGTTATAATTTTCTTACCCTCATGTCTTTCTTTCGTCTGTGGAATACAAAAAAGTATATATATATATATATTTTTGTAAATTCAATAGGGTTTCATTTAGTTTTCTTTATCAGGAGTTTTGTTTGTTTGTTTTGTATTTTGTAAGAAGATATGTTTCAGTGTCTTATTCACAAAATGAAAATCAGTGGGACCAGTGTTATTTGGACCCCACTGATTTTAAATGAACAAAACAACAAAACAAACGATTTTAAGAAACGTCTTCGTGTTTCGTTTTGTTTTGTCAATATAATGAAAGTCAGTGGGGTTTTATTTTGAGAAACGTTCCAGTGTTTTGTTTTGTATTTTGTTAGAAGATGCTTTGAGAAATATTTCAGTGTTTCAATGTTTTGTTTTGTTTGGTTTGGGTTTTTGTTTTGTCTTTTATTTTGTTAGAAAATGTTTCATTGTTTTGATTTGTTTAATAAATTCATCTGGGTTTTATTTAGGTTTTTGTACAGTAGTCAACATTTGAAGTGGTTCAAAACCTTTCATCAAAGTTGTCCAAAAACCAAAATGTGTTCTTGCCTTAGGACAACTTTGATGAACTTTTTTGATCCACTTCAAATGTTGACTACTATATTAGGAGTTTTGTTTGTTTGTTTTGTAGTTTGTAAGAAGATATGTTTCAGTGTCTTGTTCACAAAATGAATGTCATTGGGGTCCAAATGATCTTATTTAAATGAATCACTGATTTTAAGAGGTCAGATGATAAAATGGGGGGGGGGGGGGGG
>NW_015505418.1:705979-707116 GCF_001515645.1 Sinocyclocheilus grahami | reverse complement strand
GGGGGGGGGGGGGGGCATGTTTGACCTAAGTAAATGAGCAACAACTGCAGTAAAAAAAGAACACTAGCAACTGCACCCTATAGAAGAATCAGTTGTGGGAATTGCATAATATTATAATTTTAATCATATGAAAGAAACAGAGTGAGTCCTAATATATTGTATCCTTACAACCCCTTAAAAAGACTCTGTTTTTCTATCACAGAAACCAATTGTTCCCCCAAACGCTCCTGGTTCTCATGTCTGTGTTTTACTAATGAAGAGGAAACAGATTGTGACTGATGTGAGTCTTCTGCTCTCGCAATGAGAGAGGCATCAGAATTCAGCTCCAGTGGGGCCTGATTTTTGCATATGCACAGGCCATCTGATACACCCTCATGTCTGCTGCTGTCTCTCCTGTGAGCACATCCTCATTTCAATTGGATGTGATGCTACAGGCTTTCTCCTATTGAATCTCAGTACAATATCAGTAAGCAGTGTCTCAGTTTTCTTTCCTACTTTTTGCTCCAAAAGAATTTGAATATCTGTTCAGCTGCTGCGATACTTCTCTAATTTAGAACTTTCTCATGCCAGTTTAGTATTTTGAATCAATTTTTAATATAAGAATACACAATACATTTTTCCCTTTTGCAATTTCCCCAAGATTAAATAAGAACCTAGCATTCATTTTGATCCAAATGGCACTCTGAGGTGACCTTTTAGCTTTCAAGATTGTGTGTCTGCATTGCTGTTTGTGTCATGACTTTGGAGTCTTTAATGACAGAGTGTCCCACTGAAAGACAGACCGCAGCAAGTAAAACTGAACAGCAACTAATGACCCTGTTTGGCTTGAAGAAGCCAAACAGGTCTGTAATCACAGCGCCCTGCCATTTGATCTATCTTCAGAGTGAAGATGGAAGGTCAGCCTTCCACTGTAATTGCAAAGATTTCTCTTGCCTGTAAGAACGTTTCATAGAAACTTTGCTATATATAAATGCGCTGCTGATGGTCAGTAAACAACCTGGGCATTAAAAACGTCAATTCTGTGTTCATGAGTTTGTAAACATTTAATGACAAGCAATATGTTGAATATATTGACAAACAATGTAGCATTATAGCATGTTAGAATGATTTCCATTCTCACACACACACACACACACA
>NW_015505418.1:680722-705754 GCF_001515645.1 Sinocyclocheilus grahami | reverse complement strand
TATATATATATTCATCCATGTATTCTTCATTAATGAACTGTTTACAAAAACCACCACTTTTGGTTGTTTAAGAAACTGTGATATTTAATTCAAAATATGTGACCTAAAAATCAAAGTCTGTTTCTCTGGGTTAAAAACTAAATAAGGCATCTATCTTTAATGGAAAACTGGGGTGGCGTCAAGGTGGGGGGATCAGGTAACAAGATCAACACTTTCAGCCTCGACCCACATGCATGTCAATTATTTTTGAATGTCCAGAATTAACAAAAGCCACGCTGGGTTTGAGGCCATGCATGTGAATTTAATATCCTGTTATTGGACCTAAAAGATTTAGGCAGATATATATTCAGTGATATATAGTTTCAGAGTCTCTGTCTGTGATTGGTTGGCGTATAGAAAGGATATAGAGGGGCTTTGAGAGCTTTGAAGAAATGCGGTAACTATAAAATGCCTGCAAAGCCATGGCAACACAATCTCGTCCCTGCAGACCCCTCAGTATCCCATTCTTCAACTGAAACAGACATTTGTGACAGGCTGAACAGGACAATTTACAGTTCTGGTTTCTGAATGTCTTTTTCAGCGGTTTCATGGTGTGGATGCAAACACATATTTAATGTAGACTTAATGTAATCTAGCATTTGGCAAAACACCACATAGTTTGATTGGATGCACAACCTCACGTCAATAACAAAACACATGGAACAAAAAGGAGTGTCCAAGATAAAGAGTAGGACAAGTCATTAAAATATCTTGAGTTATATGTAATAAATGAACTTATTATTCATGTTAGTTTCATATGATTTTGTAAAAACATTTATACCATTTTAAAACCATTATGCCATTCTTAAAAGGTTTAATTTAAAGGGGTTTTATGATGTTGCTAAAAAGAACAGTATTTTGTGTATTTGGTGTAATGAAATGTGTTTATGTGGTTTAAGGTTAAAAAAACACATTATTTTCCACATAATGTACATTATTGCTTCTCCTCTATGCCCCACCTTTCTGAAACGTGTCGATTTTTACAAAGCTCATCAGTCTGAAAAAGCGAGGTGTGCTCTGATTGGCCAGCTATGCAGTGTGTTGTGATTGGCTGAATGCCTCAAGCGTGTGACGGAAATGTTACGTCCCTTACCATATTGTGATGCCTGCGGCAACCACATGTGACGACCCCGGGCTGGACTCCGCTTCGTCCATGGTGAAAGCCGATCCGGCGATCGACAGTGCGAAGTTGAAGTATTTCCTCAGCGACCAGCACGGATCAGCTCCAGGCATGACGAAGCGATATCTTTCTTTGCGTGAACATTTGGGCGGCGTTATGCAAATCTTCCCACATAGTGACGTAGACATGTGGGGACGTGTTAGAACGAGCCGTTTTAGGTAGGTGTGGTTGACTCTTAACTTTTATAAAGAATATCTCTTTGGATTTGAGACTTTAGTCTTTGCAACTTTACAGATCTTCTTTATGCACCAAGAGCTTGTAACACTCCAAAGAGAAAGGAAAACTTGAAATCGCATCATATGACCCCTTTAAGAACAATAAACAGCGCATGTATTGAAACCATCTATTGAAAAGTAGCATCATGTTATCTTTACACTTTGAATGTGAGAGTACACATCTTAATCATCATTTTCAAAACAAACTCTTTTAGATATACATTTATTTAATGTTTTAGAGGGTAAACACTATTTGACACATATCATGAAATATTAATTAATCTATAATTATATATTTTTTGGCCGAACTAAGCTTGCCTTGTCATAAAAAGATCAAACCTGCATGTTTTTACATGTTAGTTGCCTTGGTTGATCGCACCACATGACTTTTGGCAGACAAAAATCTTTTAAATACTGTTTTAATAATAATAAAATATTATGTCAAATTTTTAAGTAAGGTTTAATAATTGTAATGACAGGAAGTTGTACCACCATGACATTTTTGACTTCAAAATTGACCTCAAATCAAAAATATATTTTAATTCATGAATTAATAACATGTTCATCACAGAAGGTGTGTATTTAAATCACTGCATGACTTGCATTTTAATGTATCCAAAATGAACAAACAATAAATCAATCAATCAATAAATAAATGTCATTTTGTATTTTACCCGCATGTTGTTCTAATCCTGTACAACTTTATGTATTCTGTAGAACATCAAATAAATACATAAATAGATACATTTTGAGAAATGTCTTAGTAGCATTTGTTTTGCTTGCTTAATTTTTGTTTTGTATTTTGTTGGAAGATATTTTGAGAAATGTTTCAGCGTTTTGTTTTTCAATTTGACTTTTTTTGGAAATTGTGATAAAAGATTATGCCATTTTTAATGAGAGCTTACTCCTCATTGTGATAACAGGACAGCATCATGAATTAAAAACATGTTCATAATAGAAGTGGTGTGTTCAAGTCATTAATAGTGTGATTTACATTTTTTATGTGTTTTTGAATTAATGTATCCCGACAAAAACAATGAGCGTCATGACGCCATTGACCCTTTATTGGCACAGACCTGTGACCCCTTTTTTGGGCTGGTGCCCATCCACTGACAACCACTGGTGTCATAATGTCAAACATCTATTAAAACATTAGCAAAATTCAGTTCATGATTCCAGTGAGGTTGTTTTCTCTGTAGCCTGTTCATTTTACCTTCATTTTGGTCCAAAGTCAGTTGACTCCCTCTCTGAATGGCCCAGTGGAGCAGCTAAACTTCAAAGCTTTGAAGGGAACGGACTGATGTTCCTCTCTCTGCAAATAAAAGGGGCTTCGTTTTGTTCTGCAGAGCCAAATTGGCTATAGATTTTGAACTGTGTGCATGTATAAACCTATTTAATCATTTTCAACTTCATTCAAAAACTGTTTGTCATTTACAGTAACAAAGGCTGAGAAGATCCTGGTGTGGGACTAATGATTAGAAAGCAATTTGTGTGAATAAGTCACATTTCAACAGAAGAGACGTGAACTTTTTTTAGCATCATCATCAACTGTTGGCAAATCTAAACAGTTTTTAGTCCTGTGTCTCTCTGCTGGATCAGTGTTGGTGTTTTTTGGCCCCTGCTCTTCTACGCAGTGGGTTTGATGTCTGTGCTACCAAAACCGTCCATCGGCCTCCTGGGAGTTTGGAGGTCTTCCTGACATCAGATGGAATTGTTCAGTGTTGCTGCCCAAAGGACAGAGCAGTACAACCTTCAAATGTTACTCACAAACAAAAGCAGGTACACTAATAAAAGAAAACTGAAAGAAAACATTTTAGGATTATACATCGAGCATTGCTCTCTTATGGAGCCCCGTACATGACATGCAAGAAAAAATAAATAAATTGTGCGCGCGATTTACTAATTCGTTCCCTCGATATTCTAAAATGTGCACACGATATAGGCTATTTCATTCCCTCGATTTGCTAAATCGTGTGCACAATTTACTAATTAATTCTCTCGATTTATAAATCGTGTGCACGACTTAGCAAATCGAGGGAACGAATTAGTAAATCGTGCGCACAATTTATAAATCGAGGGAACGAAATAGTAAATCGTGCGCACGATTTTTTTTTAGCATCATCATCAACTGTTGGCAAATCTAAACCGTTTTTAGTCCTGTGTCTCTCTGCTGGATCAGTGTTGGTGTTTTTCGGCCCCTGCTCTTCTACGCAGTGGGTTTGATGTCTGTGCTACCAAAACCGTCCATCGGCCTCCTGGGAGTTTGGAGGTCTTCCTGACATCAGATGGAATTGTTCAGTGTTGCTGCCCAAAGGACAGAGCAGTACAACCTTCAAATGTTACTCACAAACAAAAGCAGGTACACTAATAAAAGAAAACTGAAAGAAAACATTTTAGGATTATACATCGAGCATTGCTCTCTTATGGAGCCCCGTACATGACATGCAAGAAAAAATAAATAAATTGTGCGCGCGATTTACTAATTCGTTCCCTCGATATTCTAAAATGTGCACACGATATAGGCTATTTCATTCCCTCGATTTGCTAAATCGTGTGCACAATTTACTAATTAATTCTCTCGATTTATAAATCGTGTGCACGACTTAGCAAATCGAGGGAACGAATTAGTAAATCGTGCGCACAATTTATAAATCGAGGGAACGAAATAGTAAATCGTGCGCACGATTTAGCCTACTATTTTTTTCCTGCATGCCATGTGCGGGGCTCCATACTCAGATTTAAAAATTTTATGAAGTAAAACTGAGTTTAAAATGTAAAATGTGAATTGCATGCAAAAGTCAATGAGACAAAAGTTTTTGGGGGTTGTCAGGATGTCTCTGATGCCATACCAGGGTAATTATTAACGAAAACTGAAGGGGGGAAAAAAATCGTTACTTGAAATAAAATAACCGTTAAATAGAATAAAAAAAAATAATAAAAAAAAAATATATATATATATATATCTCAGCTAGTTGGTAAGTCAATATTTCCCATTTTCATTTAGTTTAACTTGAAGTACTAAAATAACTCAAACTAAATAAAATAAAACTAATAAATAAAATCTATATATGCATTAAAATCGTATACAATAAAACTAATAAAAACACAACAAAATTACAAAAATTATAACTCAAATTAAAGTTTTAAAAAGTCTAATTAAAAATATTAACAAAAATAATAATAGTATATGAATGATACAAAAATAACACAGTGCCATACAGCAGTCCTCTTTTGCTTCATGTTCTGTATCAAATAATGTTGTAGAAAGGAAAATATAAATAAAATAACAAAAACTGTGAACAATGAGTTGAAGTGAATGAGTTCAAATACTTCAAGTATAAGCAATAGTATTCATGAAACGTGCCTCAGCAAGGTCCACTGATGCTAACATCTAAACTTGAACTTTTCTTCTGGTCACCTCTAAGTGATGTAATACCTTTGATATACATGAATATGAATGTTTCCACAGGTTCTTGCTGTGCTTCGTTTGAAAGCACCACCATAGCACTCCTTTGTGGATGAATGTAGTTTATGCTGTTTTGCCAGTTCTTGTTACCAAGGACTCTAGATTTTTTCACATCTTGGGACACCTATAATTTGGTAGGTATTGTGAATTATAGCAGATGGAGGGTAAAACAAACATTAAACAGTAATGATGGTCACATGCCATACATTATAGAGTTTGATATTAAAATACCACGGTGTTACTATTTGACACAATCACTGTACAATGACAATATAAGAGATGGTTGTCAAGCTGAACTCATTATGGATCAGTTCTAGTGCGAGGGAATCAGCTATCCGAGGTCCTGAAAACTTTCTAAGGACAAGCACGTTTTTAAGCTCTAAAAATAAGGTAGGCTAATGCATCAGACTTCACAGCTCTGTTCAATGTCTAAACTAATCAATCGGACAGTTTAGGAGCGAATCTATAAATACACGGTGTCTGTCTGTCTTAAATGCATAATGGATTTTCGTCTCCCTGTCCAAACTGTGACATTTACAGAAGTTGCCTCTGGACGTCCCAGAGTAAATGCTAAAAATTTCCCAACCAGATCCAAAAGGTCATACACTATTGATCGCAATGATGTATTCCCATCGCACAATCTAGTTTAATAATGCAAACATGCAACACAACTATTTTGTGTTGGTGTCAATGCGGTGACATTCATTCTTTTGCCTGAATTTATACCTTGAAAAATATAGGCTACTGGAAAATAATGATTAAGACATTTTTTTTAATTGATGGTCACACCACTTGTTGGTTAGGCTACACCATTCTTTTAAACTACACTCTAAAAAAAAAATCTGTGACATTTACGGTAAAACACCGGCAGCTGTGGTTGCCAGAACTTCACCGTAAAAAATATGGTAGCAACATTTTAGGTTTTACAGACAGAACTTAAATTCACAATAAAAAAACGTATTTCATTAACTGATGTAATATTAATGAACCAACATATTGAAGCACTAATATCTGTTTTGAACCATTGAAATGCACTGATAACCAC
This sequence comes from Sinocyclocheilus grahami, assembly GCF_001515645.1. Lineage (NCBI taxonomy): Eukaryota > Metazoa > Chordata > Actinopteri > Cypriniformes > Cyprinidae > Sinocyclocheilus > Sinocyclocheilus grahami. The sequence goes on along the minus strand of NW_015505418.1, from coordinate 699,809 downwards.
CAACAACTGGTGGTGATGAGAAAGTCACACGATGAACCAACGCTCATCACAAACAGCTTTTATACGAGCCGAGGAGAGCAATACTTATATATAGAAGGTGCACAGTGTCATTCACACAAACACTAAACACCATCATGAAATAATGCAATAAACATTCATTTAACAACATTAGATGTAAGATAAAACCCTAATGTACACAACTGATAAGAGAAAAACTAAGAAGAAACAGTTATTTAAAAAAAACATCAAATATTAAGTGTCAATTTGCGTTTTTTCACTGTAAATTATCGAATGACTTTTTCATTTTCACTTCCAAAAACTGTAATTTTAACAGTATTTTACTGTAAAATTACATTAAATATAATTACATTTATTCACCTTATATAATATGGAAACTTACTGTTAGCCAATTAACATTTTTTTACTGTGGCATTTTTACAGTATTTTACTGTTAAAATCACAACCATTTTAACAGTAAAATACAGTGTAGATTTCTCCTTTTGTCATGTCGGACAGCCTCAACCGTCACTGAGCCGTATGTGTATCTGATCTGACGCACTGAGCAGAATCTGGAGAGGTTGAGGTCACACAGTCCACCACTGCGCTCCAGACCAAACGCACCATGATCCGCCACAAACGGGACATTTCGAGCAGAATACCGCTTCTGAGGTTAAGATCCCTGAAATATCCGGACGCAGAGCTCTGAAGAGAAAAATGCATGATCCATGATGAACTGGGATGTGGTGGTTCATCTGCTCCTATAACATTCCTATAAAATAATGGCTTGCCGTGCTGGATGCTGCTGCACCGGCATCGGAACTCTAAATGAAGATAATGCCAGATTTCTCATGTTGGCTCTGCTGATCATCATCTATCTGTTATGTGGGGCAGCGGTGTTTTCGGCGCTCGAGCATCCAAAGGAGAAGCTCGCCAAGGAGAGATGGGCTCAGAGGATCGAGCAGTTCACCCACAAGTACAACCTGAGTAAAGACGAGCTGAAGAACTTCCTGAGGAACTATGAGGAGGCCAATGTGGCGGGGATCCGTGTGGACGCCACCAGACCGAGATGGGATTTCGCGGGAGCTTTTTATTTCGTTGGAACTGTGGTTTCAACTATCGGTGAGTTGAATATTTTTCTCTTATATTTAGACAAAAATATATCAGACTGCAACATTTCACACGCTGTTTTAACCATTTATAGTGATTTAGACAGAGGAGGTTGCCTACACTCTAAAAAATGCTGGGTTAAATACAATCCAGTGCTGGGTACAAACTAAGGCTTTGTCTGTGCTCTTTCCATTTAAAATTAGAGGCAACCACTGGATTTTAATCATGATCCAAACAAAGATGCAGCATACATGCAGCATGAGTAGTTTTTAATCTAAATTAGACTGTATAATTTCGAAATTTGAAGCAAAAACAGAATGGTCTGACTTTAGTTTTGTAAAACTGTACTACATAAAACATCTGAACGAAACAGCAGACGAGCTGAATGAGATGCAGGTTCACTCTCTGACAGCAGGTGGCGCTTATGAACAGCAATAATATAGTATTTCCTGGGTTACTACTGTAAACAAAGCAGAGCTGCACTTATGAACACTACTTTAATATGCATTGTTCAGAGGCAAGATGAAAAGAAAATACCACGTAAACTTTTCTATAGATAGTCAGTTCCCCCCACAGATACATTCATATAAACTCCTAATCCAATTGTATTGCGATTTGTTTGGCATCTCAACTGATTTGAATCGATTTTCGACCGGCTCGCGGTTAATCATTATATCCATAGTTGGTATGTTTGCTAAATATAGTACCAAAGCTATGATTAATCTCAAAACGCAGTATTGATTCTATTTCAGTGACTACCATTAACTAGTACACTGTAAGAAAAAAATCTGTGACATTTACGGTAAAATACCGGCAGCTGTGGTTGCCAGAACTTCACCGTAAAAAATATGGTAGCAACATTTTAGGTTTTACAGACAGAACTTAAATTCACAATAAAAAAACGTATTTCATTAACTGATGTAATATTAATGAACCAACATATTGAAGCACTAATATCTGTTTTGAACCATTGAAATGCACTGATAACCACCAAAAACTGGTGGTGATGAGAAAGTCACACGATGAACCAACGCTCATCACAAACAGCTTTTATACGAGCCGAGGAGAGCAATACTTATATATAGAAGGTGCACAGTGTCATTCACACAAACACTAAACACCATCATGAAATAATGCAATAAACATTCATTTAACAACATTAGATGTAAGATAAAACCCTAGTGTACACAAATGATAAGAAAAAAAACAAAGAAACGGTTATTAAAAAAAAATCAAATATTAAGTGTCATGCAGGGAATTCTGGGAGTGTCAATTTACGGTTTTTCACTGTAAATTATAGAATGATTTTTTCATTTTCACTTCCAAAAACTGTAATTTTAACAGTATTTTACTGTAAAATTACATTAAATATAATTACATTTATTCACCTTATATAATATGGAAACTTACTGTTAGCCAATTAACATTTTTTTACTGTGGCATTTTTACAGTATTTTACTGTTAAAATCACAACCATTTTAACAGTAAAATACAGTGTAGATTTCTCCTTTTGTCATGTCGGACAGCCTCAACCGTCACTGAGCCGTATGTGTATCTGATCTGACGCACTGAGCAGAATCTGGAGAGGTTGAGGTCACACAGTCCACCACTGCGCTCCAGACCAAACGCACCATGATCCGCCACAAACGGGACATTTCGAGCAGAATACCGCTTCTGAGGTTAAGATCCCTGAAATATCCGGACGCAGAGCTCTGAAGAGAAAAATGCATGATCCATGATGAACTGGGATGTGGTGGTTCATCTGCTCCTATAACATTCCTATAAAATAATGGCTTGCCGTGCTGGATGCTGCTGCACCGGCATCGGAACTCTAAATGAAGATAATGCCAGATTTCTCATGTTGGCTCTGCTGATCATCATCTATCTGTTATGTGGGGCAGCGGTGTTTTCGGCGCTCGAGCATCCAAAGGAGAAGCTCGCCAAGGAGAGATGGGCTCAGAGGATCGAGCAGTTCACCCACAAGTACAACCTGAGTAAAGACGAGCTGAAGAACTTCCTGAGGAACTATGAGGAGGCCAATGTGGCGGGGATCCGTGTGGACGCCACCAGACCGAGATGGGATTTCGCGGGAGCTTTTTATTTCGTTGGAACTGTGGTTTCAACTATCGGTGAGTTGAATATTTTTCTCTTATATTTAGACAAAAATATATCAGACTGCAACATTTCACACGCTGTTTTAACCATTTATAGTGATTTAGACAGAGGAGGTTGCCTACACTCTAAAAAATGCTGGGTTAAACACAATCCAGTGCTGGGTAAAATAGGGACAAACCCAGCAATTGGGTTGTTTTGACCCAGCGGTTGGGTTACTACCCAGAAGGTTGGGTTAAACCTTAAATGTTTAATGCTGGTTAAACATTTAACCCAACTGCTGGGTCAAAACAGCCCAATTGCTGGGTTTGTCCCTATTTTACCCAGCACTGGGTTGTATTTAGCCCAGCATTTTTTAGAGTGTAACGTGCAACAGGTGCTTGTATATTTACTTCGCATTCAGACAATAAAACGTTTTGTTTCAGTGGCACTAATGTGAGCTATACTGCTATTAGTAATGTAGTCTACAGATTAGATTTTAATTAACTCGACAAGATTTTGATTTTAAACAGCTATTATTCTTTTAGACGTGGGCGTAAAACATCTCCTGAAGGCTACATTTACCCATTTGTACAAAAGATATTTGCACTTTGAAAAGACTCTGAAATGATCTCTGTGAAAACCAATGAATTTAATCTTGATTACATAAAAATGTCATTATGCATTATCTAAATAACTTAAAACCCTTTTTGTCATCGACAAGATATTTTGTCATCAGATATTTGTCAAATTAATATCATAGTAGCCTCCTTCTTTTCTATAGGTGATCTGCTATGAGTTAAATATCACACAGCGTGCGAGTTTTATAGTTGTTTCTAATCATTTCTAATCATTTATTTTATTTTTCTTAATTCTCAACCATGAGGTAATGAGATTCAGCAGATCCTAAACCACTCAAATAAAATAAAAATAATACACTTTATGTGATGTGCAAAATGATGTTATTTTGTAATATTGTTTTGTTGCCAAAGATTTTCTGTCAGACCGTCTTGACAACTCAATAGATGGAGCTGAAAATCAGTTTAAATCCATTATAGTCGTGTTCATTTATTCATTGAAGTGAATGTTATGCTTGCCAACGTATTAACCCATGAGAATTTCACATATGCTATCTCTATAAACCAAGTTTTATTAATTCTCAGCATGTGTCAAATTTTTGTTTGCAAAAGGGCTAATGAGAATATTAAATGAGATCATAAGATCTTATTTCCATGCAGTCTGTCATCTGGTAATTTGTGTGTAAATTAGATGCTTTCACATAAACATGCAGAGCAAGGGGGAGTTTATTTTAGCCTCATTAATATTTACTCTGTTACCCTCTCCTCCAATGCTTTATCAATTTTAGAAGACAGACCATTCATACCATGGATATGAACAGTAGACCGTTGGTTCAATTTAATTCATGCACCTAATTTCAGGTTATTAATACACCGAGAAGCATAGTAGGAAAAGATCTTCATAAATATGCCAGTGGATGGAATACATGCTTCTCAGAATTTAATTGCAGAGAAATCTTAACCAAAAAAAAAAAAAGAGACCTGCATGTGAAATTGGTAAAATTATTAATGCGAGAAAAAAACTATAGAGTGGGAAGGCTGCGGTCACCAATGGCAACCTGTTTCTAGTGGTTTGTGAGGAGGGGAAAGTGGAGTTTTCTGAATGGTATGGTGGTTGGAGGCTGGGGCTCACGTGGGATTTGGAGATCACATGCGGCTCATTAAAGGACAATTACAGCTCAGTTTCTAATTAGTCCCATTCCTGCTTCCTGCAGCATGACATGCTACAGCAGCTGCATGTGTTAATCCACTGTAGTTCTGCAATAAATTGAAGGTCTGTAGTGGCTAATGTTTATTATGAGTAGGCCTAACACATCATCTACATCAAACATGAGCTTCTCAGTATGTTTTAACATCTGTAGGTTATATCAGCTAACTTATTTGGAATTACAGACAAAATACACAGTAGTTTTTTTTCCTCAAATCTGACTGGAAGTTATATGAGGCCAGATCTGATTATTTGTGTTCAGACTGCAGTCGCTTTTCTTAGCACACTCCTCACTGGATGTCATGGTAACAACGCAAAATTGTTTAGCTTCAACATGCGTGAAATTTTAGCAATGGATGTTTCGCATTATGTTTTGATGAGAGCATTTCCCAAATCTGAACAAATTTGCCACAGATCAAAGTAAGAAAAAAATTCATAAATAAAAAACAACGACTAAGGGTGGAATATGGAATGTCTTAATGACGTCCTGATGTAACAACACTAAAAAACAAACATGGAATCCAGTCTAAGGGTTCAGACTGAGAAGCATTAACAAAATATGAGTTTCAAATCATGTACGATTGGTTTAGATTGAGCTTGTGGATTTCAGTTTTTTTTTTTACTGTTCAGACTACAAAAAAGTAAACAGAATTTAGTCAAATAGGCATAAAATCTGAAAAAAGGTAGGATGCTCCAACCAGGACTGAATGTGACCGACACTAAATATATTAAATTATAAAATATAAAATTATGTTTAAAATAAAATTATGTAAAAAAAAATGTTAAACGTAGAACAAAAATATACAATTCTAAGTAATTTAGTAAAAAATCTTAAATTATGAAAACTAAAAAAAAAAAAAACCCAAACAAACAAAAAATATAACAACTGAATATGTACATACATTCATACACACACACACACACTTTGGGCCCTATTTTAACGATCTAAGCGCATGGTCTAAAGCGCACGGCAGGTGCACTTATATGGGATTACATCTCTGCCACAATTCTGTAAAAAGTGTGTTTTGCACGAGTGCAAACTGAGTTTTTTGGAGAAAATGTTTGTCTCGCAAAGAAGAAAGTATTTAGAGCGCACGAAAATCAATTTTGCATTTAAAATCAGCTTTTGGATGTGTGCAGACCTTCTCTTTTGCACGTGCAACGATTCACTAGCTTGCTCACCTGATGCCAGTCCTCAGTGCTCTCTAAATAGACGGCTCGCTTGCTCAACACAACTCAGCATAGCAATATGCATAATTCCAGCCAATCAGAGACAAGGCTGCTAAATTGTGATTGGCTGCCTTGACAACCAATCACAACATTCCTTGCATTACCTCGACAGCAGAAGAGGAAAAATACAGTGCATGCATAATTATTATGCAAGTTGATATTCTGATCATATTTTTTCCAAGCACATTTTACCAATTCCAAATTATTTTAGCCTCATTAATATTTACTCTGTTACCCTCTCCTCCAATGCTTTATAGATTTTAGAAGACAGACAATTCATACCATGGATATGAACAGTAGACGGTTGGTTCAATTTAATTCATGCACCTAATTTCAGGTTATTAATACACCGAGAAGCATAGTAGGAAAAGATCTTCATAAATATGCCAGTGGATGGAATACATGCTTCTCAGAATTTAATTGCAGAGAAATCTTAACCAAAAAAAAAAAAGAGACCTGCATGTGAAATTGGTAAAATTATTAATGCGAGAAAAAAACTATAGAGTGGGAAGGCTGCGGTCACCAATGGCAACCTGTTTCTAGTGGTTTGTGAGGAGGGGAAAGTGGAGTTTTCTGAATGGTATGGTGGTTGGAGGCTGGGGCTCACGTGGGATTTGGAGATCACATGCGGCTCATTAAAGGACAATTACAGCTCAGTTTCTAATTAGTCCCATTCCTGCTTCCTGCAGCATGACATGCTACAGCAGCTGCATGTGTTAATCCACTGTAGTTCTGCAATAAATTGAAGGTCTGTAGTGGCTGATGTTTATTATGAGTAGGCCTAACACATCATCTACATCAAACATGAGCTTCTCAGTATGTTTTAACATCTGTAGGTTATATCAGCTAACTTATTTGGAATTACAGACAAAATACACAGTAGTTTTTTTTCCTCAAATCTGACTGGAAGTTATATGAGGCCAGATCTGATTATTTGTGTTCAGACTGCAGTCGCTTTTCTTAGCACACTCCTCACTGGATGTCATGGTAACAACGCAAAATTGTTTAGCTTCAACATGCGTGAAATTTTAGCAATGGATGTTTCGCATTATGTTTTGATGAGAGCATTTCCCAAATCTGAACAAATTTGCCACAGATCAAAGTAAGAAAAAAATTCATAAATAAAAAACAACGACTAAGGGTGGAATATGGAATGTCTTAATGACGTCCTGATGTAACAACACTAAAAAACAAACATGGAATCCAGTCTAAGGGTTCAGACTGAGAAGCATTAACAAAATATGAGTTTCAAATCATGTACGATTGGTTTAGATTGAGCTTGTGGATTTCAGTTTTTTTTTTTAACTGTTCAGACTACAAAAAAGTAAACAGAATTTAGTCAAATAGGCATAAAATCTGAAAAAAGGTAGGATGCTCCAACCAGGACTGAATGTGACCGACACTAAATATATTAAATTATAAAATATAAAATTATGTTTAAAATAAAATTATGTAAAAAAAAATGTTAAACGTAGAACAAAAATATACAATTCTAAGTAATTTAGTAAAAAATCTTAAATTATGAAAACTAAAAAAAAAAAAAACCCAAACAAACAAAAAATATAACAACGGAATATGTACATACATTCATACACACACACACACACTTTGGGCCCTATTTTAACGATCTAAGCGCATGGTCTAAAGCGCACGGCAGGTGCACTTATATGGGATTACATCTCTGCCACAATTCTGTAAAAAGTGTGTTTTGCACGAGTGCAAACTGAGTTTTTTGGAGAAAATGTTTGTCTCGCAAAGAAGAAAGTATTTAGAGCGCACGAAAATCAATTTTGCATTTAAAATCAGCTTTTGGATGTGTGCAGACCTTCTCTTTTGCACGTGCAACGATTCACTAGCTTGCTCACCTGATGCCAGTCCTCAGTGCTCTCTAAATACCAACGGCTCACTTGCTCAACACAACCCAGCGTTACAATATGCCATAATTCCAGCCAATCAGAGACAAGGCTGCTAAATTGTGATTGGCTGCCTTGACAACCAATCACAACATTCCTTGCATTACCTCGACAGCAGAAGAGGAAAAATACAGTGCATGCATAATTATTATGCAAGTTGATATTCTGATCATATTTTTTCCAAGCACATTTTACCAATTCCAAATTACATCAATTTTAATAACTAGTATTAATCTTGTATTTAATCATTTATAATTGATATATAATTATTCATGAAGGCTGGAAGTGAAAAATGTCTTATATTCAGGTGTGCATAATTATTAAGCAGATTTTCTTTTACAGATAAAATGAGCCAAAAAAGAGATTTAACTCAGACTGAAAGTCAAAAATTATTAAATGCCCATGATAAATATTTAAAACTAATACAATACTAGAAATTGGACAGCAAAATGCTCAGTGGGTCAGCAGGGTCAGTCAAAAACATGTGGAGAAGAAAAGATGCATGTTAACTGCAAAAAAATTTGGAATTAAGGTGAAGAATTAGGTGTGAAATCACCAGGAACCATTTAGTCTCCAGCGCCACCATTTTCCAGAACTGCAACCTACCTGGAGTCTCCAGAAGTACAAGGTGCCAGGTTCCCAGAGACTTGGCTTAAGTATAGAATCCTAAAAAATGACCCATACTTAATAAGAATCACATACTGAAGTGTAGTAAAATACTTGAAGACTGATTTTATATACAGTGGGTACGGAAAGTATTCAGACCCTCTTAAATTTTTCACTCTTTGTTATATTGCAGCCATTTGCTAAAATCATTTAAGTTAATTTTTTTCCTCATTAATGTACACACAGCACCCCATATTGACAGAAAAACACAGAATTGTTGACATTTCAATCAGAGTCTCATCTCCCATTCCCTTTAAGAGCCAGTTGCGCTCGTGCCATGGCGGATTTGCTATTTACACGGCGGAATTTGCAAGCAAGACAGAACGCGTCTCCAGAGATGAAACAGAGCTGCTCGTGCGCGAGCAAATAGGTAGCCTAATTCCGATACATGATGCAATGACTATCCATTATGACATGTAGGCATTTTTATATTTATGTAGCCTACACAATAATAATCTTTTACATTGCAATCCTTCTCCCACCAGGACTGAATGTAAAAGCTGCTAAAAAATACTACATTATAAATGTAAAATAAATAAATGAAATTATTTAAAAAAATTACAAAAACTTTTTTTAATTATAAATATATATATATATATATTATAAAAAATATATGCATAACAATTATTTAAAAAAAATACATATTTATTGAATGACACTAAAGAATGTGTTCCTACAACCTGCATTGAATATTGTGCTTGCTGTGCTTTATAATGGGTAGTATGAAAACATTATAAAGTCTAACATGCTCATTTTATTTCTGTGTGTGCCACAGGTTTTGGGATGACGACACCCGTCACTATTGCTGGGAAGATATTCTTAATCTTTTATGGGCTTATTGGTTGCTCTGCCACCATTTTATTTTTTAACCTCTTCCTGGAACGTGTCATCACAGTGATCGCATTCGTTTTGAAGTTCTGCCACGAGTGCAGAGAACGCAGCAAAGCCGGCCCGGCTCAAAACTGCCGGCGTCCCTCCACCGACAGCAGAGTGCGGCGCACGGACAGCTTGGCCGGCTGGAAACCTTCAGTGTACTGCGTCATGCTCATCTTAGGAGTCGCCGCCATCATGGTCTCTTGCTGCGCGTCCACTATGTACTCGGCAGCTGAGGGTTGGGACTACCTGGACGCCCTCTATTTCTGTTTCGTGGCTTTCAGCACCATTGGTTTTGGGGATATGGTGAGCAACCAGCGTGAGATGTACAAAGCTCAAGCGGCCTACAGGGTGGGCAACTTCCTTTTTATCCTAACAGGGGTGTGTTGCATTTACTCGCTGTTCAACGTCATTTCCATCGTGATCAAGCAAGTTCTCAACTGGCTTCTGCGGAGACTGGAGACTCCCTGCCACTGCCAAGGGAACCACCATCCACGGAGAAATGTGGTCGTTCCAGGCCACATGAGAACCAGACGGGCCAACTCCATCGAAACTGACGCAGTCAATGACAGCGAGGCGGATGGACGGCGGATGTCTGGAGAGATGATCTCCATGAAGGACTTTCTGGCCGCTAATAAAGTTAATCTGGCCATCATGCAGAAGCAGCTGTCAGAGATGGCCAACGGACATCCTCGCCAGTTAGGGAGCAGCTCACGTCACAACGAGTTCTCCGGTGGGGTCGGAGCGCTGGGAATCATGAACAACCGACTGGCAGAGACAAGTGTAGACAGATAAATCCAGCGTTTAGAAATGTGAAATAACCAAAGCAAGTGTGACGACTTTTTTACAACGAAGACATGCAAAAACCATAACTCTCATCCTTTGGGTCTCATTCACTAATAGCTGTGTATAAACGTTCTTCTGTACATGCGCAGACAAGGTCAGCTTAGAAAATGTATGGTGGATTGACAACAGCTGTGCACCAGGATTATTATAGTTAAAGGGGTCATATGATGTTGCTAAAAAACATTATTTTGTGTATTTGGTGTAATGAAATGTGTTTATGCGGTTTAAGGTTCAAAAAACACATTATTTTCCATATACTGTACATTATTGTTTCTCCTCTATGCCCCGCCTTTCTGAAACGCGTCGATTTTTACAAAGCTCATCGGTCTGAAAAAGCGAGGTGTGCTCTGATTGGCCAGCTATGCAGTGCGTTGTGATTGGCCGAATTCCTCAAGCATGTGACGGAAATGTTACGTCCCTTACCATATTGTGATGCCTGCGGCAACCACATGTGACGACCCTGGGCTGGACTCCGCTTCGTCCACGGTGAAAGCAGATCCGGTGATCGACAGTGCAAAGTTGAAGTATTTCCTCAGCGACCAGCACGGATCAGCTCCAGGCATGATGAAGCGATATCGTCCTCTTTTGGAAGGCCAAACAAAGTAGTTTCGCTTTCACAACGAAGCACACAGCGCCTTCACGACATGGCGGCGGCGGCAACAATACTACAGCGAGAATAAAAGTTACGCCTTCTTTCTTTGCGTGAACATTTGGGCGGCGTTATGCAAATCTTCCCACATAGTGAGGTAGACATGTGGGGGCGTGTTAGAACGAGCCGTTTTAGGTAGGTGTGGCTGACTCTTAACTTTTATAAAGAATATCTCTTTGGATTTGAGACTTTAGTCTTTGCAACTTTACAGATCTTCTTTATGCACCAAGAGCTTGTAACACTTCAAAGAGAAAGGAAAAATTTAAATCGCATCATATGACCCCTTTAACAGAATTTTTTTTTTTTACTTGTAATAAAATGAATGTTAACGGAAATAAAATTAAATATAAAAAAATAACATTTTATTTCAGCTAGTTTCCAAATCAACATTTCTCTTTTTCATTTAGTTTTATTTGATGACTTAACTTAAACTAAAATTGAAATAAAATTAATAAAAACTATACATACATTTAAAAAAAACAACAACTAATAAAAATTACAAAAGCACAGCACAACACAATTACTAAAACTTTTACTAAAATTAAAATTAAAACACAAAATACAAAAGTAAAAACTAATTCAAAATATTCAAAAGAACTATATATATCCTTGTGCCATTACATATTTCTATATCCAAGACATACATTCAAGACAAGATATTTAAATATGTAAGAATATGTACACTGTACTGTTCAAAGTTTTTTTTTTAAAGAATGATTTCTGAAGGATCGTGTGACACTGAAGACAGGAAAAATGAGCTTTGCATCACAGGTATAAATTACATTTGAAAATATATTGAAATAAACAACTGTTATTTTAAATTGTCATTTATATTTCACAGTATTTCTGTATTTTTGATTCAGTCCCAATGGTTTTTGAGGCCACTAGGTGTCTGTGATTTTTGCATACATGGGCTTAAATCCTAAAGTGCAAACTTTTTGATTAATCGTGATTTTTGAGCAAGAATGTTCGCACAGTTAGTGAATGAGACCCATTTTTGAAAAAAATCATGATTGCTGCTGATTTTGGACTTGAGGACATTTGAGCTGCTGTGTTGTATTTATCATCTTTCACACTAATATCTCTAATTGAGCCTTTTTAAACTTGTAGTGCATTAATTTGCAAACAAACAGATGTAATTAATTACTAGTCCTTAGTTTTCTTGCATATTTCAGCACTGTCACAGTATGGTAATATGTTCATTATGCCTAACGTATGGGGTAGAGTGACATTTATGCATCATTTGCTCACACTGCATCAGTTATACTGAGAATCTTTAATGGAACTTTTCTATGAACTTCATAGACAGAAATCTGCATGAATAATGTCTTAATTCATTAAGGCAACGTGTATTCCCCATCACACTACCAAATAAGTCATATCAAAATTGTATTCGCTTCCTAGATATATGTACTGTGAAAGGACATATAGATAATGAACACCATTAAAGAACAAAATAAATAAATCTTGTCCAGAATGATGGTCTTTCTTATTGTTTGTGAGTCTGTATGTGGCTTGTCCAACATGAAATACTTATAGAGCGAATGGCTTTTTCCACTTAGTGGCAGCACTCAGACATAAAGATGGAACGCAGCATCTTCAGATCAAATTACCAGAGCTACAATATGTCATGATGTTAGGAGGTTGCTATGGAAACTCTAACTCTGTGCAAGAAGGATACCTCGTATCCACCAGCCTCAGCTGGTAAAACACTGATAGCAGTGAATATGAGCTCCATGGGTGAGATGTTTTAGTAAATAGTAAATAACACATGCTGCAATCATACAAACAAACATACATGACAAAGGAGCTGTCGAAGTTCACATATCTATGAACCAAAAACATCGTCACATACAGTACCTATATTAGCCAAATCATGTTTTGCTTAGTTTATTAAAATGCTTGCCTTCTCTAATTAAAAATAGTAACAAAAACTATAAAATATGAAATAAAATATAAAATAATACTAAAGTAATACTACAACAGTATATCAATGATACTAAAATATCACTGAATATATCATTGTGTTATATCATGTATAGTGAATAACATTACTTATTATATATACGACTAAGTAATATAATATTTCAGAATATATATGCTTGTTTGTAGGTGACCAAATACTTATTTTACCGAGGAATTTACCAATTAATTCTTTAAAAATCCTACAATGTGATTTTCTGGATTTTTTTTTCTCATTTTGTCTCTCATAGTTGAGGTATACCTATGATGAAAATTACAGGCCTCTCTCATCTTTTTAAGTGGGAGAACTTGCACAATTGGTGGCTGACTAAATACTTGTTTGCCCCACTGTATATATATCCTTGTGCCATTACATATTTCTATATCTAAGACATACATTCAAGACAAGATATTTAAATATGTAAGAATATGTACACTGTACTGTTCAAAGTTTTTTTTTTAAGAATGATTTCTGAAGGATCGTGTGACACTGAAGACAGGAAAAATGAGCTTTGCATCACAGGTATAAATTACATTTGAAAATATATTAAAATAAACAACTGTTATTTTAAATTGTCATTTATATTTCACAGTATTTCTGTATTTTTGATTCAGTCCCAATGGTTTTTGAGGCCACTAGGGGTCTGTGATTTTTGCATACATGGGCTTAAATCCTAAAGTGCAAACTTTTTGATTAATCGTGATTTTTGAGCAAGAATGTTCGCACAGTTAGTGAATGAGACCCATTTTTGAAAAAAATCATGATTGCTGCTGATTTTGGACTTGAGGACATTTGAGCTGCTGTGTTGTAATTATCATCTTTCACACTAATATCTCTAATTGAGCCTTTTTAAACTTGTAGTGCATTAATTTGCAAACAAACAGATGTAATTAGTTACTAGTCCTTAGTTTTTTTGCATATTTCAGCACTGTCACAGTATGGTAATATGTTCATTATGCCTAACTTATGGGGAAGAGTGACATTTATGCATCATTTGCTCACACTGCATCAGTTATACTGAGAATCTTTAATGGAACTTTTCTATGAACTTCATAGACAGAAATCTGCATGAATAATGTCTTAATTCATTAAGGAAACGTGTCTTCCCCATCACACTACCAAATAAGTCATATCAAAATTGTATTCGCTTCCTAGATATATGTACTGTGAAAGGACATATAGATAATGAACACCATTAAAGAACAAAATAAATAAATAAATAAATCTTGTCCAGAATGATGGTCTTTCTTATTGTTTGTGAGTCTGTATGTGGCTTGTCCAACATGAAATACTTATAGAGCGAATGGCTTTTTCCACTTAGTGGCAGCACTCAGACATAAAGATGGAACGCAGCATCTTCAGATCAAATTACCAGAGCTACAATATGTCATGATGTTAGGAGGTTGCTATGGAAACTCTAACTCTGTGCAAGAAGGATACCTCGTATCCACCAGCCTCAGCTGGTAAAACACTGATAGCAGTGAATATGAGCTCCATGGGTGAGATGTTTTAGTAAATAGTAAATAACACATGCTGCAATCATACAAACAAACATACATGACAAAGGAGCTGTCGAAGTTCACATATCTATGAACCAAAAACATCGTCACATACAGTACCTATATTAGCCAAATCATGTTTTGCTTAGTTTATTAAAATGATTGCCTTCTCTAATTAAAAATAGTAACAAAAACTATAAAATAAAATATAAAATAATACTAAAGTAATACTACAACAGTATATCAATGATACTAAAATATCACTGAATATATAATTGTGTTATATCATGTATAGTGAATAACATTACTTATTATATATACGACTAAGTAATATAATATTTCAGAATATATTTAAATAGCAGCAAACTAGCAAATACACTTGCATGCAAAGCACATTCCTCCTATAGGCCTATAACTTCACAAATTTATGACAAATACACATCGAGAGGCTGAACCAGAGATCAGACACTGTGATCCACTACAGCTAATATGTGCCCCATAACTAACATTGTTAATAGTGTTTACCAAACATTTTGCCAATGATAAATTGCACTACCGTGAATGAAAAACGCGTTTCGGTATTTCGCGTCCTTTGTCCCATTAGTCTATCCGTAATTACGTTAATTGTCAGTGACCAGCGGTGGTGGGAAATGATGAGTGAGTTAGCAGTTTATTTACCTACTCATTGTTTAATTTGTTTCTATCTCTCTATGTTAATTCTGCAATTTGCAAATATAGTATGTGAAAGCTGTGTAAACGGGCGTGTGAAAGGTGTCTCTTAACTACTTGTGTTTAATAGTGCACACCACGACTGCACACCGTCACACAACTCCAACCTCTTTATTAAGTTTGCGGATGACACGACTGTCAATATCCACCAGGATTTAGTAGAAATGGGATACATTTTTCAAACTTAAAGGGATAGTACACTCAAATATGAAAATTAAGATATTTTTAATTAGGGCTGCTCAATTATGGCAAAAATCATAATCACAATTATTTTGCTCAATATTGTAATCATGTTTATTTAACACTATTATGAGTGGGCCACATGACCAAAACTTTATAAGATTGATTATTTAAAGATATAAGCATAGTCTTCATTGTAAGAATTAGACTTCCTTTTGTTATTAAAGCTACAAAAGTCCTTCAGTCAAGAGCAGTGAGTGATTTTTCTCTTTGCCTTTTTGTTGTTTGATTAATATTAAGCACACAGACAGCAGCTGGAATCTAGCCGCTGTCACTTTAAGAGCCGCACGGATCCAGTTCACTGTTACACATGTATTTTTATTTTCAACTGTTTGTTCATATATTGCATAACCGACGAGGGTCTATGTGAATAATCACCAAGCGCTGCGTTTTGACATTTTTGCACGTAGTTGACCATTTAGGCGCACACCTTAAACTAAAAGTTGACTTTACATGTCTGTGTTGTGTTCCGTCTCTGAGCGCATGCACAGAAAGCCTCCTGAGGAACAGCACAAGCCCTCTTTCACGCTTTTAAAAACATGAATAAATCTAATAAACTTTAAATCAAGCACGTCCCAATTTGTGAAAGTCACGTTACATGATTTTACTGATTTGCACGTGAAATTGGGCTTTTATGGAGGAGCAAAAGCGCACCACTGGAAAGGGTCACAATAATCGTTTTATCTCGATTATTGTATTTTCATAATCGTCGGAGGCTGAAATCGAAACTGTATTTTGATTAATTGCACAGCTCTCTTTTTAATAACACCTCAGAGGTTTCTGTCCCTCTGTTGAAAGTCCAGGTAACCAAAACTTAAAAGATCCAAAAAGGTTATACAGGCTATAAATGATCTAGGTTATAAATTTAAATCCAATCATCATATAAAGCAATTGTGTCTCTTCATTGGATTGGATTAAACCACTTGATTCATATGGATTCAGTTTGATGCCTTTTTGGGTCTTTTAAGTTTTAGTTACCTGGTCTTTCAATGGAGGGACAGGAACCTCTCCGGTTTCATTAAAAATCTTATAAAATTGTAAAAACATATCTAATTAATGTTTTGAAGATTAACCAAAGACTTCTGGGTTTGCAATGACATGAGGGTGAGCAAATGATGACAGACTTGTCATTTTTGGTTGAGCTTTCCCAACCAAATATTTTTAAATATATCTTGCTCTCTGCAACCATTTGTATTTGAATGCTGCTCTCCTGTAGCTAATTCCAGATACTGAATGTTGGTAGATTTTAAATTAAATGATTGAATAACTTGTTGTTTAGGTCCATGCTGTCATAGGGGTTTTGATGGACGACACAGACCCTCTTGTTACCGTCATGAAGGTGGAGAAGGCTCCACAAGAGACATACGCTGACATCGGTGGACTGAACAGTCAGATACAAGAAATTAAGGCAAAATAAAAACAAATCGAAGCCGTTTATTTAATTTTGTAATTTTGAAAAAAACATGTTCTTAATATAGTACTTGATATTTGAG
The DNA here is from genome assembly GCF_001515645.1 of Sinocyclocheilus grahami. Classification (NCBI taxonomy): domain Eukaryota; kingdom Metazoa; phylum Chordata; class Actinopteri; order Cypriniformes; family Cyprinidae; genus Sinocyclocheilus; species Sinocyclocheilus grahami. Next base: position 682,725 of record NW_015505418.1, on the reverse strand, counting down.
TGGCTTTATACATGGAACGATATAGCTGCATTTATATTTTAGGAAGGGTGTCCCTCAGAAGGCGATCATGCGCTGGTCCATGCAACAAATATTTAAACTTCTGCTCTAGGAGAATATCTAGGATTAATCTATTATAATGGTTAAACTTTTTACAGGTGCTTTGTGATGTTTAATCAGGGAAACATGAATGTATGCTGCTTAACTAATCTTTTGACCTATAGGAGTCTGTGGAGCTATTTTTCTCAGCTGTTTGGATTCTCATTCTGACGGCACCCATTCACTGCAGAGGACTCACGTGATGTAATGCTACATTTCTCCAAAATCTGTTCTGATGAAGAAAAACACTCCTCTACATCTTGGATGCCCTGAGGGTGAGTACATTTGAAGCAGATTTAAATTTTTGGGTGAATTATTCCTTTAATAAAGATATCGTGTCATATGCCCTGATTACCTCTTTGCAGATACGACTGGAACTCTGGAGGTGAACGTGAAATACAGAGAACTATGTTGGAGCTTCTCAACTAGCTGGATGGCTTTGATTCACGTGGAGATGTGAAGGTCATTATGGCCACCAACAGAATAGAGACCCTTGACCCTGCTCTTATTAGACCAGGTAAGATTCAAGGAAATTAATATGCTGTATTAAATTAGGTGAAATTAAATGACAGTAAAAACTTATTCATTGTTACAAAAAATATATATTTCAAATAACTCTTTTTTTTTTAGCTATCTGTTAATCAAAAAATCTGAGGGAAAAATGTATTTTCACATTTACAGAAAAAAGTAAAGCACAACGGTTTTCAGCAGTGATAATAATGTTTCTTGAACACCAAATCAGCATATTAGGATGATTTCTGAAGGATCACTGGAGTAATTATAATAATATTTTACAATATTGCTATTGCAGGTAATACAGCCTTGGTGAGCAGAAGAGACTCCTTTCAAAAACAAACTCTTTAAAACTTTTAAGCATTTAAAAGTTTTAAGCATTGAACTTCTGACAGTAGTGTATATGTGTGTATATATATACAGTCTGTATGAATTTCAGATTTTTCTCTCCAGATAAAAAGGTCAATCTGTTGGTTTTAATCTCTTTTTTTCCCCCTTAGATTTCAATTTCAAGGAATTTTACTAAAAACATGTTTTTCTGAATTTAATAATTTGAATCAGAAAGTCACAGTAAAAGGTAGCGTCCTCAGAGAGAGCGAAATGATTAATATCCCTTCCATACAGCTTCTGCTAATTACTAAGCTACGTCTTCTCTCCTGCTTGACTCTGCAGAGATTGGCATAATTAACACAGCGTTTTTAGATTGTTCTCATCTCAATCTCTGCTCTCTGTTCCCCTTAAAGCATGGGTCACCAAACTTGATCCTGGAGGGCTCAAGTTTAGCTCCAACTTGCCTCAACACACCTGCCTGGAGTTTCAAGTATACCTAGTATGAGCTTGATTAGCTGGTTCAGGTGTGTTTAATTAGGGTTGGAGCTAAACTCTGCAGGACACCGGCCCTCCAGGACCCTGTCTGGTGACCCCTGCCTTAAAGGGTTAGTTCACCAAATGAAAATTAGCCCATAAATTACTCACCCTCAAGTCATCCTAGGTGTATATGACTTTCTTCTTTCAGACGAATCCAGTCGGAGTTATATTAAAAAATTGTCTTTGATCTTTCAAGCTGTTTAATGCCACTCAGCGGGTGTTGCATGCATAAATCCAAAAAAAGTTAAAAAGCGCCCATCCATAAAAAAAAGTGTCTCACACGGCTCCGGGGGGTGAACAAAGGCCTCATGTAGTGAATCGATACGTTTTTGTAAGAAAAATATCCATATTCAAAATGTAATAATCACTTTAATGTAGCTTGGGCTAAACGGAAGGATGACGTATGAGGTCAGCTTTGCGCATGCGCCGCTCAGAAGTGACGAACGCGGAAAGGCAGGGGAGAGATCAAAACAAATCAACGGTCACTTATTAGAAGTACAAAACGAGGATTTGTAAAGAAGAATGTC
>NW_015505418.1:636142-677611 GCF_001515645.1 Sinocyclocheilus grahami | reverse complement strand
GTCTTTGATCTTTCAAGCTGTTTAATGCCACTCAGCGGGTGTTGCATGCATAAATCCAAAAAAAGTTAAAAAGCGCCCATCCATAAAAAAAAGTGTCTCACACGGCTCCGGGGGGTGAACAAAGGCCTCATGTAGTGAATCGATACGTTTTTGTAAGAAAAATATCCATATTCAAAATGTAATAATCACTTTAATGTAGCTTGGGCTAAACGGAAGGATGACGTATGAGGTCAGCTTTGCGCATGCGCCGCTCAGAAGTGACGAACGCGGAAAGGCAGGGGAGAGATCAAAACAAATCAACGGTCACTTATTAGAAGTACAAAACGAGGATTTGTAAAGAAGAATGTCAGAGGATTTCGATATAAGCCAAGAGGAGACTGTTTTTTCTTTGCTAAAGTAAGGAAACTTTGCTTCCTTTGCTCCTGTTAACAAGCGTTGGTTTTCACGAGACTCACTGGTGCATGTGCATGCTTCCAGTGTACAACAGTGAGTGCAAGCTAGATTAAAGTGATTATTACGTTTTGAACATGGATATTTTTCTTACAAAAATGCATCGATTTGCTACAGAAGGCATTTGTTCACCCCCCCGGAGCCGTGTGAGACACTTTTTTTTATGGACGGGGAGCTTTTTATTTAACTGCTTTTGGACTGATGCATGCAACAGGTAATTACATTATTAGAGGTGCTACTGTTTATAAAATGATTAAAAGCCACCAAGAAGAATGTTTTCCTCCTTTAAGTCCTATTTTGAAGCCTTCATTCTTCATTGACCTCTGCAAAGCAGCATGAAGAGGGTGATGAAAATGCTTTCTTGATGTAATGAAAGTCTGCAGTCAGCAGAAAGCAGTCAGCCTGCGGCCCTTCACAGGATCCGTGCTGCACTCTCCTTAAATCAGTCAGCACATGCACATCAATGCACATTCAGCAGTCAGAGACTAGCTCACGTAGACCAAAAGCTGGATGCAGACCCCTTGACGGTGTCACTGATGCTAAGCTTCTTCATGACAGGCCTCATAGAAGACACATTATACAGTGTGAACCCTGTTCATCTGTGATCTTCCACACTTAAGGACACTAGGTGTCATGTTTGACCATTTTTGTAGGATATTGGCATGAGAGGTAACACAAGGCCATGGCAGGTTATACTAGTATAGTATAATTCAATAACTTATTCAAATTTTTTTTTTAAAGTTTTATTATGACCACCTTGATGGCATTTTTATTATATACCTTCCTGTATTTTGTCTGTAGTCACTGTAGCTTATGCAAATAAAAGGTGTGTCATTGTGAAATGCCTGTCATCTGTCTTTTTTTTGTTTGTTGAATCTGAGAGGTGTTTTCGGACATTTCCTGTGTGTGGTGTAATTGTGGTGCATCCTAGTAAACCAAAACCTGTTGGAGGGTTTTTTTAGCCTCCCTGTAGGAATCGGAAATCACTAATATTATATATTTTAATATCTCAGTTGTTCCTCTTCAGCAGCAAAGAGAGTTTTCTACTGAAGAAAGGCTAATAATCTCATGTGTCTTGTCTACACACATGCACATAAAGTTATGTTGAAGCAACTTTCACTCAGAAATTGCTAGGACATTTCATAATGAATTACAAAGAAAGGGCAAATGACATTGATTTGAACATGACATTGTAAAGTAGGAAAACTGAATCTTTTTTTACAGTGCCAAAAATCTTAGTTTCTCATTAAATGTTATCTGAGCTATGCTGTTTGCATTTATTTTTATAGCTTTATACTCGCTGTATGTCAAGAATTATGTTAATTATGTCCATTTTTATTTCTTTCTTAAAAGAAACGTACCTGAGAGCTCCATTAGTCTTCTAAGCTGTGAAAGATCGAACTCTGAGCAATACCATTTTCCTCTGGGCTTTTGTGCGTATGGCTTAATGTTTCTGGACTGGCAGAAGATGTGAGTTTGGTTTATTGTAGGTGGTTTGATCTCTATATTGGTTAGATCTAGTAGGAGACAGCTGTCCTGGGGTGAAGTTATGGTGTAATGTTCCCTGAAACTCATGCTTTATGTGTTGGGACTCTTGAGGATTCTTCTGTGTATACTGACCTACATTGATTTGCCTGAGCATTTTTAATAAGCTGTAGAACAGTGCTTCAGGCAAACACATCTCACCGCAGATGTGTGACTGTAGTGTCACTGCACAGCAAGTACAGCTGACGGGATTCGGTCTTGTGGTTTCTGTAGCCTGTGGAGTTGTTGAGATCTTTTAGCATTCAGGTGCATGATAGAAAATAGAGGAGGAACAGTACACATTTCAGACAGCTTGCTTTGCATCTTGGTTTTGTTGTCACATTTTCTGTAAAAACTCATTATGTCGCTATTAGAGGTGCAGTAATTAGAGGCTGAAACAGTTAAATTATATTTTACAACTGCTTCCACACATACAATTTCCGATATTTATTTTACGAAGAGCCAACTTTGCCCCATGCTTTTATGAAAATTACAGAAAACTTTGACATAAATTCTGAGAAATTATATATGGGACTAAATTAATTGTGGACGTAACATAGTACACAATTTAATTTAGAAATAAACTATTTATAAAGTTATATGTGTATGAAAATTACAGACAACAATTTTGACAAACTGAAGGTAATTATGAAAGATGAAGTGTAATCGTCATTCAATTGTGTGTGTATGTGTATAATATTTCAGATTAATATTGAGATAAATGTATACAATTATAAATATGTATGAAAATTACAGGCAACAATTTTCACAAACTGAAAATTCTGAATAATATATGCATGTCATTTTGTTTTGAAAGGGTAACTAGCAGTTCTGTTAATCATATAGCTATGGCACAACTGATCAAATTTGCAAATATTTGCAGACTATTGGCCTGGTCAATATATCGGTATATAACAAACAGTTCAGTAGTCTTAGTCAAAGATCATCATGACAACTACACTGCCAACTACTAGAAAGTACTATCAATTCTACTCGTAACTGCCTATTAACTGTATGTCTGATTTACGATTAACAGGTTTAGGAAAAGCAGCATGTTGTCGAACGTTTCGGGAATTGTCGGGTCTCAGAGCACCTGCTTAAATATGTGTGTTTGTGATGTCTTTATCGACCTACAACCACTACTTTCCATTTATTGCCCATTATAAAAGCGAAACGTTTCAGACAGCGAGACAGACAGACTTCTGCGGCTCACACTGGATGGCAGGGAGTCCCAGAGCAGCTGCGTCTGTTCCTCTGCTGCAGCGTCCCATCCCCCAGGATGAGCTTTGGGAGGGGGGTGATGGGGGTTGCCTGGGTACTGGGCACATGGGCATGAGGAATGAAATGAGCCATGCAGCAGGAAGACCCACTTATCTAACAAACCAGCACTCTTTTTTTTCTTTCTTTTCTTTCCCCGTTATGTCTGCAAGTGACTCAACTGCTGGAACTATTGGATCCAGTGCGTGTGCATTACAAAGGCTCTAGTGATCTCAGCTGCATGTTATATGTCATATCATGTGAGCAATATGCTTACTTAATGCATAAAGGAAGTAGAATAATTGGTATGATTGAAGGGATGGCTGTGTGTTCCTCTGTCTTTGGCCCATTAGCCCCGCTCCTCCCCTTCATAATGTTGGTTATTTGTTTTCCTAGCAGCTCTCATCCACTCTAGCAAGCTCTTCAGACTCATACAACAAGCTTTTCTCTCCTCGCTGTTAACCAAAGGTCTGGGTTGTTGGTCAATGTCCTGTAATCTGATGCCACTGTATGAACTAAAGCATTTTGTTTGGATGTCACATGAAATCCAAACACAAAGTGTTTACTCCTGCACTCTTAAAAATAAAGGATCTTTATTGGCATCGATAGTTCCACGAAGAAACTTTTAACATCCATAGAACTCTGAAAGAGGCACAAAAGGTCAAATGTTCTTTGCACTAAGAAAAGAAAATGGTTCTTTTAAGAACTGTTCACTGAAAGGTTCTTTGGGGAACCAAAAATGGTTCTTCTATGGCATCGCTGCAAAGACCCCCTGTTGGAATCTTTATTTGTAAGGGTGTAGAACCTTTCAGATGCATGGAAGGTTCTTTATAGTGGAACAAGATTCTTCAGATTAATAAAATGTTTTTCACGCACAGGGAAAAAAAAAACGGTTATTTTAAGAACTGTTCACTAAAAGTTTCCTTGAGGAACCAAAAATGGTGGTTGCGAGAACCTTTCGTGGTGATTCCATTGAACCATTTTGGGTTTGTCTTGGAACATTTCAGTGACCAGTTCCTTAAAGGAACCATTTTTTCTTTGTGTGAATCCTTTTTCCTTTTCCACTTGTGTCCAATGGAAAGGTTCTATAGATGTTAAAGTTTCTCAATGGAACCATCAATGCCAATAAAGAACCTTTATTTTTAAGAGTATACTTCATGCTACAAGTGTCACATTAGGGTGGTGCAATTTATCGCTTGCGATTGTCATGCGCATTTCTCGTCAGTAAAGCCGGTTCCGTGATTAGTAGTAAATCTCCATCACCTGCTTTCAGATGGAGCGACATTTAATACACAGAGCTGTAGTTCACTGACAATTAGGCAATATCGCATTCGATTATGAAGTTGATTAGTTGTCAGTGAACTACGGCTCTGTGTTAAATTATTAAATGTCGCTCCATCTGAAAGCAGGTGATGGAGATTTACTACCAATCAGGGAACCGACTTATGTCACATTATCAGTTCAGTTTTTGTATAATGGCAAACGATCAGACTCTTTGAGATGCATTACATTATTGTTTTAATACTAAAACAGAAAAGTTTTTTTTGCCTGTGTCTACTCTAAAGTAAAATCTAAATATAAAATAAATGGTAACCAGCATTTCTTTTCTCTTTGATTTCTAGGCTGACCAGTTAACAGAGGAGCAGATCGCCGGTAAGAGTCCATGTACATAATCGGATCACTTTGATTTGTGTATTTTTAAGCACACATTAAATTCAGCTAAAACCCTTTTCTGATCTCAGAGTTCAAGGAGGCTTTCTCTTTATTCGACAAGGATGGTGATGGCACCATCACAACCAAAGAGCTGGGCACAGTCATGCGGTCGCTGGGTCAGAACCCCACGGAGGCAGAGCTACAGGACATGATCAATGAGGTGGACGCTGATGGTGAGTGGCTTTGAAAGTAACAATGTATCACAGTTGAATGAAATTGATTAAGTTGTTTTTTCTTTCGAAATTTGAACAAAATATCTCCAACTTCAAGAACACTTCTCACCAAATCAAACAATGGGTTGAACCAGTGTTGTGTCAGATTGCTCAGACAAATGGAGAATATTTGTTCAGGACATCAGCCTATAAATGGCTTACTTATAATCGGGTCAGTGACACAATGCTCAATTTTAATATTAAACTCCTGATTTATTTAAAGATACACTATAGATGCAATTTATAAAGCAGCATCATGTAAAAAATGTCAGAGTGATGCAACTGTCCTGATATCATAATGAAGAAAACCTTCGGTAGTTGGCAAAATCTTTTATTATTATTTATTATAAAAGAAATATGTCAACAAAACTGCTTATTAATGCATGTTATAATATATAACTTTTGCTCACCATATGGAAGTCATGTGGTGCAACCAGCCTGCAGAGACCTACAGGAAAAACACAAAGAAGCTGCAGACCATCATGACTCTGTCAAAGTCTAAATAAATCTCCTAAAATATCAGATCATTTAATTTAAGTCAAGGTTAGTTTAGGTTGAAAAATGTCATGTGGTGCGACTCCACAAAACGTTTTTATGTATGACTTTATGGTATGTGAGAATTTTCACATTGAAACTAAACATCATTTTTATTTTTTGAAAATCAAGTAGCAAGTATTGTGAAAAATGACACCCTTCACCTTTAATTGAAAGATGCTGTTGAAAATATGCGTTTTCAGTTTTTTTTCACACGCCTGTCATTGGAGTAAGTACAGCCTGTCTGTGAGGCCATTTAATCTCAGCCACTCGTCGCTGTGACATAACAGCATCTGACAGTGCGACGATCCACTCGCTCAGCACTCTCTCAGCCAAGAGTGACACCAGAAAACTCTCCAATCAGCCCCCTGTCACAGACGTCTCCGACAGACAGACAGCCACGCCACAAGCCGAGATGGTGCGGGAGGATCGGGAGGCTGCAAGATTCCTAAAGCCTGTCAGATTGCGAGCCGTTCCGTCGGTCTTCTTCAATCAGCGAATCGATAGGCCTGTGGGATGCAGCCTGCCTCCCTCCTGCCGTGATGTGATCTAGGTCAGACGGCAATAATGCGAGTAGTGGAAAATAAAAGTAATTGCATAATCCACTCTTTGCATTCGTCATTTTGTTCCCACGCACTTATGGAACTCAGTTGCCAGGAAACCGGGGAATCACTTATTTTGAGAATCGACTCTGGAAGTGACCTGGAAATGGCTGATTTCAGCACAGTTGTGCATTGCTGAGTGATCCTTCTAGTAATGAATTGTGCTTCCCTTAGGTACTTGTGAAAGACTGTGCTAATATGACTCAACATCCTGTAGCGATCAGAGGTCTTGCATTTTTATCTGCCATGCTAAGAATGGGGCGTGTTCTTCATTGAATAGGAGTTAAGCCCCGTTCACACCAAGGACGATAACTATAAAGACAACGATATTAGCGTCCACACCAGCGAACGATATCGTCTGTTTATTCTAAGTGCACATGCGTCTGCCACTTTAAATTCTTGAGCTCGTTACAGCAGGATGGATTCTGATTGGCTGTCAGTGTTTTATCGTTCATCAGCTGGAAAAAAATAGTTTTGAAAGCGATCACAACGATATCGTTCCTCTGTATCGTTATCGTTATAGTTGTGGTGTGAACTATGCTATTCTTTAATATTGAGAACGATTTTTAGAACTATATCTTTATCGTTATCTTTATAGTTATCGTGCTTGGTGTGAACGGGCCTTTACTCTCAGGTTGTCTTGCTATTTTACGCCACACACCATTAAATCACCATAAGCGCCAAGCCACAGGACCGTAGCCTTCAAATCAGAGTCAAAGCTTAATGTCCTTTTTAGGCTGGCTAATCCTGGACCAGTGGCTCCACACATCCAGTCGGTAATCCAGCCTGGTCTTTATTACAGCACGCTTGATCTATTTCAGACCTCAGTGAATGTTAAACGTGGTTTAGCTCTTTTATGGTCCGCTGCGGCTAGTCGATGCCAGCTGTAGGGATCGAGCCGTGTCTCTTATATCACAGTCAGCCTCTCAGCTTTTATTATTTTCCGCAGTCCCTCGAGGACTATCATCCACTGCTAATCCAGAGTGAGTCACATGGTTTTTGATCTCTCTTAGCGAATACCCACCTCATCCCTTTGCTCATCGGTAAACTGTGAGTGACCACAGCATGTCCCGGGAAGGTCTGCGGTTTGAGCTTCCTGAGACGGTGTGGAGGTGTCATCGCCCAAAATATAAAGATCTTTAACTACTGTTTTAGTAGACTTTGGGCCAGATTTACTAACGCAGGGGAAAATGGTGATGAAAAGGTGCCTTGTTGCATATGCATCTGTAGGAGTTTCCCTTTCAGACTCACAATTTAAGGGAGGGGAGTATTTCAATTTATAATGCAAGGTTTTGACTAAGGTTTGAATTAGTCAGTTTACTGGTATTTGTGCCATTATTTCACACCCCCCAAAAAAGCATATCTTAACCCATTTTGCACTTGACACGGCTGTGATAGGTGCTGATTTGTGCTGCTCTTGGTAGATTGCGTTATTCATTGGGGAAGTGATCTGACTGCATCTGTGTTTATTAATTTGTGCATTGTCAGTAGATCAACCACAGAACTTTCCACTCTCATCGGCGCTTTTATGCGATTGCGGTCTCACGCTAATTTGCCCTATTTTGTGAAGCCTGCCTTTTAACATAACTACGAATGCCTTTTCTGCCTGAGAGTCGAAAATATAAAAGTGAGGTAAAGTTAAAAATTTGATATAAAGTCTAAATTAAAGTTGTAATTATTAAAAAAACAAAAACATAATGACCATTCAGAGACCATTGTGAGAAATTAAGCTACAATACTGAGAAATGGCTTTAAATTAGTTTAAAGTTGGCTATTTCTTGCAGTTTTAAGATGTGAAGTCATAGTTAACTTTGTTTTGTTAATCTGAGGTGGAAATGGTTTCTGTATCTGAGGTGAGCATTTCCTGTCCATTCTTCTGTTTTCAGTAATATCTCACTTCCCATTTTCTTAGGAAATGGAACCATAGATTTCCCAGAGTTCTTGACAATGATGGCCAGGAAAATGAAGGACACAGACAGTGAGGAAGAGATTCGCGAGGCTTTTCGGGTATTTGACAAGGTATGTTTGAGCTGTTTATAACAGCCAAAATTGACTCAACCTTCAGAGTCACAGCAGTGAGGCCAAGATTTTCCCACCTTTTTTTGTGGCTGACATTCAGTTTTTTTCTCTTCAGGATGGTAATGGTTACATCAGTGCTGCAGAGTTGCGTCACGTCATGACAAACCTCGGCGAGAAGCTGACGGATGAAGAGGTGGATGAAATGATCAGAGAAGCCGACATAGATGGTGATGGTCAGGTGAACTATGAAGGTAAGTTGCTTACTGTACCTCTCAGTGCCTACTGTATTTCCCCCAATTTTTTAGTCTATTCATCTGGTAACTCAACTATAATATATCTACACATATATCACATAAAGAAGATGTAGTAAGTGTTTACTAAGGTTGGGAATTATTGGAAAATATATTTAAACAAAAACAATAGAATCAAGCAATTTTCCTCATGATTGCTCATGATTTATCAGTTTTAATCAGTCTTAAAGGAACACATATTTTTCCTATTTAAAACTTGACTCTTCTGTAGTTACATCAGTTCCGTCGGCCTTAGTATACGATGTAACTACAGAAGAGTCAAGTTTTAAAAAGGACAAATATAGAAACTCTTTGGTCATTTTTGATCGAGATGCTAACGGTCTAATCAGATTCAATGATCTATGGTAAGCTACAGCTAAAAGTGCTACCGCCAGACCCGGAGATCGGCTGAATGGATTAGAAGACGGTAAAACTCCACTGTTTAACTCTAGGGGAATTGGAGTCTTAGAATCTCATCTGTGTCTTTTACTTTTAAGTTATCTGCATTGTAAATGCCTGACATTTCCCAGAATCCACCATATTTGTACAGAGAACATGTGAAAGGCCCCTTTTTGTTTTGCTGAAAACGGAGCCTTTTGATTAGAAGCACATGAAAGCCATTCGGAAATGGGATGCTAATTACCGTGCAAATTTTGCCTAAACCTCTTGATTAAAAAATTAATAAACCATTGAACAGTTTAGCAGCTGGCTGCACATTGTGGCATTCGGCCCAAAGCAACTGCCTAATCTCATTTTCTCTCCATCTCTCCTCTCAGAATTTGTACAGATGATGACCGCAAAGTGAAGCCGACGACTCCTGCAGTGCCCTCTTAGAAGAGAAAAAAATCAGTCAAATGTTTTACTTAACTCTTGGGAATTTTTTTAAAAATTTATTCATAATGTTTCTGTTTAAAATTAATTGAATGTTAAAATAAAGTATCCTTCTGTCCACACAGAAAATAATGGGAAAAAGTCAAATATCTGCATGAAATGGTTAGTGATCCTGTCCCCAAAGATCGGTCTAGCATCAGTTATTCGAGAAAAATAACCTGTAACCACCTTCAAATTGAAGAAAAACAGCATTTGGTGAACTCCTTCAGTTCCATCTGCTCATGTTTGGGCTGGCCATCCTCCTTTTGTTCTGTCGTTTTTTTCTGTTCTTCATGCATGCAGCTTGAGCCCGGAGCTCATTCTCCAGCCAGTCGGAGCTTTCCAAGTCCACCGAAGTGTTGTATTGTGGAGTTTTGTAATTTAGGAGGAACCACAAGTAGAGAGAAAGCTTGTGAATTCAAGTTTCCTGTGGAATGGGGCTTTAATGTATTGTGGGGGGAAAAAGGGTAACAATCAAAAACGAATAAATTTTAAAACAACAAAAAGTAGAAAATGTTTGGCATGATTTTTTTTTTCTCGATTGTTTATTTTTGTTTTATGACTTCCTTTTCCTGGACGGCTATCTTGCACCAGGATGGAGATGAGGATGGGATGGAGGGATGTTTGGTGGAGTGTGGCTGAGCCTTCACTTTTCTGTCCTCTCTTTCGGTGAATTCTCCCCTGCACCGCTTCTGCTGTGGGAGTTTGCACTCCACTCTTCAGTTTGCATTCATTCCAAGTTGTACATGCTACTGTTTTAATATTTTCTTCAAATAAAGTGACCATGTACTTTACGTCTACCACTTCTGCTCTGTTATTCCTCATCAAACCATTGCGTGTCCATTAAGTGAGGAAAGGACAGGGTTTTTTTTCTCCGCTCGGGTTTGCTTTAATTCACCGTCTCCTCCATCCCAATGGAGCTCAGATAGATCAGTGACCGCTCTAGACCACCTGTGCAGCTAAATTACAGCTTCCTGCTGAGCCATCAAACATTTAATAACCCAATAAACTGGCTTCTTTAGAAGTTTTCTCCTTTTCTCAAGTGTCGTTGTACACTTCTGTTCTCTTAGCTTCAGATATTTATGCATATTAGACATGAGTGCCTTCAGAATTGACCTGCATAATGAAAAACTCCAGTCTTAACCGCCGCCCACCCAAGACTCAGGAGAGAGTCTCACTCGCCAGACCCGCACATTTTGACATCTGAGCTGCTCCTGTGGTTAAATTAGGTGTATCAATATTTCACGTGAAAATGAGGCAGCGCTGGTGCCGCAGCAGTAAGAGGAGAGCAGGATTTACCGCCCTCCCCCTCCACCAACCAAACACTATCAGATTACACAAAACAATGCAGAAACCAGCTCCTGCATGTTCAGGCCACAACCTTTTAGCTTAAGTGCTTTTGTATAATAGCGTTGAATTTCAAAATCCAGAGCCTTACAAAATCTCAAACTGGTTTTTCTGTGATATTTTATGAAAAAGATGACAAACACATGACTTGAACAACTCAATTTGGAAACAAGCATTCTAAAATAATTAGATTTTGACTTTATTGGGGGCGGATTTACATAAAATAAAAACAAAAAAATAGCATTTTATTGTTTTGTTTTTTAATTTTCTATATTTGTTTTCTCTCTCTATATATATATATATATATATATATTTTTTTTTTTTTTTATTTCTATATATTTTTTATAGTTTTTTTTTAATCATTTGAATTTGTTACCCTTCCAATATGATTATAAAATAATTAAAGTAATGATTTTTATTGTTAATATTGATAATAATATGATATATGGATTTCAGAGTGAAGCTTGGCACTGTTCATTTGACATGGGAAGCTCATGATGAAGTGTTTCAGCGTCTCAATCAGTCCAAATGAAACATGTTGCCAGGCTTCACTCTAAAACCTGCAGCATATTAATGAAACCGCATGGCTTTGTGATTTGATGATCACACTGAGCCATATCACAACATTTATTATTTCGAGATATCGTGCAGTCCTAACTTAGAGTATATTAAAAAAAATCTGTGTAACAATTTTTAAATGGGTAACGTAAAAATGACTGGCTTCTATTAGTCTGTTTGTGTTTGCTTTGAGGTCATCCATATCAGCCGTTTTAAAACGTTGGCCAAAGAGAGGAAATAAGTGGTTCATTGCAAAATATGAGGATGCATTTTGAAAAACTGAGCATAACTACATTTTTGTTTCATTACGCACCACAAGTGTGTCGCAGATCGCATCAGTGTTTCCTGCAGCACTTTTTCGATTGGCTGAAAGGCCTTTTAGTGAAGCGTTCTGTGGATTGAAGTGGTTATCGTTTTATAATGCAAACTTCTTCGTATATTACTATTTATTTATTTTTTTTAAGTATGCAATAAGTAGTGCTAATGTCCATTTAAAATAAAGCCAAGTCATATTTAGTCATGTTTTGCTTTTTTATTATTTTTCTTCTTAAACAAATGCCAAGTTCTGTCATGAAACTCTAGATGGCGCAGGCTGATGGGTCCTTATACTGCAAACTGATGATATTCACAGTGTTAAACTACTTGGCACAAGCTGATTGGTTCATTCTGCATACACAACCAATGAGCTTGCTGCTTTGCATTTATATGGCTGGTTAGCTTTCACTAGAGCATTTCGCAGTGCACTTTCAAAGTTCCTCTGTAACTCTCCACCTTCCCCAGCTCCACCTGTATAGATCTGCTATGAGTTATTATATTCTATTTGTGCAGCAGCAGTATGTCTGAAATATTCACAGCACCGTATCAGCATATGTATTGGCAGTAGCAAGTTCCTACTTGCTTTGCAGCAGCAGCAATAATCTACAACAACAGCAATAACCAACAGCGGCAGCAATTCAACAGCGTAGCAGATCTATTCCACCGAGACCAAATACATTAACACTGTCATATTCATTACCATGCTAAAATCTTCAGAAATTTGTCATGATAGAACTATTTTCACAGATGCAGCATCCTGTTTTTGGTTACAGATGGCAGTTTTGTCACTCGTAATTACTGTAATTGTAGCAATATTGAGGTCACCTCAATAAATTCTGTAGTATTTGGCTCGTCATGTGATCTCAACATCTCCTCTAGACTGAGTCGGCAACACTTATTTGTGCAGTTTATGTGCAACGTCACTTGATGAAAGATCACAGTAACCTTTAACAGCTGTTCCTGTGGTAATGACTTCCTCCTGTCTGACATCAGATCAGTGTTTCTGAAGGCTTCTATTGCAAAACGGCCAGTTTCTTCTGTATTATGCATTATGTATTATGCACTGTATTATACACATATACATATATATACACATACAACAATAACAAAATTACTTATTACTATTTGAGGAAAAAATAAAATAGAAAATGAATCAGACAAAGACCCCAGATCCTCATGACTGTGTTTCAAGGTCAATAATCTTTGAAAAAAATATGTAAATAAATAAGTAAATAAAAACACAAACTTAATGTGCAATATATTCATTTATGAAAATATATGTACTTTTTATGTTGAAAATAATGATTAAGATGTATGGTTCCACCACATTCCATTTCTAGAGCTATTGAATTTAAACACTTTTAAGAATTGCATATTTTCAAAACCATGAAACCAACATGAATACAGAGACTTCATTTCAATACATGTGTTCAGCATGTACACTTTTATTTACCTACAATAAGCATGTGGCACTTGTGTATTTCAAAATTCACCTGACTCAGAAATCTGAGGAGGACACTTTGAATGTGTCTGATAATTGTGAGCGTGAGTTTTGCATGTGTTTGAGAGTAAAGATGACTGCAGCAGCTCTCTGACCTACATTCCTCAAACAGGACCAGAGCAACAAACAGACCTTTAAATCACAGAAGCTAGGAAAAACATCCCTCAAGCACTTTAGATTGGATATTCTCTTAATAATTAATTCATTTATCATGGTGTTAAAAGAAAAACATAAAATGAACTGATGCATCCCAGCTTTTCTGTGCGGCATGAATCCTCTGCAGCGCTTCACTGTGTGTGTGTGTGTGTGTGTGTGTGTGTGTGTGTGTGTATGCGTGTGTGTGTGTGTGTGTAGCTCTCTGTTCAGCAGAGGAGAACATCCTTTTCTATCCTTTATGACACAGAGCCTAAGTTCAGGAATGCTTTTCCAGGAAAACTGCAGATGTGGGGGGAGGACTGTCAGCTTAACAAAGAGGGGAGGAAATCAAAGAGAGGAGGTGCAATGGTTTGCAGAGGGATCCCAGGCTTTTCCACATCAGGAGGAAACCCTCAGGGCTGTTTCTTGCTTTCATTCCTTCTTCCTTTCACTGTCTCCCTGTCGCTCTCCCTTTTTCTCAAACAGAAATGTACACTGCTGAGCAATCTAATCAAATATTCTCTAAATCATCTTTAAAGGGATAATTTTGACAGCTATGTGACAAATTAAAGAGATATTTCACAACGAAACACAGCGCCTTCACGACATGGCGGCGGCGGCAGCAACAATACTACAGCGAGAATAAAAGTTACGCCTTCTTTCTTTGCGTGAACATTTGGGCGGCGTTATGCAAATCTTCCCACACAGTGACGTAGACATGTGGGGGCGTGTTAGAACGAGCCATTTTAGGTAGGTGTGGTTGACTCTTAACTTTTATAAAGAATATCTCTTTGGATTTGAGACTTTAGTCTTTGCAACTTTACAGATCTTCTTTATGCACCAAGAGCTTGTAACACTCCAAAGAGAAAGGAAAACTTGAAATCGCATCATATCACCCCTTTAAAATAAGTATCTTAAGTGCACCAAGGCTATCTTCATTTGATCAAAAATACAGTAAAACAATAATATTGTAAAATATTATTACTATTTAAAATAACTGTTTTCTATTTGATTATATTTACAAAAATGCAATTTATTCCTGTGATGCAAAGCTGAATTTTCAGTATCATTACTACAGTCTTCAGTCTCGCATGATCCTTCAGAAATCATTTGGTGCTCAAGAAATATTTTTATTAACAATGTTGAAAACAGTTGAGCTGCTTAATATTTTTGTGGGTCATATTGTATTAATGTGGATATATATTATATTAATATTTTCATGATTCTTCGTTGAACAGAAAGTTCATTTTTCAACGTTTGAATGGTATATTCTGAGTGTTTATTGTTCATACAATGAATGTCAGTGGGGTCCAATGTTGTTTTGCCTGGCCAAAGAAGAAACACATCCAGGTTTGGAGAGACTTGAGGGTGAGTAAATGACAGATTTTTCATTTTTGGGTGAACTATATATACTGTATATAAATATATATATATACTATATACTATATACTATAAGCTGAGAAAGAACGTAAAAAAATTCACTTAAAAAGCTACACACTTTAATACACTGAAAAAAGAAGAAAAAAACTGGTGTAGATTTACCTTGAAACAAAATTCACTGAGAAATTGCTTGTAGATTTCACAAGCAATTACAAAGAAATGACAAGTAACACCGAATTAAACATGAAATTTTGAAGTAGAAAGACTAACATAGTATTTTCTTGTGAAACGAACATCTGTAATCTTTTTTTCACAGTGTACTTCTCAGTTATGAGTGACCCAATGTGAGGTTGCGGATGTAAGAAGGCTGTCACTGCTCGAAGAGGAAGTCTGAGTGAGAAGACAGTTACGCCTACTGCTGATAGAAGACCAAAAGTCAACCAGACAGAAAGAGAACTTGCTGACACTGTGGACGGAGAGCTCCAGCGAGGCTTCGAGTGATTCTCCTGCTGCGGTGACCGCTGTGGAGGTGAGAGTCAGGGATTGCAGCAGCGTCAGCAGAACCGGAGCTCATAAACCTCCAGGTGGCACGCTAGAGAGAAAGTGCTGATCTGGGATGGGATCCTCCTGCCAGGGATTTCCTCGCTCTGATGTAGCCCCCCCGTCCCGCACTCTAATCTTAGATTTATGCCACCTGAGCGGGGAATGCTGGGACACGATGCTGCGGCCTGCATGAGCGAAATGGCCAGAGCGGCAATGCTTTGCAGTGGCAATAAAATGATAAGCAGCACGTGACACGTGAGTGAAATGGAGTGGCGAGGAATTGCTGTTTATGATGGACAGATGCAATTTCCACTTTTCGGTTATAAAGGGAACGAAATCCAACCCGAGGTGAATGAAGTATGTCGATTTATGTCCGCGTCCTGCAGTCTAATCAAACTGAGCAGACTGTGTGAGTCTTTCCAAGAGATGTTTTATAGTGTTCAGAAGCTCTCGGCCCATTTTCCTGCCAGTTTGGCTTGTATTGATGCCGTCTGCAGATCTGTGGAGCACTGAGGCATACAGAGCTGACGCTGCCTTTTGATGGAGCGACATCCTGACGCATTTTCTGCAGTGCGAAAGGGAAGAGAAACTTGTGTCTTAATGACTAAAGAGGCTATTTAGACAATGAGTAAATAGTGCAGTAAGTTCCTGACGTTGACCAGAGAGAGATAAAGTTACTAGCTGAGTGATGACCCTACGAATGCTTTCTTAAGCATTAGAGGCCTTAAAAGATTAGTTCACTTCTGAATAAAAATTTCCTCATAATTTCCTCACCCCCATGTCATTCAAGATGTTCATGTCTTTCTTTCTTCAGTCGAAAAGAAATTAAGGTTTTTGAGGAAAACATTCCAGGGTTTTTCTCTAGATAGTGGACTTCAGTGGGGTTCACCGGGTGGAAGGTCCAAATTGTAGCTTCAGTGCAGCTTCAAAGGGTTCTACACAATCCCAGACAAGGAATAAGGATCTTATCTAGCGAAACGATCTGTCATTTTCTAAAAAAGAATAACAATTATATACTTTTTAACCTCAAACGCTTGTCTTGTGTAGCTCTGCAATGCGCATGCGTACTCTGTGCAGTCCCATTCGAAACAGTTAGGGTAGGTTGAAAAATTCCCATCTCATTTTCTCCTCCAACTTCAAAATCGTCCTACATCGCTACAGAAGTACCGACCCAGTGTTTAGAAAGTGAATGTGCAAAGAAGGTCAAACGCCCTTTACAAAAAACGGTAAAACAGCGATGTAGGATGTAGGAACTATTAGATATGTTAGATAAACTATTATAGAATTAACCTACAAAAGTCTAATACTCAGCTGTAAACCCACATTTTGAGCACAATTACAAAACTTTTACCTTAAAATTACAACACACTTACCAAAATTTGAACCCTTTCTGCAGCATAACTGGAAGTAAATATTCTCCATTCAACCTTGACACCCAAGTTTTAAATTATAGAATGAACCTAGCATCAAAAGTAGCTCGTTTTGATCAGTTTTACTTTAAAGTACATTTAAACCATTGTTTTACTAATGTTTTCTCATGCTTTCTCATAAGTACACTTATTTTGATGTTGACTAACATACTAAAGCGTATGTGAAGTAATTTGAACTGGGTTATTTCGATATTACATTTAGTTAATATAATACATAAGTTAATATATTTTAAATTGCAACTTCATTATTACAAATGAGTAATTACATATATTAATACATGACATACAAATTTGAATAGAAATTACATTAAAATATATTTTAGTTCACCTTAAATTATTTTCAGTACATTCAGCAGTACACTTTAACCATCTTTCAAAGACAATAGAAGTATGATCAAATTACACATAAAGATGTACTTAAGTCTACTAAAGTACTTAAGTGGGTCAAAAAAGTACTGTTAAACAAAAAAGTACTGTTAACTACTGTTAAACTAATATGAATGACAATTTTTCATTATATTGTAAATAATATACAATGAAGTGTCTGAAAACGTTACGCTTAGTTTGCACTCACGTATATTCTTGTAAAGTATATTATTTCGGTAAGTATTTTTTTTAAAGATGCCATGTGTATCCTAGTTCATTCATTCATTCATTCATTCATTTATTCATTCAATTTGATGTTTATTTACTTTATATTGATAGAAAATCACATAATCATAGATCAGCTTTTTAGTCTATTTAACCTAGCCCCAAATTTTGGTAACATGGTTGCAGAAATGGCAAGCTCAAAAAAAAAAAAAGCAGAGTAGAAAATTCAACAGCTTATGTATTATTCATTTGCCCTCCTGACGCTAACAAACACATTTTCTGAAGGTTAAGCACCTCCTTTCACTGGCCATTGGATGAGCAAAAGAAAAAAATTAATAAAAAGAAAAAATTGTGCCCTATTCATGAAAAGTGCCTTTTACATTATATTCCATTGTGGTAACAAAAAGGACACACAAGCTTTGAAAGGCAAATTCTTTTGCATGGCTGAGGCAAATTTAATGACTTAAAGGAACACTCCACTATTTTTGAAAATAGTGAAAATAGGCTCATTTTCCAACTCCCCTAGAGTTAAACAGTTGAGTTTTACCGTCTTCGAATCCATTCAGCCGATCTCCGGGTCTGGCGGTAGCACTTTTAGCTGTAGCTTAGCATAGATCATTGAATCTGATTAGACCGTTAGCATCTCGCTTAAAAATGGCCAAAGAGTTTTTATATTTTTCCTATTTAAAACGTGACTCTTCTGTAGTTACATCGTGTACTAAGACCGACGGAAAATGAAAAGTTGCGATTTTCTAGGCCGATATGGCTAGGAACTATACTCTCATTCCGGCGTAATAATCAAGGAACTTTGCTGCCGTACCATGGGTGCAGCAGGCGCAATGATATTACGCAGCGCCTGAAAATAGTCCCCAGCTAGGTAACTTCCAACGTGACTGGTACTAAGTTTGTGTAGTTGGTTATGTTGACGGAAGTTAGCCTATTTTCTAAGTTAGCCTATTAATGACTTAATTTCCACGTGAAACACTGGAAACTGCAACTAAATTGGTGGATTATATTGCAAAGTACCTTCTTCTTAAGTGTGCAGAAATTGGCAGGTTATTAGAGGTACTTAGACAACCAAGTAATAAAAACAGCAGATGTATCTATTATATGTGATCATTTTGCTTATTTATATCAACAAACCCTGTCTTCAAATGGGGTCAAAATGTTTCTGCATGCAAAATCTGATCTGTTTGATGAATCTAAATAAAACTAAACTCCAGCAGAATCTGATTTCATTTTCATTTGACTACAATTTTAACCAAACGATCAACTATATGCCTTCGTTGAACAAAAACCTCCACTGCCATAAGTAAATCCTTCATTTAACATTCTGAGAATTCTTCTTTCCATTACTTTTGAAAGACAATCGTCTTATACTCTCTAAAACCGCAAATACAGCGCAATTTAGAGCCAAAGTGTTGCCACTGAATCTCTTCTGCATCCTGAAAACTTGCAAAGTAGAAACAAACTTTTACTATTTGACTTTCAGACAAAGTGGCATGGAAATGTAAAGCATCCCTTTCTGTTCCAGACCTTTGTTTTGTGCTCAGCCTCTCATTTCAGTACAGCTTTGAAACCCTTCTGTTATCGAAAGCACCTGAACACGCTCTCCGGCTTATAAATAAAAGAAGCCACTGAAGCGGGAACTCAACGTAACTCAGAGGGACAAGCAACCGAGGGAAAACCCGAGCTAGCAGACTGTAACATACACCACAGTCTAAAATTTCTGCTATAGTGCGCTAGTCAGATTTCCTTCAGCCATTCGTCTTCCAGAATTTACGAGCTACAAATAGATAAGTGACACTGTTGCGTGCTAACCTGCTATTGGGGCTAATAACTGAACGGCCTAATCAACTAATGAGTCACTGGATCCCAAAAGATAAGAGTTTATAGGCTGCCAGTTGATGCAATCTGATCAATAATGCAGGATTCGGACCTTTAAGTTACAGACGTGTACATTTAAAGAGCTATATTTACAGTAAATGTACACTTTATCTCACCTGAGACCACTGAGATGGAAACGAGTGACTCGTCTGCTGCTCTTTGACTCTTCATGTAACATTCACTTGTTCTGGAGGCTGTACGTTTAGTATGAAAATGGAGAGACTAAAATTAGTCTGTTTAACTGTGCCAACTGCAATGTGCCATTTCTGACCAGTGGCGGAGCTTGTGTTTTCAGCATGTGGGTGCAAGTGAGAAAGTCTCTGTGTTACTTTAGGTGCGCCAGAAAACGGATAAAGAGTTGTATGTACAAGTTAATATTATTTTTATGTTTACTTATTGGTTTTAAAATGTTTTTATTCATTAATAAAAATGTTTACACTGACACTTTGATGGTGTGAGTGCATGTACACAACCTAATCAAATCTTATGAAATATTAATTCATACATATGATGTTTTAGGGAAGCCGCATCGCAATGATATTTTACAATCTGGACTAACCTTGCTTTGCCATGTTGTGGTATTTGTTATTTTTTGACATGTTTCTGCATCTTAGTTGCACTACTTGACTTCTGTTTTGTTTAAAATGTTTCTCAAATATAAGCAGTTTTGTTAAAATATATATTTTTATAACTAAATAATAATAAAAGATTATGCCAAACAACTTAATAACAGCTACTTAATAACAACCTGATGATATCAGGACTGCTGTATCACCCTGATATTACATGACAGCTGTAATATCCCAATATTATCACGAGTTTAAAAACATGCTCATCATAGAAGAAATCTATTCAAGTCATCGTATCTTTTTAATGCATTACTTGATGGGACCAAAAATGAGTGTCATATCATTGGTACTATGACTTGCTTACAAATTACTTACTACTACTAATACTGCTGTAATTACTGGACACTTTTGATTATGTGATAAATCAAATATCGCTGACTGTGAAGAGAACATTTACATCCTATACAGACCAGCGCAAGAATGAATGAATAGTGTTGCTAGGATCCTGATGAGGGTAGGCAAATACGACAATATAACCCCCATTCTCAAATCACTTCACTGGCTTCCTATTTCATTCAGGATTGCTTATAAGGTTTCCCTCCTTACCCTTCAGTGCATCCATGGTGACACCCCACCCTATCTCAAGAAACTTCTCACTCTATAAAGCTCTACATGTACTTTCCGTTCTGCCGCAACATATCTCCTAAAACACCCCAGGACCAAGCTCCATACTATGGAGTTTGTGGAATGCTCTCACTGATCATCTGAGGTCTCCACATGGATGATCTTAAATGCAGCCTCAAAATCTACCTTTTTGAGCAGAGCCTTTGATCGATTCCTAACATTTCTTTTTTGTTTTAATCTGTAGCACTTTGGGATTCTGCTCTAATATAAAGTGTGTTATTAATAAAATGTTTTATTATTATTATTAATAATAATAATAAATAAACAAAAATACTGAGTGCATCTTTGAGTCATATTCACATTAATTTATTTAATCCACAATATATAATAAAGCAATAAGCCCCAAGAAGCCGTGGTTTACAGTGAATTTATAACAGCTGAGGGGCGTTGTTAGGCACAACGCGAAGCGTTGGTTATTCCATATAAAATGGTTATTCCATATACGTAGTACGGTTTCACAAAATAAAACAGAGCAAATAAAGTGTAATGATATAAATAAAAACAGTGTTCTTCCACCAAACAATGTAGTTCCTCAGTATCAGTTGTGGTTGCATCAAAAGTGATTGCCAAGCAACAGACATTGTAGAGTAATTTACAACAGCTTTGAACGTGGCTCAGCCAATCAGAATCAAGGACAGGAACTATCCGTTTTATAATATATATGGTATACCACCAATATCATATGAAAAGTTACAATAACGTACCTATATTCATCTGCACGTCAAAGCATCACTGTAAAAAAAGATAATAATTTTAACGGTAATACACTGTAAAAATGCTGCAGTAAAAACCTGTTAATTGGTTGACTGCAAATTCCCTTACAATATATGGTGAAAAACTGTAATAAATCTGACTTCAATTATACAGTAAAATACTGTTAAATGTAGTTTTTGGAAGTGAAAAAGAAAGAGTAATCTTATAATTTACAGGAAGCTGTAATTTGACATTCCCATAATTCCCTATTTGACACTTCACAAGTTTTTTTTTCTTATCAGATATGTAGCTACATTGGGCTTTATGTTATGTTGTTAGATTAATGTTTATTGCATTGTTTTAGTGTTGTGTGTTATAATGATGGTGTTTTGTATTTGTGTCTATGAGACTCTGCAGCTTCTAGCACTTTTTTCAAATTTACCTCAACTGAAAAAAAAAAAAGTGTGATTAACTTGATTCATCATGTGTCTTTATCTTTACTGCTTGTGTTTTTAAGATGATTGTCAGCATATTATGAAGTAATTTTGTAAAACATTTTGTAAAAATCGACGCGTTTCAGAAAGGCGGGGCATAGAGGAGAAACAATAATGTACAGTATGTGGAAAATAATGTGTTTTGTTGAACCTTAGACCGCATAAATACATTTCATTACACCAAATACACAAAATAATGTTCTTTTTAGCAGCATCATATCATCGGACTGAAAAAGCAAGGTGTGCTGTGATTGGCCAGCTATCCAGTGCGTTGTGATTGGCCGAATACCTCAAGCGTAAAAGCGAGGTGTGCTGTGATTGGCCAGCTATCCAGTGCGTTGTGATTGGCCGAATACCTCAAGCGTGTGACGGAAATGTTATGCCCCTTACCATACTGTGATGATGCCCTGTCAGGCCGGAGCGATGATTCAAAAACATGAAAACCCATTACAAGCGAGTATTATAATGACTTGTACTGTCTCATAGAGCGTTGCGTTGCATCGCGCCGTGTAAACATAAAACCATGTCTGCATTTGTGATCGGAGAAACGACAAACAACAAGCCCTACTCTACACTGCCCAAAAAAAACTTGCTTTAAATATATAAAATCTCTTTAAATATAAAAAACGTACTTACAGTCTGTGAGTCAGAACAGCCGGCATTGTAGTCTACTCTCCCAGGATCAGGAAACAGTCCTCCATAAAATGCGCTGCACACATCTGAATATTTGGGTTAAACTGTTCTGGAACAGTGTTGTAAATACAACTTAACCACTGATTTCTAGTCGTGTCCTCTTTTGGAAGTTCAAACAAAGTAGTTTCGCTTTCACAATGAAGCACAGAGCATCTTTACGACATGGCTGCGGAAACAACAAAACTACAGCGAGAATAAAAGTTATGCCTTCTTTCTTTTCGCTTTCACAACGAAACACACAGCGCCTTCACGACATGGCAGCAGCAACAACAATACTACAACGAGAATGAAAGTTACGCCTTCTTTCTTTGTGTGAACATTTGGGCGGCGTTATGCAAATCTTCCCACATAGTGATGTAGATATGTGGGGGCGTGTTAGAACGAGCCGTTTTAGGTAGGCGTGGCTGACTCTTAACTTTTATAAAGAATATCTCTTTGGATTTGAGACTTTAGTCTTTGCAACTTTACAGATCTTCTTTATGCACCAAGAGCTTGTAACACTCCAAAGAGAAAGGAAAAATTTAAATCGCATCATATGACCCCTTTAACATTATTTCAGTTAATGAAATACATGCTATTTTAGTGTAAATTGAAAGCGTCAATCTGTAAAATGTAATTTTTTTTTACAGTAAAGTTCTGGCAGCTGGTTTTTCACTGTTTTTTTATTTTATTTTATTTTTTATTCCCTTTCACTCGGTCACTCTCAATGTCACGTCGGATGACCGACGAATTGGGATCTCACTTAGAGAGACCAATCCACTTAGAGTGTAAACTAAACGAGCCAATGCACATTGGCATGCGATTATTGCATCCAGCTTTCGCTGATCACAGCGTGAGTATAATGGCACTTTTCGGCTCAGTGCAGTACGGCACGGAACAGAACGGCTCAGTTTGCGTTTCCACTGCAGTTCAGTACTACTTTAGAGTGGGCAGGATTATTTACATGTCGTTTATAGTTGCTCTTGTGCTGGTGGTATGGCGCTTCAGCGGCAAATTGCGCTGCCACCTGGTGGGGCAAGCCGTCGCTCCCCTGTCGGGCCTGTAGGTCCTCGTCGGCCCTGACCGGCAGTGCCTCAGCCTGCTCATCGCTGAGGGCGGACCCCTGCTGCCGCTCCCGCGCAGCAGCCTCCAGCAAAGCAGCGCTGTGGAGCCGGTCGCAGGGCAGCCGCCCTGCCCGTCCAGGCCCCCGCCAAACCTGACTGCAAGCGCAAGAGCAAGAGGCCCTGAGACAGGCGACCCAGAGATGGAGTGACCTGCTCTTCGGGAGATGGTGAACGCACCACACCCTCCCCCGGAGGAGGGCCGGGCAGATAATCTTTTCTCCACTACTGACTTCACGGTCAGTGGTACCCAAAAACTCGACAAAAGATAAATTTCCTTTATCTCTGGGTCCCCAGAGGGGACAGGGAGCTGTGGACGGGCCAGTCTCGGATCACACTCACCCTCCTCTCTCGCCAGTGAGCAGCTGTGGGCGGTTCAAGAGTGTGGTCAAACGTACTACTCGCGCACCCTCTGCCCGAACACAGGTGAGTGTTGCACACACGCTGACCCCGCTTCGGACCGCCTCGCGAGCACCCCTTTTGTGGCTGCTATATGCGCCCTCGATGCGCACTTCTGCCGATCCCGCACTGAGGCGAAGACCGCAAGGTTTTAGGGTGCAATTTGGGACAGGGCCTAAAAGGCTGCACTTTTGGTCTATTTCTGTTCTGGAACAGTGTTGTAAATACAACTTAACCACTGATTTCTAGTCGTGTCCTCTTTTGGAAGTTCAAACAAAGTAGTTTCGCTTTCACAATGAAGCACAGAGCATCTTTACGACATGGCTGCGGAAACAACAAAACTACAGCGAGAATAAAAGTTATGCCTTCTTTCTTTGCGTGAACATTTCAGCATTATGCAAATCTTCCCACATCGTGATGTAGACATGTGGGGGCGTGTTAGAACGAGCCGTTTTAGGTAGGCGTGGCTGACTCTTAACTTTTATAAAGAATATCTCTTTGGATTTGAGACTTTAGTCTTTGCAACTTTACAGATCTTCTTTATGCACCAAGAGCTTGTAACACTCCAAAGAGAAAGGAAAAATTTAAATCGCATCATATGACCCCTTTAACATTATTTCAGTTAATGAAATACATGCTATTTTAGTGTAAATTGAAAGCGTCAATCTGTAAAATGTAATTTTTTTTTACAGTAAAGTTCTGGCAGCTGGTTTTTCACTGTTTTTTTATTTTATTTTATTTTTTATTCCCTTTCACTCGGTCACTCTCAATGTCACGTCGGATGACCGACGAATTGGGATCTCACTTAGAGAGACCAATCCACTTAGAGTGTAAACTAAACGAGCCAATGCACATTGGCATGCGATTATTGCATCCAGCTTTCGCTGATCACAGCGTGAGTATAATGGCACTTTTCGGCTCAGTGCAGTACGGCACGGAACAGAACGGCTCAGTTTGCGTTTCCACTGCAGTTCAGTACTACTTTAGAGTGGGCAGGATTATTTACATGTCGTTTATAGTTGCTCTTGTGCTGGTGGTATGGCGCTTCAGCGGCAAATTGCGCTGCCACCTGGTGGGGCAAGCCGTCGCTCCCCTGTCGGGCCTGTAGGTCCTCGTCGGCCCTGACCGGCAGTGCCTCAGCCTGCTCATCGCTGAGGGCGGACCCCTGCTGCCGCTCCCGCGCAGCAGCCTCCAGCAAAGCAGCGCTGTGGAGCCGGTCGCAGGGCAGCCGCCCTGCCCGTCCAGGCCCCCGCCAAACCTGACTGCAAGCGCAAGAGCAAGAGGCCCTGAGACAGGCGACCCAGAGATGGAGTGACCTGCTCTTCGGGAGATGGTGAACGCACCACACCCTCCCCCGGAGGAGGGCCGGGCAGATAATCTTTTCTCCACTACTGACTTCACGGTCAGTGGTACCCAAAAACTCGACAAAAGATAAATTTCCTTTATCTCTGGGTCCCCAGAGGGGACAGGGAGCTGTGGACGGGCCAGTCTCGGATCACACTCACCCTCCTCTCTCGCCAGTGAGCAGCTGTGGGCGGTTCAAGAGTGTGGTCAAACGTACTACTCGCGCACCCTCTGCCCGAACACAGGTGAGTGTTGCACACACGCTGACCCCGCTTCGGACCGCCTCGCGAGCACCCCTTTTGTGGCTGCTATATGCGCCCTCGATGCGCACTTCTGCCGATCCCGCACTGAGGCGAGCTCCGCAGAAGACTTCTACCCGACAGTCAAAGCGGCATTGCGTCACAAAAGTGTGGACTCAGAGGAAGACCGCAAGGTTTTAGGGTGCAATTTGGGACAGGGCCTAAAAGGCTGCAATTTTGGTCTATTTCTGAAAAGGGAAGCCAAAACAATTCAATCGCCCCCTGGTGGCTGGCTGCAGTATAGGTCATCAACCCCGCCCTCTCCATGTAAAGGAATGCGATATGAGCCAAACTAAAAAATCAAATTACACTTCAAATACTTTTTTGCCAAAGATGCTTTCCATCATTTAGGTAGTTCGTATCATGCTGATGTATGCTCAAGTGGTCATTTTTCTTGTTTTCTTGTTTTAGTTACTTATTTGATGCAATAAAAATGGGGTGTGGCATCATGATTGTGAGCTTGTGATTGGGTCTGCAGGAGTTTAGGCAGGACTTTGATACCGCGACTCTAGCTCATGATCGCTACTGCGCAGACTCATGAGCGGTAGCCATTTCTGGGACATTTTGGCTCCATTTTTCAAGTGGAAGGAAATAGAAATGCGTTGCACATCTGTTTTTTTTTTACAGTCTATGGTTTTGCTGTATACGTATATCGTAAGCGTTTGCATCAAAACTGAAGTGCACTTCAGTAATTGTTCTTTTGTGTTTACCTCCCTGGCTTGCTATCTGTGTCAAACGGTTTGTCAGCAGTATCTTCATCAAGGGGCCTGTCCAAGCGTCGTGGGGTGTACATGCGTTCCCTCTGGCAGGATACAGTTTCAACATTTTCATCATGTTTTGTATTGTTCACGGGCCATGACTCGGTTCATCCGGCCTGCCTGTTTGACCCAGAGTTGAACTAGAGTTTAAATGTTAATTAACTCTATTTTGGAATCCCATGCAGCCCTGTTGAACAATTCAAGCCTTTTTCGAACAGACAAGGCAGTTTATGAATATTCAATCATGTGGAGTGCTGGTAGGGGGCAAAGCAGGGTTGTCTAAAATCAACTTGAACTCTCAGTTCTTTTTCACCAGAGAAACCAACCCAGCAGAATGGAAAATGTATGGCCATGTAACCTTTGACTGACAGGTTCTTTCAGACACACAGAGTTTGATTCACGCATAGCCTTGTGGCACATGCATTGTTCTTAATATAATGTTATTATTATTAAAATCTTTACTGTTCTACTGAATGAAAAAAAGTCATTTTGTCAAAAAAGTAAATTTACAGCATATTTTAATTTTTGGGTGAACTTTCCCTTTAAGATGGCAGGATAATAATAATATATATAATATTTTATTTAGAATTGTGTAATTAATTCTGCCTATAATATTTAATATAAGACATATATTTATTTATATATGCATATAAACTATTTTTTATCCATAGTCATATTTAATTTCTGCAGAATGTATATATAAGATGTATTTTTCACAATTTTAATGTGGATCTGACTGAAGTGCAGATTGTAATCATGAGTTTAATTCTATTTACACCCATCAGGAATTTCTCATAAAATATTCTCATTTACTGTACATTTCCCTTCTGGATTGCTTGCTTTGCGTTTGCCTTTGAAGACGTGACGTGTTTAACTGAGACAGGAACAGCCACAAATGATCTCACTGAGACTCTCAGTATTCACAATTAGATTGAATTAACAAATATGCGCCCACATTCACTAGTCAATAATGCTTCAAAATTAGCAATTAACCAATGACACAAAAAATCAGCAAAATATCCTGAATCACCAAAAATGAAACTGAACATGCTCAGTAATTGCTTGATCTGTCACAGTTGCTCAAAGCCAAACCACCTGAGGTCACATTAGTGCCGACATGCATCTCTATTCTCTCCTGGAACACAAATGAAACACTGGGTCAAGCAGAGTTCACAAGACAGAAGTCTGGTACGTGAAACTTTTCCTGGAGCATCTGAACAGAAGTTTGTTTAAAATAGATAGGAATGTAAGCAATGTGAATAATGTTACATCATTTCCTCTTGAAGACACTTTCCTTATAACACCAAAGCGATCTCACTTTCCATTAGTGCTAATCTATGGCATTTGAGGAGCTCCACAAACGGTTGGCCATGGCCGTTGATGATTTCAATATGATTTCCATATCAGTTTCTCTGTACGGCGTAACAGCGACACTATACCTCCACATGCTTGGCCTGCTTTGAGTCTGGTGGATATCAGGTACTAGGACAGGTGTTGCTTTACATACCTCAGTCAACTCGCTGAGAAAACGCCTGCCTCGATCATTTGTGTGGGAAGCTCGACTCAGGACACAAACCTTAAATGTCTGCCAAAATGTGAGCCATTTGGTTTCGGAACATTACCTGTTTGGATTTTACTGGATATAGCCCATTTCAGGCAATGTTCAACAATACTGATACACGTATTTCAAATGCTGTTAATTTATAAATTTTTAGAACTTTTTTTGTGATACTTACAATGTTTAAAGGTAAAGTGTGTGGTTTTCTCAATGTTAAAATACTTGCTCCCAACTTAATGTGCAGATACTGAACCGTTAGTAGGTTGTTTTTCCAGAAAAAAGTAACACTTTGGCTTTATATGGCTATCAGAACTACAGCTCTGCGCGGCAATATTCGCTCAACCAATGGTGTGAGTTTGGGGGGGCGTGGCTACCGCTTTCTCGACCAATGAAAGATGGGGGAGTGTTCGGGAAACCTGTGTGAAACAATCGTTATGCTAGTGGAGCAGAAAGCGTACACTTCAGCTTTAATGATTTTTGTTGCATTTGCAGGAAGTCAGTTTCGCTGTTGGCTATAGTTTGCTGCCATAATGTTTTAACGCATATCTATAGGCTGTTGCATCAGTCCAGGGCTACAGCAGAGCACAAACGCTTGGTCTCAAACACGAGGCAGGTTTCAGCCTCCGCCTCATAAAAGTGTTCTTTGTCTTTTGCTCGAGCTCATTAGCTCTGTCCCTTGTGAACGAGTGTCAGGTTCTTCTGACTTATAAACTTTCTCAATGTTAAAATACTTGCTCCCAACTTAATGTGCAGATACTGAACCGTTAGTAGGTTGTTTTTCCAGAAAAAAGTAACACTTTGGCTTTATATGGCTATCAGAACTACAGCTCTGCGCGGCAATATTCGCTCAACCAATGGTGTGAGTTTGGGGGGGCGTGGCTACCGCTTTCTCGACCAATGAAAGATGGGGGAGTGTTCGGGAAACCTGTGTGAAACAATCGTTATGCTAGTGGAGCAGAAAGCGTACACTTCAGCTTTAATGATTTTTGTTGCATTTGCAGGAAGTCAGTTTCGCTATAGTTTGCTGCCATAATGTTTTAACGCATATCTATAGGCTGTTGCATCAGTCCAGGGCTACAGCAGAGCACGAACGCTTGGTATCAAACACGAGGCAGGTTTCAGCCTCCGCCTCATAAAAGTGTTCTTTGTCTTTTGCTCGAGCTCATTAGCTCTGTCCCTTGTGAACGAGTGTCAGGTTCTTCTGACTTATAAACAATTCATTATGAGTACCACCATTAGTCACCTGCTGACTGAAGACAATGTGCTGGCTGTAAAAACTCCTAAATATCAGCTGAGAAATATTACAAAGACTGAAGACTCCACTGTTCAGAGATAGCAAATGAGAAAAAATTGAATGAATCAAAATAAAACAATTCTACAAGGCTTGATGATGAGATTATTACAGAGAGGCTGCCGCAAAAGT
Source organism: Sinocyclocheilus grahami (assembly GCF_001515645.1). NCBI lineage: Eukaryota > Metazoa > Chordata > Actinopteri > Cypriniformes > Cyprinidae > Sinocyclocheilus > Sinocyclocheilus grahami. The sequence goes on along the minus strand of NW_015505418.1, from coordinate 648,439 downwards.
GATGAAAGACCCTGGAAAACAAACACAGCAGCTTTGGTGCAGCAGTACAGCAGACATGCAGTGACCAGCAAGATAAAAAACTGTAAGTTTCTACTGCCTCTACATGGTCATAGGAAGGCACTGCATTTAATAATCATTTTTTAACTGTAAAATAATGTCATGTCTTAAAATATTAGGACTTGTTTAAAACGACTAATACACTCTAAAAAATGCTGGGTTAAATACAACCCAGTGCTGGGTAAAATAGGGACAAACCCAGCAATTGGGTTGTTTTGGCCCAGCGTGCTGGGTAAAATAGGGACAAACCCAGCAATTGGGTTGTTTTGACCCAGCGTGCTGGGTAAAATAGGGGCAAACCCAGCAATTGGGTTGTTTTGGTCAAAACAACCCAATTGCTGGGTCTGCCCCTATTTTACCCAGCACTGGGTTGTATTTAACCCAGCATTTTTAAGAGTGTAATGATTAATCTCATGATTTGAAGTTTTTAAGGCAAATATACAGGCTTCCTGAATATTCATAAAACTTGAGCAGGAATTTCTCTTTGTAGATTTCATTCATGAATATCTGTGCAAAAATGTACCAGAGAAGTAAAGATAATTTACGTAAGAATTCAGATTGCAGAAATTGATTCTGCACGTCACGATGCCCATTTGTATTTTGTTCTATTAAAGGAATAGTATACACTTTTTTTTGTATGGTTCCCAGTGTTCCTCAAAATATCTTTGTGTTCTGCAGACAATTTTCATTTTTACAGCTAGCCATTTAGATGCATGAATGACATTCTTAACAGAATAAGCTTTTTTACTCATTGCGTTTTTTGAGCAATTAAAATTTAGTGCGATTGAGATACTATTATAGGTTTTATTAATAATTTGAATTATTTTTTTCATTTTTATTAATTTTAGATTTTTTAAAATATGCCTAATACTGTATATAGTTTGTATAATTTTCTTTTAAACTATTTTAGAACGTCATTAACCTAAATGAAAATTAGAAATGTTTCCTTGCCATCTGGCTGAAATCAAATGTTTAATGTTTTGTGTATTTCATTTTATTTCAGTGAATATTTAGTTATGGTTTTAGTTTTAATTTGAGCTAATAAGCCTGGTATTAATGTTGAATATCCCATACAAATAAAAGCAAACATTTCTGATATTGTGTTGGCAAAGGAAGTTTAGGAAACATTACGATTTTTTTTGGGGCTGATATTTTTATATTTTAAGCACAGGATAAATACAGAAACAACAAAATGCCATGCAAAATCACCTTTATAACAGAATATGACATTTCCACTGTGCAATATAATTACATTCTGTGAATTCGGTCTCTTTATCTGCTACGAATATTGTGTTTTATAGGTCACATAATACTCCTTACTAATTTGAGGAGATTTATATTAATGCTGTGAATCAGATGTGTTGGACCTTTGTGGCTCTGTGACGTCTGGAAGACGGTGGTGCTGTGTTTGGTATCACATCAATGAAAGCATTTTTAAATCAGTAATTAAAACAAATAAGTCAAATCATGCAACTTGATACACAATTACAAACCACTCAAGTGCTAAAACACTGTAAAATGGATATGAACATATGATAGAGAAAATACAACAAACATCATTAAATACAACTGTTAGAGACTCACATTTGGGTACTTGAAAAATACAATATTTAACAGAAATAGTTTTTTTATACAGCCAGTCATGAGTCACATATTTGATCAGAATATGCTACATTTGGTTGGTTCAACGGAAAATAATAATAGTTGCAAAACAAGTACATGACTTGCACGTTGATCCTAAACTAAAACATTCTCCATACATTTTACAAGTTATTGTCTATTATTTTTTAGAACAAGTAGAAAAATAACACTTTGCGGATCGTTCTGTTGTTTAAAACATTATGCATCTCAAAGACACAGAACAGGATACATGGCACTAAATCATTTCAGAACACTGAGACATGCTCCATAAATCAACAAATAAAAATACTGACTCTATATTTCATAAAAGGCATGGGAACTGTCATGTGTTCGGTATCAGCAATACCAATAAGTTGGGCTTCACTGCTTTGAACAAGGCTTTACTGGCTCATCTTTGTCATCAAGGCACACACACACACACACACACACTTTCACTGTTTCCTTGGCAACCAGGTGTTTGAATAGCAGCTTGAACTTAGGAAGTGCAAACATGTGGTACATGCATGTATCATCCAGCATGAACGAGTCGACATGGTGACAAACGGAGAAGGGCATGGAACCAGTGAAGGTTTGGTTTGACACTGGAAATGGAGACTGGAGGAAGATGAGGAGGATCTTTAGGAGCGCTTTATAGTGTATTTGCCTTTCTGGAGCTGAGAGATGTAAAGCTTTGATTTGCTGCCATCCAGACGTTTGTACCAAACCTCGTCATGGTTAATAGTGGTTATTGTGGCACTGGAGGAAATAAAAAGGCAAAGCATTACACATGGAAGACTTATGTAAGTTCAAGTGTGACAGTGTGGATCTTAAAATGATTCGACTTTTTGATCTATGAACTGTCACTGCGCTCGCCGTCACTTCTCATTTCCATCATAACCAAATATAAACTTCTTTAACTTTCTTGTTCTTTAAAACACTTGACATCGTGGTAATGACTATTGATTCTTTGTTATTTAAAAAAATGCTTTCCAGTGTTTGTGTTCCACACATCAGACATTACTATATTAATATCAAGAACTGTGAATAACAAGCAGCTCAGAAAAAAATTACATACGAAGCATATGTAGTTAATTAGAATTAATTTGTAAATATTTATGCAAATACATGGCAACCTGAATGCTGTCAAATGTGACAAAAGGGCTTACAAATTGTATAAAAAAAAGTGAAATTAATAAAAAAAATTTATTAAAAAAAAAGTTCTTATGTAAAGTGAAAAGTATATTATTTCATCATAAAGAAAACATTTTTAAAAAGTGGAAAATCCCCAAAATAGACACATTCTGGCAAATGTAACAATTCAATGCTCTTAAACTTAGGAAATGTAAAAATTTGTAAATTACAATTTTTTTATAATAATATACTATTATAATAGTACAAATGTATATGTAATTATAGTAAATAATTAATGTATATGTATACGTTATTTTTTTAAATGTTTTTGAAAGAAGTCTCTTATGCTCACCAAGGCTTCATTAATTTAATCAGAAATACAGTATTATTAACAGTAATATTGTGAAATATTATTACAATTTAAAATAGCTCTTTTTTTATTTGTAATATATTTTAAAATGTAATTTATTCCTGAGATGCAAAGTTGTATTTTCAGCATCATTACTCCAGTCTTCAGTGTCACATGATCCTTCAGAAGCTGATTTGCTGCTCGAGAAACATTTCTTAATATTATTATAATAAATGTTGGAAACAGCTGGCCTGCCTATATATATATATATATATGTGTGTGTATGTATGCATGTTGTTGTTGTTTTTTTGTGGATAAAGTAAAAAAAAAAAATTCATGGAGAACAATTTGATGTGTCCTTGATTAATAAAAGTTATTTTAATTTCTTTTATTACTTAAAGCAATTTTGAAGATAAATTACCCTTGGGGGCAGAAAAGTTGATGAATCACTCATATGCTTAAACACACACGCACAAACACACACGCGCTCACACACACAAACACACACACAAACAAACACACACACACACAGTGTGCGAACTACGGGGGAGCTCAGCTCCCCTTAATCAGACATGGGCTCCCCTGAAAACGTGATTTGTGAAATTTTGCGCAATTTCAGTTTTGTGTAATGTGATCATCGTGGATTATTATGTGTAAAATTGCAAAAATATCATTCATTCATGCATGACGGCGATTTAAACCTAATTCACTTCAATAAAGATAACTATACATGCTATTCTTGTCATGAGCATCAAGGTGTGGGGGCGCCGCGGTGCAAATTCCACTCATGTTTAGTACATGTTAACTCAAAGATTCATAGAAAAAATATAAACGTTGGACTCTGTGGTTGATTCTGTGTTAAGGTAAGGCATGTTATTCGCAATTATGTGTTGTGGCTGGGTTGTTATAGGTCTGCGTGACTCTCGATGTCTTAGGCCTAACTGAACGGAGGAATTATGGTATTCTTCTGTAGCCTGACGACGAGTAACCGTTGTTCATGTGAACTCAAAGACAGTCTGATGCTTTGTATATAGACTATTTGTGGGTGGCTGTTCCCCCCCCCCCGTTATAAAAAAAACAAGTGGCCTCCCTCAAAGTCCACGGTATAGTTCGAACATTGCACACACACACACACACACACGCACACGCACACACACACACACACACACACAAACCTGGTGGGGTATTCGTCCTTCCTGTTGATGCATATGGCCTGACCCCGGCTGTACCATTTGTTGTCATAGAACAGGCGACCATCTTCTGATCGGGCAACATGATGGTGTCTTTCTGGTTTCAACGGAGCTGATACACACATACAGTTCAGAGACCAGAAATGCTTTTCCACAAATCCCTTCAAACAGTCTTTACAGTCTATACAGGCTGATACGAAGATAGTGAACTCTTTTACACACAAACAAATATAATGCTCAAAATCCTTCTTACCATCTACTTTTACTCTATGAGGACCCACTGAAGCCATAGCCTACGGTGAATGAGGCAGTTTATTAATGACAGAGAACTAATAGCTCCTTCAAAAATGTGAATAAATAAATATAAATAGATACCTGCAAAAAGATATATGGATTTTTCAGGACACATCAGGATTTGTCTTTAGAGCAATGATCTTCAAGATGACGTCAGTCAATTTTTTGCTTATAACGATCATGTCTAATTTGTAGACATTTATTATTATCATCACTAATAGTATGCATATTATTTTATATGGAAAGTTTGTTATTTTTAATTTGTGAAAAATTAAAATATAAGATTTCTAGAATAATATGTAAGAATTGAGATAAGACATATAAATAAACAAACAGATGAAGTGAAATAACCTTTCTTATGGCAGTCCAGTCTTCGAGTATATCCAGATCTTGCAACATGTAAACAATGTATGGTCGTGGGACGGCTCAGGAAACCAATGATATAGCAATAAGGCAGCTGCCATAAACAAATAGCAAAACACTCACAAATGACTTTAGATGTGCAACACTAGATACTACCTAAAGGATATCTGACACAACGGCAGGTTTTTTCTTCTTTCCAGGACTGAGGGGATCCTTCTTTTTATTCTTCCTAGACTGCAGACCGTCATTCCACAGTTCTGGTGCAAGAACACATCAATCAATCATAAGTCTACAGATTATACAGTACGAGTTGCCATGTGTATTTTACCTGAAGTTATATCTATACTGTGTCTGTCCTCTTCCAGTCGCCTGATCTTCTCTTCCAGTTCACTCTGAACCGTGTCAAAAAGCAGGAGCTTCTCACTCTGTCATGAATATGGTATATTAACATGAAATCTCAGAAATAAATTGAACACATTGAAGAAGAAGTGTGAGAAGACTGTGAATATTAACAAAGTGTGGGGCCACCACAAATTTGGTCCTGGGCCCTGTGAATTTTACCTCCCAATGCTGACTGGCTGCCTGCATCTCACAGTCATACTTGTTTCTGACAGATTCCAAGCAGAGCTCACGATAGATACCTGGAACAATACATGTGAACAAAAAGTGAAATAAGGTGAAGACCTCTGCTTTACAGTATAGTATATCAAACATAAACAGGATGATTGTAATTCCTGTAAACGACATGGTGCCTACAGCAGAGTTTAAACACTTGAGCAACGCCATTACAAAAGCAGCATGTGTCTGGAGCTGACCTGCGACTTTGGTTCGGATCTGCATGTTCTCCTGCAGGGTGGCCAGGGGGTCGAGGTACTCCGCAGCACTGCCTGCTATCACCTCTTGCAATTTAAGATCCACCTGGCTCAGTCTCTCCTTATACAGCCTAAAGAGAGTCATAAGTCGTCTGGCGTCTTCACATGACATGTTTCAGGTTTAAATGACTGATCACTTACTGATCCTTCAGGTCTGTGAACTGCTTCTCGAGATTTGTCATCTCATCTAAACACTCCGTTCGCCTCCTCTCACAGTCTTCATCATCCATGTCTGCAAGAACATCCCCATCATCATCATTATTATTATTACTGTCCCACACTCGGAGTAAGGCTGGCTTGTCTCGAGTCTCTGTCTGTAACGTTACCTGAAGTGTCTCCATCCTCAGAGGCGGACGAGCTCACGGAGTCCTCTTCGTCGGAGCTGCTGGCCTCTTGTTCGGGATAGTCCACGTCCATTTCTTCGTGGTGATTTTCTTTTCTGTCCCGCGGGTGAACTGGCATCCTATACTAAATATTTAATACAGTAAACAACCCACGGAGACGAAGACGACACCACCGGCCGCTGTTACGGTTTAGCTGGTGACCGATCTGGTGACCAACTTCCTGGTTCAGGTCTCCGCTCCAGATCAGGGTTGCCAGTTTTTCACAACAAAACCCTCCCAATTGCTACTCAAAGCTAGCCCAATTGCTACTCAAAGCTAGCCCAAAACCCGCCCAATTGCTACGCAAAGCTAGCCCAATTGCATTTCAAGGGGGGTCCCCTCTGGTGCTAAAATACATGTTTTTTTTAGCTGGGTTCCACTGGTAAAATTCGCATTTTAGGGGCTAATTATCCCGTTATTAGGGTCGCTTCAACCCGCTGACATGAAAAACGGCCCGCGGCAACAGTGTTAAAGTAGTCCAAGTCCGCTGGAAAGCCGCGGACTTGGCAACACTGAGTCTGAACGCACAAACTGGCGTGATGTTAAGCTGTCTAATAAACGCACACTTGCTCATTACATGCTTTTGGTATTCTTGTAAAGATTACAAATTATTGGTATGATCGCCCGTAGAGGCTGAAGTACGGAAAATAAACAAAAAAGTCCGTTTGGCACGGGTTTCGAACACGCGATAGCAGAAGCTGTGCACTGAGACGCCAGCAACAAACACACTGAGCCACCATCCTGCGCTCGTTCAGCTGCGGTTTACTGCATTAAATGCAGGATTTTACTCTCGGCGTCGCAATGTGCAGCTGGCAAATATGACCGTGTTAACTTGTGTTTACCTATTATGAAAATGAACCATATTAGAACGCTGACTACATTTGATGGTTTATGACATTAAAGTACATTTCATAGACTCTCAGACAATATAAATTTGTGGCTGCTATGGTTTAATTACAAACGCTATCGTTAAACTATATTTACTACAGTAAAAACATGGTACATTTTCTTCAGAAACTATAGCTGATGTCTCATTTGATGAACGCAGTAACGTTATTTTCTCGTAGAAATACTTTGGAAGTCACTTATTTTCTTTCTTGTAGTGAAAAGATCAAATCTAGTTGAAACGCTGCTTATAAATATTACATTGTAAACGTGTTAACTTGTCACTAGATATCTCATTTGATTATAACAGTATATGAAATCTGAACGCCATTTTCTCGTCAAAATACTGCTTATAAATTACGTAAACCATTAAGTGTGAGTATCTAACGCGACACAGAGGTTGTGGGTCAGTTCATTCACTACAATCAAATAAAGAAATCAAGTGACAGTTTCCAAAGTATTTCTACGAGAAAATAACGGCAAAACAGCGTGAAAATAGCCTAACTGTGTTCATCAAATGAGACATCAGCTATAGTTTCTGCTATAAAAAAAAAACTTGTCCCTTTTAGACTTGCACTCTATTCATTTGCTGCTTGTTTTCTTTTTTAAAAAAAATACACTTGCTTTCTAAACTTTTTGTATTCTATCTGTTTTCTTCTTATTTATTATATAGTTTAAAAAACCTTGCTACGTGTACTGCGTTAAGCTAACTGAGGCTTGTTATAGCACTTGCACAGCATTGCTCTCTTGTAGATTTTGATCGCTTCCATTGTCCTTATTTGTGTGTCACGTGGTGACCACACGTCCTCTTTATATCCTGGCCGGGGTTTCTAAATTGCCTAAAATGTTTGGATTTGTTTTCCTCTTGTTTTAATACTTGCTGAAAGTAATGACTGAAAGGGAGTTTGACCAATAGCGTGCAGGCATTGTGCAAAATAGACCAATCGTGGCGCGCGAGAAGGCGGGATCTATGGAGGCAACGCGTACATATATTGTATGAGGACTGTAGAGTGCAAGTCACTAGGAAAACAAAGCCAAAACCCGGACGATTGAGAAATCCCGGCCAGGATGTGTCTGGAATAAGAGGGCTTTTAGTCACGCACAGTGAGATGTGAATGCGGCTAAATGGAGAATTCGGTTTTCAGCGTCCCCTAAACGTTTATCTCACATAAAACATGACTGTCAACCAATAGAGGGCGCTGTCTGCAAACATGTTACATTCACAATGCATTCGTTCACATTCCGTACATTGAGACAAATGTGTCTTATTATCAGGCAAGCAGTAGTAGCCTACACTGCACAAGTCCTCACAATTTTTTTTAGCTGGGTTCCACTGGTAAAATTCGCATTTTAGGGGCTAATTATCCCGTTATTAGGGTCGCTTCAACCCGCTGACATGAAAAACGGCCCGCGGCAACAGTGTTAAAGTAGTCCAAGTCCGCTGGAAAGCCGCGGACTTGGCAACACTGAGTCTGAACGCACAAACTGGCGTGATGTTAAGCTGTCTAATAAACGCACACTTGCTCATTACATGCTTTTGGTATTCTTGTAAAGATTACAAATTATTGGTATGATCGCCCGTAGAGGCTGAAGTACGGAAAATAAACAAAAAAGTCCGTTTGGCACGGGTTTCGAACACGCGATAGCAGAAGCTGTGCACTGAGACGCCAGCAACAAACACACTGAGCCACCATCCTGCGCTCGTTCAGCTGCGGTTTACTGCATTAAATGCAGGATTTTACTCTCGGCGTCGCAATGTGCAGCTGGCAAATATGACCGTGTTAACTTGTGTTTACCTATTATGAAAATGAACCATATTAGAACGCTGACTACATTTGATGGTTTATGACATTAAAGTACATTTCATAGACTCTCAGACAATATAAATTTGTGGCTGCTATGGTTTAATTACAAACGCTATCGTTAAACTATATTTACTACAGTAAAAACATGGTACATTTTCTTCAGAAACTATAGCTGATGTCTCATTTGATGAACGCAGTAACGTTATTTTCTCGTAGAAATACTTTGGAAGTCACTTATTTTCTTTCTTGTAGTGAAAAGATCAAATCTAGTTGAAACGCTGCTTATAAATATTACATTGTAAACGTGTTAACTTGTCACTAGATATCTCATTTGATTATAACAGTATATGAAATCTGAACGCCATTTTCTCGTCAAAATACTGCTTATAAATTACGTAAACCATTAAGTGTGAGTATCTAACGCGACACAGAGGTTGTGGGTCAGTTCATTCACTACAATCAAATAAAGAAATCAAGTGACAGTTTCCAAAGTATTTCTACGAGAAAATAACGGCAAAACAGCGTGAAAATAGCCTAACTGTGTTCATCAAATGAGACATCAGCTATAGTTTCTGCTATAAAAAAAAAACTTGTCCCTTTTAGACTTGCACTCTATTCATTTGCTGCTTGTTTTCTTTTAAAAAAAAATACACTTGCTTTCTAAACTTTTTGTATTCTATCTGTTTTCTTCTTATTTATTATATAGTTTAAAAAACCTTGCTACGTGTACTGCGTTAAGCTAACTGAGGCTTGTTATAGCACTTGCACAGCATTGCTCTCTTGTAGATTTTGATCGCTTCCATTGTCCTTATTTGTGTGTCACGTGGTGACCACACGTCCTCTTTATATCCTGGCCGGGGTTTCTAAATTGCCTAAAATGTTTGGATTTGTTTTCCTCTTGTTTTAATACTTGCTGAAAGTAATGACTGAAAGGGAGTTTGACCAATAGCGTGCAGGCATTGTGCAACATAGACCAATCGTGGCGCGCGAGAAGGCGGGATCTATGGAGGCAACGCGTACATATATTGTATAAGGACTGTAGAGTGCAAGTCACTAGGAAAACAAAGCCAAAACCCGGACGATTGAGAAATCCCGGCCAGGATGTGTCTGGAATAAGAGGGCTTTTAGTCACGCACAGTGAGATGTGAATGCGGCTAAATGGAGAATTCGGTTTTCAGCGTCCCCTAAACGTTTATCTCACATAAAACATGACTGTCAACCAATAGAGGGCGCTGTCTGCAAACATGTTACATTCACAATGCATTCGTTCACATTCCGTACATTGAGACAAATGTGTCTTATTATCAGGCAAGCAGTAGTAGCCTACACTGCACAAGTCCTCACAATGTAAACAGCCTTTTTTTTACCCCTACCCTTACCCCTAACCATAGCCCATCACAAAGACATCTCAAACAATGTCATCTTTGCATTAAAAATTACATAACTGAGCGAATGACACTTAATGACAGTTGTCATAAACATGCATAAAAAACCTTCATATTCATGACATGTGTCATGTCTTGATTATGTAGGTGTCATGTCATGATTATGAAGGTGTCATGTCAGTCTTATGCACACCCCTTCAAGTAAAGTGTAACCGAAATTTCTTCTGATATTTCTGTTGAAACTGAAAATATTGCTCGTTTTAAAACTTTTTATTTATAGTAACTAGAAGTGTTATTATATTTCATTTAATTTGTCACGGGCAGGGTGTACTAGAGAGCAGGCAGGACGACGAAATCAAAGGATATTTAATAAAGAAACAGGAAATCCAGACAGGGTAGACATCAACAGCCAGTGTACGGAGGAGCGGAGTCCTGAGGCGATGGTGGGTCGACACCCAACCAAGGCAGAGCCGGAGGGACGAGGGAGTCCAGTGGAGCTCGTGGATCGATGGGTGACGGTGGAGTCGAGGGAGCTAGGAGCCGAGGTGGAGCCACTGGGTTTACGGACCGAGGCGGAGTCCCAGCTTCAGAGGTCGGAGGTGGAGGTGAAGGAAACTCCAACCATGGCGACGCTGGAGGATGGCAGTCCCGCGGGGCTTGCACCACATTGATGGTGGGCTGAGGGCGAGCAGAGGGGCTGCCAGCGGTGGAGGATGCTGGAGCAGGTGGGAGGGCGGGCATTTTTGATGAGTGGGCATAAAATAACTCAAATTAAATAAAACTAAAAACTTAATAAAAGACCTATACAGACATAATAAATTCAGACATAATTTAACTAAAATTAAAATAAATAACAAATACAAATAATACAAATCAAACGACAGTAGTTTAGCAGTAATCCTAAAAAATAACACTGCCAAACACACATGCAAAAAAACAACAACTTACTTAGAGGGCGCTGTCTGCAAACATGTTACATTCACAATGCATTCGTTCACATTCCGTACATTGAGACAAATGTGTCTTATTATCAGGCAAGCAGTAGTAGCCTACACTGCACAAGTCCTCACAATGTAAACAGCCTTTTTTTTTTAAAGCATCAGTAAAATCCAAAATCATTTACTCATTCTTTTCGATTACTTGTTTTCATCATGTAGCTCAAATATGAGTTGGCCTTGTCCCAGAGACACCCACATTGCCCTTAAATAGTAATTTTGAAAGTTCAAGATGATAAAGAGGCGTCAACATTACTTGTCATAAGGCTATTTTGCCTCCTCCACTAACAAGCCACAGTCCCACCTGCATGTGCTGAAATACGCTGACCAGAATCAAGTCAGTTGCAAACAGTTTTATTAGTCATATTAGTATATTTCACTACTGTTGAAACAAATCCTGAAAGTGCATCTTTTAAACATTATGGAATCGAGGCACTTTTGCATCATTTAAAAATGATTCACTCACATCTCAAAAGATTGACGTGGACATCCAACAATGACCCCACAAAGTACTTCATCTACAGGTCAGAAATTAAAATGAGAAAGAAACTTAAAGTCAATAGCACATTGCAAATATATGTTTCATTTTATAATACTTGATTTTAATACCTGTAAAGATAATGATCTAAAGCCTTTTTTACTCCCAAGTCCCATCACAATTATTCATAGTCGCTAAGAAATTTCTTCTGGTATTTCTGTTGAAACTGAAAATAATGCTCGTTTTAAAACTTTTTATTTAAAGTAACTAGAAGTGTTATTATATTTCATTTAATTTGTCACGGGCAGGGTGTACTAGAGAGCAGGCAGGATGATGAAATCAAAGGATATTTAATAAAGAAACAGGAAATCCAGACAGGGTAGGCATCAACAGCCAGGGGTAACATTCACAGGGACATTGACAAACTAGACTACAGGAGGCAGGAACTAATATAGGGCAGATAACGAGGGGCAGACAGGTGAGCACAATA
>NW_015505418.1:589682-631980 GCF_001515645.1 Sinocyclocheilus grahami | reverse complement strand
TTTTTTTAGCTGGGTTCCACTGGTAAAATTCGCATTTTAGGGGCTAATTATCCCGTTATTAGGGTCGCTTCAACCCGCTGACATGAAAAACGGCCCGCGGCAACAGTGTTAAAGTAGTCCAAGTCCGCTGGAAAGCCGCGGACTTGGCAACACTGAGTCTGAACGCACAAACTGGCGTGATGTTAAGCTGTCTAATAAACGCACACTTGCTCATTACATGCTTTTGGTATTCTTGTAAAGATTACAAATTATTGGTATGATCGCCCGTAGAGGCTGAAGTACGGAAAATAAACAAAAAAGTCCGTTTGGCACGGGTTTCGAACACGCGATAGCAGAAGCTGTGCACTGAGACGCCAGCAACAAACACACTGAGCCACCATCCTGCGCTCGTTCAGCTGCGGTTTACTGCATTAAATGCAGGATTTTACTCTCGGCGTCGCAATGTGCAGCTGGCAAATATGACCGTGTTAACTTGTGTTTACCTATTATGAAAATGAACCATATTAGAACGCTGACTACATTTGATGGTTTATGACATTAAAGTACATTTCATAGACTCTCAGACAATATAAATTTGTGGCTGCTATGGTTTAATTACAAACGCTATCGTTAAACTATATTTACTACAGTAAAAACATGGTACATTTTCTTCAGAAACTATAGCTGATGTCTCATTTGATGAACGCAGTAACGTTATTTTCTCGTAGAAATACTTTGGAAGTCACTTATTTTCTTTCTTGTAGTGAAAAGATCAAATCTAGTTGAAACGCTGCTTATAAATATTACATTGTAAACGTGTTAACTTGTCACTAGATATCTCATTTGATTATAACAGTATATGAAATCTGAACGCCATTTTCTCGTCAAAATACTGCTTATAAATTACGTAAACCATTAAGTGTGAGTATCTAACGCGACACAGAGGTTGTGGGTCAGTTCATTCACTACAATCAAATAAAGAAATCAAGTGACAGTTTCCAAAGTATTTCTACGAGAAAATAACGGCAAAACAGCGTGAAAATAGCCTAACTGTGTTCATCAAATGAGACATCAGCTATAGTTTCTGCTATAAAAAAAAAACTTGTCCCTTTTAGACTTGCACTCTATTCATTTGCTGCTTGTTTTCTTTTAAAAAAAAATACACTTGCTTTCTAAACTTTTTGTATTCTATCTGTTTTCTTCTTATTTATTATATAGTTTAAAAAACCTTGCTACGTGTACTGCGTTAAGCTAACTGAGGCTTGTTATAGCACTTGCACAGCATTGCTCTCTTGTAGATTTTGATCGCTTCCATTGTCCTTATTTGTGTGTCACGTGGTGACCACACGTCCTCTTTATATCCTGGCCGGGGTTTCTAAATTGCCTAAAATGTTTGGATTTGTTTTCCTCTTGTTTTAATACTTGCTGAAAGTAATGACTGAAAGGGAGTTTGACCAATAGCGTGCAGGCATTGTGCAACATAGACCAATCGTGGCGCGCGAGAAGGCGGGATCTATGGAGGCAACGCGTACATATATTGTATAAGGACTGTAGAGTGCAAGTCACTAGGAAAACAAAGCCAAAACCCGGACGATTGAGAAATCCCGGCCAGGATGTGTCTGGAATAAGAGGGCTTTTAGTCACGCACAGTGAGATGTGAATGCGGCTAAATGGAGAATTCGGTTTTCAGCGTCCCCTAAACGTTTATCTCACATAAAACATGACTGTCAACCAATAGAGGGCGCTGTCTGCAAACATGTTACATTCACAATGCATTCGTTCACATTCCGTACATTGAGACAAATGTGTCTTATTATCAGGCAAGCAGTAGTAGCCTACACTGCACAAGTCCTCACAATGTAAACAGCCTTTTTTTTTTAAAGCATCAGTAAAATCCAAAATCATTTACTCATTCTTTTCGATTACTTGTTTTCATCATGTAGCTCAAATATGAGTTGGCCTTGTCCCAGAGACACCCACATTGCCCTTAAATAGTAATTTTGAAAGTTCAAGATGATAAAGAGGCGTCAACATTACTTGTCATAAGGCTATTTTGCCTCCTCCACTAACAAGCCACAGTCCCACCTGCATGTGCTGAAATACGCTGACCAGAATCAAGTCAGTTGCAAACAGTTTTATTAGTCATATTAGTATATTTCACTACTGTTGAAACAAATCCTGAAAGTGCATCTTTTAAACATTATGGAATCGAGGCACTTTTGCATCATTTAAAAATGATTCACTCACATCTCAAAAGATTGACGTGGACATCCAACAATGACCCCACAAAGTACTTCATCTACAGGTCAGAAATTAAAATGAGAAAGAAACTTAAAGTCAATAGCACATTGCAAATATATGTTTCATTTTATAATACTTGATTTTAATACCTGTAAAGATAATGATCTAAAGCCTTTTTTACTCCCAAGTCCCATCACAATTATTCATAGTCGCTAAGAAATTTCTTCTGGTATTTCTGTTGAAACTGAAAATAATGCTCGTTTTAAAACTTTTTATTTAAAGTAACTAGAAGTGTTATTATATTTCATTTAATTTGTCACGGGCAGGGTGTACTAGAGAGCAGGCAGGATGATGAAATCAAAGGATATTTAATAAAGAAACAGGAAATCCAGACAGGGTAGGCATCAACAGCCAGGGGTAACATTCACAGGGACATTCCAGAGGAGAGGAGTCCAGAGGCGATGGCGGGTCGACGCCCGACCAAGGTGGAGCTGGAGGGACGAGGGAGCCCGATGGAGCTGATGGATCGATGGGTGACGGTGGAGGCGAGGGAGCTAGGAGCCGAGGTGGAGCCACTGGGTTTACGGACCGAGGCGGAGTCCCGGCTTCAGAGGTCGGAGGCGAAGGTGAGGGAAACTCCGACCATGGCGACGCTGGAGGATGGCAGTCCCGCGGGGCTTGCACCACATTGATGGTGGGCTGGGGGCGAGCAGAGGGGCTGCCAGCTGACAGCGGTGGAGGATGCTGGAGCAGGTGGGAGGGCAGGCATTTTTGATGAGTGGGCACTGGAGAGAGCTCTTGGGCTGGAGCCCTTCCTGGGCGGAACTGGGAATCAGGAGCCCTTCCTGGGCTTAACGAGGAATCAGGAGCCCTTCTTGGGTTTAACGAGGAATCAGGAGCCCTTCTTGGGCTAAACTGGGGATCAGGAGCCCTTCCCGGGCTAAACAAGGAATCAGGAGCCCTTCCTGGGCTAAACTGGGGATCTAGAGCCCCTCCCTGGGCTGAACTGGGGATCTAGAGCCCCTCCCTGGGCTGAACTGGGGATTCTGAGGTCTCTCCTCCTCATTTTGGTCCCGAATTCCCTCCACGGAATTCAGGGCCAAACAGTTATTCTGTCACGGGCAGGGTGTACTAGAGAGCAGGCAGGTTCGACGAAGATGACGAAATCAAAGGATTTTTAATAAAGAAACAGGAAATCCAGACAGGGTCGCCATCAACAGCCAGTGTAACATTCACAGGGACATTGACATTGGCAATAATCGTCAAACTACACTACAGGAGGCAGGAACTAATATAGGGCAGATAACGAGGGGCAGACAGGTGAGCACAATACGGTGAATAACTGATAATGAGGACAGGAACAACCAAATAAGGACACAGAGGGAGCAACCACAAGCGACAGTCCACAGGGGTGTGACATAAGTAACTAATTTAATTAATTAATAATTCTATAGTTATTGAGGCTGAAAAGATTACATGGTTCTGCTCTTGCTGACTCATATGTAGATGTATATGGCAAGTGTGGAAAAGGCCACTGGGTTTTGTTGTGTCATGCACACAGAATACTCAAAAAACAGCGTGCAGATCAGATCAACGTCACAGTTGTGAATTTAGTCCATTTTGCATCATCACACCGTATTTACAGGAAACTACTGTTCATTTTGAAAATATAACAAATTGTTTTGAGCTGCGAACTGCTCAAAATAAATTTCATATAAAAAGATGATGATATTATATGTACAATGTGACAGGCTAAGAAAAAGAATATACAGTGGGTCGGAACATCCACACTAAAAAACCTGAAAATAAACAGGACGTTTTAGGATTTTTTAATATTTAGGATTTTCAAATATGTTCTTATATTTTTATATTAAAATAAAAATATAAGAAAAGTTGATGAAAATATTAAATAAAAAAAGAATGAGACTGACATACATTTTTCAATGCTATACTTTTCATTCAATGTGCATAATAATAATAATAATAATAATAATATTTCCAAACAAACAAAACCTCTCCCTTCCCCATGTAGTTGACGTACAAAAATAATGAAATCGATGTACACTTTCCAATTCAACTTTTTACTCATTGCGAATAATAATAATAATTTATTTATTTATTTTCTTTTTCAAACAAACAAGACCTCCTTTCCCGTGAATTTGATGTAAAATTGAATAAAAGACTGATTTTTTTTCCAGTTAAACTTTTCATTCAGTGTGCATAATAATAATAATTACTATTATTATTATTATTATTATTATTACAAAAACAAAACCTCTCCCTTCCCTAGCTGGCATACAAATTGAATAAAAAATTATGAAATTGTTTTTTTTTAAATCAATTTTATTCTTTTTTAAACATTATTCATTTATTCATTTCAAACAACAAATCCCCTTCCTTTCACATGAGGGATAATAATAATTATAAATCTATTAAAATAATGCCAAAGCCAAGCCCTTCTACAACTTAACATGCTATAGATTCCATACAAATTTCAACATGTGACATAATTAATTACTAATGGTAACAATATATTATATAACACACAGCTGTTCAAACTGGTTGGTTGTTAGGAGGAGACTTCAAGCGTGGGTGGATCTCGCACATCAGGTTCTGGAACAAGTGGTTTTTAAGGGTTTTCCTGGAATGCGCATTCACAGGATTCTCTCGCTTTGTTTATTCGTGGACTTGTGCAATTTGCAGAGTCTCAGAGACACCTCGAATACCAGCATGAACAGAAGCTGGATTATGACTCAGTGTTCAGGCTAAGAACAGGTCTACCCCAATTTAACACAGCCCACGCGCTGATCTTTAAAGTCTTGTCAGACTAAGAATAGTGGGTCAAACTGTCATCCCACACCTGGACCTCCCAAAACTCCCTCCATTCAGAACGGAACTAAATCCTCTGCATATGCATGAAAACATAGACTGAGGCTGAAAAATAATTGCACACATACCGTACATTCAGTTTAGCAACACCCATATGGACTGTAGCCAACTTTTCCTATTGGAACAGTATGTGCATTCAAGTTGAAACCTGTATGTGTAACGTTTGAGGGAATGTTCTCCAAGTACATTCTGTGAATCTCCATTCGCTTAAACAATGGTTGGAATTCATAAGCATTATTTCAATGATACTTTTCAATTGCTTCATAACAAAGCAAGCAGAGCGCCACAGACACCCATCTTGACGTATGTCACGGTATCACCATAGTGACCTAAGTGTTGGTAGAAACGGTTGCTATGTTATGGCTCCTCCTTTATGCAAATATAGCTACAGTTGTTTCTAGTGCAAATGTCAGGTGAAGAAAGGTACAGTAGACAGTATCACACTAATTCTTTATTTACTTGGAGTTTCCGGTTTTTTTTTTTTTACTTGGACTGTCCATCTATCTTGCTCTGTTTGAAGAGGTGGATACGAAACCAGACAGATACTGCAGTTCATGCCTTTGTTCTCTGCTGAAAAGAATGCAAATGCATATTTTCTGTCATGCAAATAAGTGTAAATAAATGAGTTGCACTGTAACATGATTTTTCAAAGTTGCATATAACACAAAGACTATTTGAGCATGTTTAACAAGAAACTACTTTCTACTTCAAAATGTCACGTTTGACTCAAAGTGCTATTGAAGTTTCTTTATAATTATTTGTGAAATTTACTAGCAATTTCGGAGGTAAAATTGTTAAAAT
Source organism: Sinocyclocheilus grahami (assembly GCF_001515645.1). Taxonomy (NCBI): domain Eukaryota; kingdom Metazoa; phylum Chordata; class Actinopteri; order Cypriniformes; family Cyprinidae; genus Sinocyclocheilus; species Sinocyclocheilus grahami. The sequence goes on along the minus strand of NW_015505418.1, from coordinate 626,070 downwards.
TCCAGTCTTCAGTGTTTGATTGGTTTCATTTGTTTTAAATGCTATCATGGAAAATACTAAAAAGATGGTGAAGTATGATGGTTGCCACTAGAAAATATGAAGGGGGAGCCCCAGAAAAAAAGCGCAGGGGAATATGGTGGACCCCACAAATCAGGGGCCTTCCATGTGGGATGTTTCACTTCAGTCACTTTAAACTGACTCAACCCTCTTCACATTCATATATTAATTCTGAAAAAGGTCCAGAATTTTGTCGAACACTTTTTGCACTGTAAACATTTTTTTTTTAAAAACCTTTGCATTGTAAGAAATTAAAGACTGGCCCCAAAAGTATTTGGACATTCATCGCTTATAATGTCTGAATGTAATCAAGTGGCATCTGCAAGCAAACAAACTATGTTTTCAATTCATTCTTTTTTATTTATTTATTAGGATTTTTCCTTTTCCAAAGTTTTTGTAATGGCATGCAACCATTGATCTGTATGAAGTCCGGCAGTGTTTCTCAGATACAGAATATGTGCCAAGGTGATTTTTTTTTTAGTAGATGTCTGAACTCAGTTCCCCTGTAAGTTCCCACATGTGTCCTATAGCAGGATAACCACATTAACCACATCTTCAACTAACATTTAACAATCTGAAAGATTCCATACATTGTTACATAATGCAAAGACATTCACTTTTTGGGGTCACTGTACCTCAGTATGAAAACGAACAAACAAATAAAAAAATGATGTTGATATCAAGAGCTATTTCTAGCTGCCATATATATTTCCTGCATTATTAATAGTCCCCCCTCTCATGACTTTCATTCATGAGCTCTTGTCATTCATTTTCCCGTGAGTTTGGCTTACTGCGTATCACCAGGTAGATTCTAATGTGTAATAGGAAAATTCAGATTTTCATTCTTACTTCGAGGAGTCATCTTGAGGGAAATTCTCTAAATAAAAACCCGCTACGAGTTCCCCTTTTTCAGTGTAGTCAAGATAGTTGCAAATGGAAATCCCCCGATGTGCAGCATGGAACCGGAGGCGCACATAAAAAGGGCGTTGCGCCGCCCTCTCCGCACACTTCACTGCTGACTGCGATCCAGCGAGCGTCGCGATGGATGTACACAGAGCTGCCATGATGAACTATGTGGATTGTGATGTGGATGAAATGGATACGAAAAACAGGAAAATGCAACACTGCGAGGATCGCGTCGACAGCGGCGTGGATTCTCTAAAGGAAGACGAGTATAGGAAAATAGTGGAGGAAATGGAGACTTTGTCTTTGCCTGGCCCGAGCGTCAATAAGGGGATGTGTGAATCTTGGACAGAAGATGTCACGGAGGACGGAGACACGTAAGTGTAAAATGCTTTTTTTAAAGAAAAAAAAAAAATGCAATGCAAGCTTCCCAGCAAAAAAAGAAAAAAGAAAAGTGGTGCAGAAATTGACCCATTTAATGCAACTTGCAACAATTGTGGCTAAAATCTGTTTCAGAGTTCTGGTGGTCTATAAAAAGTTGTTGATTACATTAAATGAAACAATGCATTACTATTCCCTTCGCTCGATAAAAATGATACAAGTAAAATATTTTAGATTTTCTTTTTTTTTTATTGGGACCAACTGTGCAATTTTGACTCTACAGTTATAATTGTAAACAGAAAAAAAACATGCCTTAACCAACTTTTTAGAGAAGTTGTGCAAATAGTTTTAGTTGCGGAAGTAAACAAATCTCGTTTTGGAGCAGCGCCCAAAGTGGGAGGAGCTTGAGAAACAAAGTGCGCAGGCAGGAAAGTCCCTGGCGCGCGGCCAAGCGCAGATAATGCATCAGCCACCGTGGCTGGAAATAACCTTCAAAACTCCATTCTTGCGAAACGGCCGCCTGCTTGTGCTGTGTGTGTGTCTGCTAAACCACATCCTCTGAGCGTGTTCTTAAAATATTTTCTAAAAAAAAAACCCTCCCACATTACATTTTCCAGGTATCTTCACCTTGCCATCATTCAAGAGGCGGAAGATTATGCCATCCAGATTATCAAACAGTGTCAGAACGACCCCTTCTTGAACAGACAGAACAACCAAAGAGAGGTAATTGAAGTTCCACAAAGAGCTACTCGCTTAAAAGCACAATTTCCCTCAAAATAAGAGCTTGTTTTCCAAACCTGACTAACATCTAACCTCCATCCTCAGACTGCACTGCATCTCGCTGTCATCACAGATCAGCCGCACATGGTGGCCAGACTGCTAAAGGCCGGCTGCGATCCCCGGCTGGTCGATCAAAGTGGAAACACGGCCCTCCACATCGCCTGCAAAAGAGGCTCACTAGCTTGCTTCTCAGTGCTGACTCAGACTCAGATTCAGACCCAGCATCTGCACTCCATTCTCAGCTTCCCAAACTACAGCGGTAAGTCTTCCATTTGGAGTAAAAAAAGCAGTTTTTGAAGCACTGCCCTTCTTTTTATCAGAAAAAAGCAAGTGTCTCCATATAAAGTCGTAATTTTTAGTACAAAAAAGTGCCGCTTTTAAAGTACCATCCCTCTTTTTTTATTACAGGACACACGTGTCTCCATATAGCAGCCATTAACAACTACCTCTCAATGGTGGAGAGTCTGGTCCAGCTTGGGGCAGACGTAAACGCAAAGGTACGGTATGAGTTTAAAACGCTCTGCAGCGTCATAAATGACTCTTAAATATGTGTTTTAAGAGAACTAATGTGTGATTTCTTGTGTTCAGGAGCAGTGTAGCGGCCGTACGTCACTCCATTTGGCCGTGGACCTGCAGAACCTGGATCTGGTGCACACGCTCGTCGCTCTGGGAGCTGATGTTAACAGTCTAACCTATGGAGGATACACGCCGTACCACCTGACCTTCGGCCGACAGAACAGCGAGATCCAGAGGCAGCTTTACACTCGGACGGCCCAAGAGCTCAGGGCGATGCCAGAGAGCGAATCAGAGGAGAGCGATGAGGAGTGCTTTTCTGATGACGATTGTGTAAGTTTCCTTAAAAAGCTTCTCCTACATTTTACATTCCTTCTTGATGTGAAAAAAATTTCATTATATATATATATATATATATACACAACTATATTATTTATATTTACATATATTTTTCATTTTTTTAACAGATGTATGATGACATCCAGTTCTGTGGGAGATAGTCTGGCCCTCAGGACAACATTCCCCATAATGCAAAGCAGCGAAGGCTGTAGGTGCTCTCAAGGTCTGGGACAGGGTGTGCCATATCCCAGGACGTCAATCCCTTGATGGGACTCCGCAAAAGTGGAAAAGAGGAGCTGAACCCTTCCCGGGGGCATGATAGTGGTGGTGCTGTTAACCATGGAAAGAACCCCCGAGATAGCTGGACCAAAACCTTTACCAATATTTTTGAAGTCAAAGAGTTGGGAAAATGTATATTTTGTGAATATATAGAGATATATTTTTATATTTGTAAATTTGTGAAATGAAACACTTGTCAATAATGTGTATAGTCTATATATTACACTGTGAAAATATTTTTTACATTAAAAACAAAAGAAATGACATGAATTCCGAGTTTGGGTGTTTCTTGTATTGAATGTGCTGGACTGATTTCAGAAGGCCTGGAAATTTTCTGAGTTGTGAAACTTGTGAAAGAACATGTAAACCCCTGTAGTGGTGGAATACCAGAAAAAAAGCACTTGGTGTGTACAGTAACTATCATTTCCTTTCTGGAACACATGAGTCACGTAGATGCGTCACTATAGTTTAAATAAAATTCCTTGGGTCTGCTGACTCGCGCTAGTATGAAGTTCCCCACAAGAAAGAGAAATGAACACTCGACCACTAGAAGTGTGAGGTTCATGAGCATTACATATTCAGTGCTAGGATTACATTATGTGTGTGACCATAAAACTCATGATGGATCAGTGCAATTTTGGGATTATTCAGATCGCCGCCTAATTCAAAGTCATAGCTCTCTTTTTAAAACGGCATCAGTCATGTTTCTGGAGACGGATGAGCCAGGAATCATGAATTTTAGGGAAATTCCATAGCTTTGTTCTCCTGACAATGAATGGCATACTATTAAAACCATTGGAAAGATTTCAATATGACATGCATCATAATCATCTTCATCACTGTCACATGGCGAGAGGTGAATTGTAAGGGGGTCTGAATACTTTCCGTACCCACTGTATATATGTATATATATATATAGCTCAAAAAGGCTGCATTTATTTGATAAAAAATACAGGAAACAGTAATATTGTGAAATATTATTATTGTTTTCTTTTTGAATATATTTTAAAATGTAATTTAAAAAAGCTGAATTTTCAGCATCATTACTCCAGTCTTCAGTGTCACATGATTCTTCAGAAATCATTCTAATAGCTGATTTGCTGCTCAAGAAACATTTAATGTTGAAAACAGTTGTGCTGTGCATAACACTTTCATGGAAACTGAATCCTTTTTTTCCAGGGTTCTGAATTCTGAAAAGAACATTAAAAAAATTAATCTTTCATAACATTATAAATATCTTTAATCAATTTAATGCATCCTTGCTGATAGTATTAATTACTTAATCTGATTATTTTCTGATCTTCTTATCCAACATGTATTTGTGGATCAGATTTACTAGAATTCCACAGAATGATCATCTAAATTCATACTTGTTCATATTTTCAGTTACACCACAAAGTTGTGTAGTATCTGGTTAAGGAAAAACAGTTTAAACTACAGAATGAGGGCGAGTCAGATCATCAGTGTGATTAAACTCAAAAGCACGCATTTGACGTTCCTTGCGTGATAATCTCTAGTCTTCCCTAATCGACTCTTGTTACACTTAAGACACTCACAAAGAATTGCACCGAATGAAAAACAGGTTTGTAAAAGATTTCCCTGTTGTAGAATCAGCTAGGGAAAACACAGGATGTAGCGAAAATGAAAGATGTGCATGATGGGGACTCCCCCAGTAAAATATTCACAAAATGTCCTGCTATATGAGAAGAAAAAGAGAAAGGAAGAGAGCAGGAATCTTAATATTTTTCTCAAAATGTATTTAATGGAACGGGGAATTTACATGAGAACAAAAGCTCTGAACAGGATCCTATGCATCTCAAAACTGTGAGCAGCACCTTGGAGATCTCAGTCCCTCTCAGCCAGAGACACCAAATGAGTGTCCAACTCTGACTCTGACAGAATCCTGGAACAGAGCAAACGAGCAGAACCGTGAAAAATATATAATCTGTGAAGCACGCTCTGATTATAATACGCATCTGGCATATGTGACACGTCAAAAGTGACATAAATGAGGCATGTTGCATCATTTGACAAATATCAATACCGAAGCCATCGACTGCCTTTCTAGAAGTGATTTTCTGTAGAACAGAGTGCAGATCTCTCCGTGTAGATGGTGAACACGGTTCTTCCACCCACCTGAATTTCGGATCCTCTGCTGTGATGACGCCTACCTCCAACTCAGATGGCTTAAAATCGATTGACAGCACAGTTGATAAACAAGTGATCGCCGTCTGTGGATGAAAATGCTTTATTAGTCCAAATCTACATATTAAATTTAATGAAACAGACAGATAATCCAGTAAAAATGGATTTAAAGTAGTTTTTTGGCTTTAGGATGTAAACAAAATAGTTCAAAGCAGCACACATCCTAAAATCAAAAATCAATTTTTTTGATGTCAATTTGATTTTTTAAGTAGTAGATTGTTGATATAACCTTTCCTTGTTTCATAGCTTTCAAGATATATAGATTAGCAATACTGTTTACAAAGAAATTGTGTAATAAATCAGGAAGCAAGCATATATAACCATCCCTTTCTGTAATATCTTTAACTACATTATTGAGCAAAACGAGTTTAGAGGAGATATTAGAGAAGTTGATATTTCCACTCCAAAGAAACAGCGTGACCAGACACAGATCTACTAGACACCTTGGTGCCAGTTGCTGAAATGTACAAAAACTGCTCAGAAAAGTAAAGACAGTTCTGAGAAAACTTCTAGCATCATTGGCTGGATCATACCACTTGGTTTGTCATTTTGTCAACTGATGCAATGACATTGATACAGTTTAAGTGTCTGAAAAACAACTGGGGCCACTGTTGTAGGTGCCACAAATACACATATACATAAACAGCTGTTTTCATTCACTGGGTATTTTTATTTTATCAGTGGTAAATAGGACACATTATAGAAGCAAATGTGCTGAAACCTGAAGTTTACATGACAAAAATAAAACCTTTTCCTACAGAATCTTGCTATCATTAAAAGATTAGTTCACTTGCAGAATAAAAATTTCCTGATCATTTACTCACCCCGAATGTCATCCAAGACGTTCATGTCTTTTTTTTCTTCAGTCGCAAAGAAATTAAGGTTTTTGAGGAAAACATTCCAGGATTTTTCTCTATGTAATGGACTTCAATGGGGATCAACGGGTTGAAGGTCCAAATTGCAGCTTCAAAGGACTCTACATGATCCCAGCCGAGGAATAAGGGTCTTATTCTAGCCAAACCATTGGTCATTTAAAAAAAATAAAATAAAAATTTTATATACTTTTTTTTTTTTTAACCACAAATGCACGTCTTGCACTAGCTCGACTTCACGCATTACATAATCATGATGGAAAGGTCACGTGTGACGCAGGCGGAAGCACCGATCCAGTGTTTACAAAGCGAACGTGCAAAGAAAGTCAAACGTTCTTTACAAAAAAAGGTAAAACAACGATGTCGGATGATTTTGAAGTTGGGAGGAGAAAATGAGATGAAGTTTTTCCTACCCTACCTTTGGAACCGCAGTACACAGACGAAGAGCTAACCGCGCGTGAGCTTTCCAACATGATTACGTCATGCGCGAGGTCGAGCTAGTGCAAGATGAGCATTTGTGGTTAAAAAGTATATCAATTTTTATTTTTTTTAAGAAAATGGCCAATCGTTTCGCTAGATAAGACCATTATTTCTCGACTAGGATCGTGTAGAGCCCTTTGAAGCTGCACTGAAGCTGCAATTTGGACCTTCAGCCCACTGATCCCCATTGAAGTCCATTACATAGAGAAAAACCCTGGAATGTTTTCCTCAAAAACCTTAATTTCTTTGGGACTGAAGACAGAAAGACATGAACATCTTGGATGACATGGGGGTGAGTAAATTGTCAGGAAATTGTTATTCTGGAAGTGAACTAATCCTTTAAATTATAAGCTGATGTGGGCAATGTTAGCAGCTGGAATCAATTTTGATGAAGCTGTTATCAAATGTTTTCTTGAATTCTGAATTTTAAAAGCGATTGCACCTCAACTGTCTGCTCAAAGGTCCAATCGAATTTCTTCTTCACTTTTTTCTCCAGGAAGCTTGTAGCCTCTGTCTGCTTGACACCTGCAGCCGTGGCCTTGAACCCACAGTAATAACCTGCTGGGTCACACTTATACACCTGTGGCCCGAGCTCCTCATCTACACCAATTACAATCATGCCTGGAAAAGATACAACACCACAAAACATCAAGTTCTGCATAAACAACCAACACCCAATGGACTTCTTTTAACAATGTTTCTGCAGGTTTTATGAAGGTAAATTTAATACTTTTTAAGACCAAGTAAAGACAATTTTAATAATAAATTTAAGGGAACACAATAGCAAGGTTATTACAGTTAACTAAAACAATAAAAACAATTCTGTTACTTGAAATCAATTAAACATTAACTGAAATAAATGTAAACAAAACCTAATAAAACTACAAAACACACAACAAAATTACTAAAATTTTAACAAAAATAAAGCAAAATACAAAAAAAAAAAACTATAATAGTATCTCAATGATACTAAAAGAACACTACACAGTAGGTCGATGTTCTCTAAATGTGAATGTCTAGGCAGCACAATATGAATTGTATTAACAATAAAGTATAAAAAATACAACTTCCAACAGATTTCCATTACTTTCATTTATTTCACAAAAAATAACGTAAGACTTAAATACATCTGCTCCCAACCACTAAATATGGAAATAAAAAAATGATGTTCTCAGTATTTTTTTGTTAAAAATAAAAAATAAAAATAAAAAAAGATACTGTACTCTGTTTTCCGGTGTCTAAAGATTCTCAAATCAAGATTTACTTGAGGAGCAAAATGACAAAAGATAAGAACTTGTTTCCTGTGAAATTCATCAAAATGAAGTGAGAGCATGATTAAAACAAGAACAAATATCTGCCAATAGGCTCAGAAAAATGTATTTAATTCAAAGGTGAAACATGTTTTCTGGCCCCCTTGATATTGGCTCTCGTTTCAAGCATAAACTCACTTTTTCCCAACTTCTCGGAATATAAGCCTTCATATCTTCTTTTTCATTTCAAGTAAATGTATCTTGATTTAAGGATGTTTCAATATTTGTACCGGGAAAAAAGCTATAAATTTTTTTCGCAAAGCATGCAACATTTAATGCCATGGCTTTTTGAATTGAAGACTTTCTGCTCTGATTTAAGACCTTTCTAAATTAGGACTGTTTTGGCACAAAAACCTTGAAAATCAGAGTAAAAAAATTAACCATAAAATATGACATGACCCCTTTAAACTACTTCATGTGTGCGTAAATAATTCAGCAAGTGTTCACTTACAGCAGCCGAGCGGCCTCATCTCTGCATTCTGCGTATAAACCTGAGAGATGTCTGCAATCCTTTTACAAAGCATGTCTACAGGAATCTCATAACCATACTTGTACTTCCAGTTGGCCGCCTCGTAACGAGCTCGCTGCACTTGAGACCTGCTGTCAGCTGAACGCGAAACACAAGCCATTAACGAGCGCATCAGTTCCAGCAGACACCATGAATATGACCATGTGGATGAGATCTGTACCTGTCATTCCTGACATCCCACAGCCAATGTTCTCTGTGATTCTGAATAAGTGTGTGACAGTGGAAGAATCAAGCAGCTTGTCCTGGAAAACACAGACTGTTTTAGATCACCAGCACCACTGGAACAGAACTTACCAGTAACATAAATAAAAGTCACCTTTCCCACCAGTAGTTCTGCATGTTTACACCACAGAAAAGACATTCCAGGTTGGAATTTTTTTTAAATTAAAACCAATTGAAATGAATGTTAGGATGTGTTGCTCTATTTGTGGGCAAATAGCCAAATTACAAAATCGTTTATTTCTCAAGTCAGTGAAATGCGGCTGATTCTGAGAGATGTTTCTCAGACGCTCTGGCCAAATTTCGGTGGAAAAAGGGTACATGACAGCAGACTTACTGGGACTTTTTTCTGTGTGACGACTACTGCACAGTCTTTCCCCCGAACAGCAACCGATGTCAGACCACCCTGGTTTATGGCCTTGAATGCATATTCTGTAAAAATGTAATGAAGTTATTTAGAAGGTTAAAAGTTACTTGCAAAGTTTGGCACAATTCTCTAATAGCTTCAACACTCAATACAAAAAAATAAAAATAAATAAAAAGGTTTGGAGATCCACAAAAAATAATATTAAATATATGTTTGTATATGTAATATTGTACCATTATGGGCAGTCGTGGCCTAATGGTTAGAGAGTCGGACTCATAACTCAAAGGTTGGGGGTTCGAGTCTCGTACCGGCAGGGATTGTAGGTGGGGGGAGTGAATGTACAGTGCTCTCTCCCACCTTCAATACCACGACTGAGGTGCCCTTGAGCAAGGAATACCGAACCCCAACTGCTCCCTGGGTGCCGCAGCATAAATGGCTGCCCACTGCTCCGGGTGCTACTCCTGTGTTCACGGTGTGTGTGTGCACTTTGGATGGGATAAATGCAGAGCACTAATTCCTAGTATGGGTCACCATACTTGGCCACATGTCACGTCACTCACTCACAATAAAAAGAATACTAACTACAGTAACTACAGGAGTTTGGGGTTTTGTGTATTTTACAAAATCCACGAGGAAAAATAAAAATGTAATAAATTAAGATTTACAAGAAAAATCCTGGTCCTTTCATTTTTTTTATTTATGCCTTTTATGCACCTGATACTACCGTGCTATTTCAAATATATGTACCCCTGGACCACAAAACCAGTCGTAAGGGTCAATTTTTTGAAATTGAGATTTATACATCATCTGAAAGCTGAATAAATAAGCTTTCCATTGATGTATGGTTTGTTAGGATAGGACAATATTTGGCCAGAGATATAACTATTTGAAAATCTGGAATCTGAGGGTGCAAAAAAAAAAAAATTCGAAACATTGAGAAAATCACCTTTAAAGCTGTCCAAATGAAGTTCTTAGCAATGCATATTACAAACCAAAAATTAAGTTTGAATATATTTACGGTAGAAAATACATTTGTCATAAACATGCATAAAAAAACCTTCATATTCATGACATGTGTCATGTCAGTCTTATGCACATCCCTTCAAGTAAAGTGTTACCAAGAAAAATCGATCATTTTGACCCATGCAATGTATTTTTGGCTATTGCTACAAATATCCCCCAGCAACTTAAGACTGGTTTTGTGCTCCAGGGTCACATATATTGTTGTTGCCAAGTTGTTTACATAATTGTTCAATAAAATTGTGACAAATTGACAAAAACTGCGGTTGCCATGGCAAAGTTCGGTAAAGAAAACACAAACCTCCTCACCAACATATGTATCAATGCACATAACTGTTGCATTTGATCAATTAACATACATTTATAAGATAGTTTTAAATTGAAATCTGTAGATGTGTAATAAAATTATTATATTAAGCATCATTGAGCAGATTCTCCATCACTCACTCACTCTCATCACTCTAGCGACTAGACCAAGCAGGACTACATTATATAAATATATATACATATAAATGCGCACATTGAGATATTAGAGCTTTTATGTGACGGGCTAATAATGCTATGAGTTCATACTAGCAGTTGGTGTAAGAGCTTGACTGTGAGCTGAGCACTAACTGCTCTTCTTCAAGTCAAAGTCGTACTCGCCTACTTGGTAAAGTCTTCCCTCCGGAGAAAAGATGGTGATGTGACGGTCAAACCCCGCGCTAGAACCCCGGGACATGTTTATAAGAAATGTATTAACCGTAAAATTGCTGAAGTATTGCAGGCTAAGCTACACAGAATAGCAACATGCAGAACGAATGACCCGGAAGCAGTGGATAGTTTTTCCGGGTCAGTATCGGACTGGAAGGTGTGCAGTCATTTTTTGAGAATTAAGCAGTTTTGCATTTAAAGAAATGTTATATAATATGTATTTGCTTTCTCTGTTTACAAGACTTTTGTCCCGTTCATTTTATTTGTATTTTTTTAACTGTACTGGCAGATAATAGCTAGCATACTATTAATGAAATAAAAGGCCTCATAAGTGAACTTAAAGGGATAGTTCACCCAAAAATGAAAATGGGATGTTTATCTGCTTACCCTCAGGGCATCCAAGATGTAGGTGACTTTGTTTCTTCAGTAGAACGCAAATTATGATTTTTAAGTCCAGCCGTTGCAGTCTATCAGTCGTATAATGCATGGCAATGGTAACAAAATCTATGAGTGTAAAAAAAACATGCACGGACAAATCCAAATTAAACCCTGCGGCTCGTGACGACACACTGATGTCCTAAGACACGAAACGATCGGTTTGTGCGAGAAACCGAACAGTTTTTATATCATATTTTACCTCTAATACACCACTATGTCCAACTGCTTTGAGCGCGCGCACGGCATCCGATGCGTGAGGTGTGTACGCGCTCTGGCGTAGTTTATGTTAATGGGTGTGTTGATATCCAGCCGAAGAGCAATCAACCATAACTTCAGGCGAGCAGGCTCAGAAGTTGGGAATACGTGGAAAGTACCCTGGCTTGTCAGGCACAGGGTGTGCCCTGCCCGCTCAGGTTGCGAGCTCACTCAACTAGAGGTGTTGCATCCTCCTGGGCGCTGGCTCGTGGCGCCTCGCTGACAGATATTTGTAGGGCTGCGGGCTGGGCGACCCCTAACACATTCGCTAGATTCTATAGCCTTCGTGTGGAGCCGGTATCCTCCTGTGTTCTCACCTCAAACGGGTAGAAGCACTGAGAGGCCCCGGCTTCGGGTCGGCTTGCAAAATCACTCCAGAGAGTCCATACAGTAGACCCTGTTGAGTTCCTCCGTCCCCTCGGCAGCCAGACGTGGCGGAGCGTCCGGCGCCAGGCCTTCACTCGCTGAATCCTCGAGAACCGGTAGGAGGCTGGGTTCCATATGTAAGACCTAAGTGGATCTCATATGTGTAAAGTCCACGGTATAGCCTTGAGCCCGTGTTTCCCCGGCAGACTTCTGCCATTCCAAGTGGGTTCAATCACCTCCATTCTTCCATATGCACCTAAGGGATGTTCATATGTGTATTGCTTCCGAAACCTCCTTCGGGAAGGTTCGAGCTTCCGTAACGCCCCTGTTCCAAGTAGAACGGGTACGTTTTCCTAGTGTTATCCAGTCTTACTCATTGGGTAGTGCCATTGCAGCAGTAGCTGGTCCTCTTGTGAAGAAGCCCGGGCCTACGCCAAAAAATAGGGGCGCAGGTGGCTTCCACAGGACACTGGAAGGGGCAGTAGCTGTGGCCCTTTGGTAGGATCCCAATTTCGTCGGTCCTCCGACGTGACGTCGAGAGTGACCGACTGAAAGGGAACGTCTCGGTTACGTATGTAACCCTCGTTCCCTGAAGGAGGGAACGGAGACGTCACGTCCCGTCGCCACAGCTCCTGTACCACTGCTGAGCGGCCGGGTCACCGGCTCGGCTCCTCAGCGAAAACCTGAATATGCGCTGCACCTGCTGCCTACTTATACTCACGCTGTGATCAGCAGCAGCTGGATGCAATAATCGCATGCCAATTTACATTGGCTCGTTTAGTTTACACTCGAAGTAGATTGGTCCCTCTAAGCGAGATCCCAATTTCGTCGGTCCTCCGACGTGACGTCTCCATTCCCTCCTTCAGTCTCTTAGGACATCAGTGTGTCGTCACGAGCCGCAGGGTTTAATTTGGATTTGTCTGTGCATGTTTTTTTTACTCTCATAGATTTTGTTACCGTTGCCATGCATTATAAGACTGACAGACTGCAACGGCTGGAGTTAAAAATCATAATTTGTGTTCTACTGAAGAAACAAAGTCACCTACATCTTGGATGCCCTGGGGGTAAGCAGATAAACATCCCATTTTCATTTTTGGGTGAACTATCCCTTTAAAAAGAGTAGGTATGCTTCCACGACGATGTTTCTTAACACACTTAAATAGACTTTTAATCAGTGCATTTTGTGAAAATGTCAAATTAAAAAGGTTTACTTTAAAGTACATTGTTCTAATTATCATGCAATAATACTTATTTTGATGTGTTGAACAAAAGTAAGCTACTTGATTATAATTAAACTATAGTATGTAATTATATATTTTATTTGAAAGTTATTATTTTAAATGTCCTAAATTGCAACTTAATCATTACAAATTGACATTACAATATGTGTATTTATTGTAGCTACATTTGGCAGTACAATTTAACCATATTTTAAAGACAATATAAGTAGCCTAATTATTAAAAAGAAAATGTACTTAAGTCCTTTTTAAGCTGGTCAAAAAAGCACTCAATTAATTGCATTTTATATCAATTTAAGCTATACTATATTTTCAGTTTATTGCAATTGACATGAAGTGTTTTCCCAGTGCTATATAGGCTTACAAAAACATATAAGTATTGAAACTTGTAACCTCTAAAAACCACAGCCCTCTTTAAACTCTTGAATGTTTCATTGACTGATTGGTTTCCATATATAATTTGTGGTGGTTTTTCAGAATTAGCCAACATTTTACAAGGAAACCTTTGGACCCTTAACAATCTTATCAAAGATAATGCTACCTCAAAGTTAATAAAAACACACTTTTATCTCTTAAATACATATTTATGAATTTGAGGTGAGATGTTCTTGACCCAAACCTCTGAGTTACATGTTTGGCTGTCCTGACTTGGTGTTTCAGAAGGTGCTGACCACACGGTTGTGAATGTTCTCTATCTTATCTATAAGAATGTTCTGTTTCGGAGAAAATGGTTCAAACTGATCTCAATCTCAACTCACTTCCTTTAGGTTTTGGTATTTGATTCTTAGAAGAATGTAGCTCAGGCAAGGAGATTAGGCAAAAAGAAGAAACAAATAAAATTTTAGATGTGTATTCTTATTTATTTCAGCCCGATAATAGTGTGGCATTTTTCTCATAGACAAAAGCAGAAAAGAAATGTACCAAAAGTATTTGAAGTGCATAAATTGGTGAGAAACAGGGCCGTTTCTAAAACACCTACCACACTGAAATCCCCTTGTGACCCAATTCAGCTTCGGAGAGTTAAATGTGGGAGTATATCAGAGCTGTTTCCTGCTCTCTAACAGCCTTTCCACAGGTACCAGCGCAGATCGGGTTTTGCAATGGTGTGAATCTGGAAGTGTGTAAATACCAGAACACTCATAATGGTCACTGTCCAAAATAAAGCCACTATAAATGGAAAATGATGACTATAAATAGAATGTGTGTGAAAATCTGTACTGAAAAGTGTGAATGAAGTCTCTTAAAGCACAAGATTTGTACACTCAATACTGACTACAAACTAAGCATAATAGATTTAAAAATTATGTTAAAGGAGTAGTTCACACAAAAAGGAAAATTTGCTGAAAACCTACTCATCCTCAGGTCGTCCAAGATGTAGATGAGTTTGTTTGTTCATCAGAACAGATTTGGAGAAATTTATTTCTCATGGATCCTCTGCAGTGAATGGGTGCCGTCAGAATGAGAGTTCAAACAGCTGATAGAAACATCACAATAATCCACATGACTCCAGTTCATCAGTTAACGTCTTGTGAAGTGAAAAGCTGCATGTTTGTAAGAAACAAAGCTGTTCAGATGAAAAACAAAAACAAAAAAAACTCTTGGATGGCCAGAGAGTGGGTGCATCTTCAGCAAATTTTCAGTTTTGGATAAACTGTTCCTCTAAACATGCAAAGTTTTATAGGTTTTTTTATGAAATATATTTTCCTAAGGGGCTCTGTAGAATTGAGGTTATGGCTAAAGGTGCTGCAAACTTAGTTATCATCGTAATTATCACAGCTATCAAGAAGTTTGGTTAATATATAGGCTTGGAAACCAAATCTCCTCTTTGATTCTCAAGGGATTTGTTTCTGCCATCCAAGCAAAACACTGTTACTGTCTTTACTCTATTACGTGATCTTGATTTCACCTATGAAATATGACAAATGCTGTTATGCTTTGGCGGAGTCAGGTATGACGAAACCAGTTCTTTTCACTGAAAGTCATTACTGAGTGGACATGTTTCCTGACATGTTATGGATCTGACATGGCAACGCTTAGTAAAACAAGTACAACATTACAAGCTTTAGAAACCAAATCTCCTCTTTGATTCTCAAGGGATTTGTTTCTGCCATCCAAGCAAAACACTGTTACTGTCTTTACTGTATTACGTGATCTTGATTGCACCTATGAAATATGACAAATGCTGTTATGCTTTGGCGGAGTCAGGTATGACGAAACCAGTTCTTTTCACTGAAAGTCATTACTGAGTGGACATGTTTCCTGACATGTTATGGATCTGACATGGCAACGCTTAGTAAAACAAGTACAACATTACAAGCTTTGTAAAGCCACTGTGAGTGAATCATGAATATCCCAAAATTCCCCTCACACACTCAACATGAAGTCACTATTGAAGCTCTGCATGCTGCTGGAATTTTGTTGAGTGTAAATGGGTTGTGCCAAAAAAAAAAGAAGTGCGGTCACTTCTTGTGTTCTATGGTAATATATATATATGGTAATTTTAAAAAGTGAAGAATATATATATATTCCGAACTAAATTCCCTTTATAGTTAAATAATTTTCTATATTGAATTATTAATTATATTATTTATATAATATATTATATTATATAATTTTATACTATCTATCTACTGTATATATCAATTAATAATAACATTATTATTATTATAAAACAATATAAACAATATAATACAAATGCAAACATGGGAAAAGTAGCCTTTTAACTGTTATAACTATTTCACATAATCAATTTGGACACAGATCATTACAAATAATATTTACTGTATATCATTATTGAATATTCATTAAAAATAAATGAAAACAACAGCAAGCAACTTCAACTAAACTTCTCTGAAATTATTGTTTGAAAAAAAATTAAGATTTGTTTGCAACATAATTTAATTTAGCAGTTGAATTTATTCAAAGAATCACTTCATACTTCTCAATATAACACTGCAGTATCTACCACTCATCCTGCAAAAACCAACATAAAAGCATGAATTATAAAACTCAAACAAGATGTACAAATAATTTCATCAAGGTGTAGTTAGTAATTCTGTGAAGTGTAGTGAAGGGCACACAAAATGTTGAATAACATTCACTCTTTTACATTTCACCAGCTTCCCTTAAATAGTTACAGTTCCTCTTTTCTAAAATCCCCTGAACTTGCCCAAGTCAAGTCTGGTCCAGGTGCATGATAATGCATATCCCAGAAAGCATGCAAGGCCTAGAAGAGTGTTTCAGCAAAAACAATAATATTGCTGATGCTGGCCTATGAACTGATCAAGAGTTTGTTTAACTGTCTTTGGTGAAAACAGAAAGCTGCTTTCAGATCAGCTGCCAGCTGCTTCCCAGAGCAGTGTAAGGATATTGTGCTCCTGTCAATGGGAGGAGATTGGCCTAGGATATGGAGTGGGGATTTACACATCTGTAATTGTTCAGCCGCTCTGGGGAATTCCCTTGTGCATGTATCTATTTGCTTTTGATGACAGAGACGTATAATATAACATGAACCAAACCTCAGCGGGTAAATGCTTTTCTACTGGCGTCAACATCTGCTACACCTTCACACTGACAGCAAGTCCGTATTTTGATGGTTTCTGTAGAGGCCCGACTCGAAAACACGCATCAAAAAGCAAAAAAGCCAACGCTTCTAGCACACTCTGCAGAACGTGTGAAAATTGGTATTTGAGTTATGGGAACAGGGCTTTTGGTCGATGCAGTGCACAATGTAGCAAAAGCATTTACCACAAATCTTTGATGTGGATATGCATGTTTTCCCCCAAGACATGAAACAAGACTCTCATCTCTTTCTGTTCATGTGACAATATGTAAGAGGAACCATGCCTCTCCAGGGGCTCTTTTTAAGGGTATTGATCCAGTGGCATCAGCAGTTGCACGCATGTACCACATTAGAGATAAGGGGAGTTCCTTTCTTTCCTTTTTTAATGGTAGCGGACTTCTTTTCATAAAAGTTTCCATGAAACGGCGAATTCTCTGAATTAAACAGCTAACTATTTTAACATGTACCCTTTTGAGGCAATTAAGGAAGTACTGCAATTAACTTGGATCACACATGTAATCTGAATATACCTACTTCCATAAAACAGTACAGCAAAAGAGTTGTATGTCTGAATTCATAGCAGTAAGCAAAAAAGTACCTGGATGACCTACTACGTCCGGCAAGATTTGTATCTGCGCATTTGTTGGACACTTTACTATCCCATGAGGCCATGAGAGATGATTTGTGAATGGCAGTGAAATGATGCAACAATGTGAAAGTGACACATTTAGTACATCCAAATTTCATACTAGCCATTTTTTAACAGTTGCAAGGTAAGTTTCAAACCTAATTTAATACCTACTAGACTACTGTGATTTATGCTAATGCAATATTTGGTGCCTTTTGACTATTTCTAACATATTATTTCTAACGTAAGTAATTATTTTGGACATAATTATTCAGAAATAGTGTTTAAAAAATAACGTTTTAGAGCAAAAATATTGAAAAATCTCACCTCACACTTATAGTTTTGATTAAAATGCATCACATGCAGTCGGATGGTCACATGATCTAGACACAAAACTTCTATACTATAATATTTCATCGCAACCGAAGCTCGAATTGGATCTGAAAATTCCGCATATGCATATGGTCAGAACTCCACTACGCTTCATTGGAAATCGATGACTTCTGGTAGCTTCAGAGTAACTAATCGTAGTAAACTATTTAGAGGACTGCCGTTTTAATTGCATTATACCATGTACTTGCATTTCTTCCACTCCGCACAAAGTGTGCATGTGCTACTGCAGATGTTACTCTCATGCACAGATTCCAGAACATGGACGAACAGAAGAAGCCACACTTCAGGAAGCTCAGAAGTTTATGTTTATAGCTTTAGGCTATATAGACATCACAAGTTTTTGTTGGTTGGATACATTGGAATGGAGACATTTTTAGATGTGTCGTAAATTTGAAGTGCAGAACATGTAGTAGTTGTGGCCTATTACAGGCCAGTTTAACCAACTTGAGAATTTTATTCTTGTGGATTGGGGTATAAACAAATAGACTGCGGTAAAATGGCAGTAGAACAACCTCATTTCTTAGGGAGTAATATAAATAATGTCAGGTAGCATGTACTGGAAGTTTGCTCATGTCTCAGTAATTCCTTCCTCTATCAATAATCAGACTATAGTGTACATGTAAACATAGCCATTGATAAACTACCACAAACAGAAGACTTGATCCAGTAAAGGCAAAGTGTATAATTTCTGCACCTTTAGCAAAAACAAACAGATTTGCAAAAAAGAATGACTTGAACACTCCCCCATTGGCCACACAGACAGTTAGCCCCACCCCAAACTCACACCATTGGTTGAGTAAATGTAGCAGTGTTAGGTCAGAATGTTCAAACAAACACAATACTGTGATAGAGACAGAGTATTGATACTTTTGGGGGAAATCAACGTACTGTATAAATGATTGACTTTTGATTTTTCTGCATACTAGGGTGCTGCAAGAGGAACAATTTGTTCATCAAATGAATTACACTTCACCTTTAAACATTAAGTTTAAACATTAAAGCAAAAACAAAGTCTTCCTGTTCTCTTTATGCTTGCATGCTGTGCCGGGCTGTTGAAAGCAAAGGGTTAGACAGGAAGAGGAAATGCTGGTATAAAGGGCTGAAACTATCACTCTTAAAAATAAAGGTGCTTCACGATGCCATAGAAGAACCTTTTTGTCTAAATGGTTCCATAAAGAACCTTTAACATCTGAAGAACCTTTCTGTTTCACAAAAGGTTCTTTGGGGCGAAAAAAGGTTCTTCAGATTATAAAAAGGTAAGAAAGAGATGGTTCTTTAAAGAACCTTTGACTGAATGGTTCTTTGTGGAACCAAAAATGGTTCTTATATGGCATCGCTTGAAGAACCTTTTGAAGCACCTTTATTTTTAAGAGTGTATGCTTAATGCTGGACAAAATGTCCCTGAATTTCCCCAACTAACTAACTATGAATGAGCTCATTTATGTCTGGAGAGATCACACCAGTCTGTATTGTTAAACACAACTTAGTAAATAGAGAAGTTTTGATGAATGCATAAATTTAACAGTTATGTAACACCGGCTAACAGAAAAGCACGAAATAAAACCTTTATTTTTTATTTATTTATGTATTTTGATGCTGGTCAAAATCCCTTCAGAAAGTTCAAAAAGTGTGAGGTGGGAGATTATGACACATTTATACATGCGATGATATGAATCCCGTGCAGTAACACTTGTGTGTGATTCCAAATTATGAATCAGGTCTTTATACAACCAAAAGTGCCTTGACGAGGGCTATACATACCTTAAACTATATTTGTTGTATTCTTTGCTGCACATGATGCCTAAACCACAAACAAAAATACAGGACTGAAATATTTCATGGTTAGCCCAACTGAAAAATAAACCCAGAATACCAAATCTCCTCAATATGTGTAACACCCTTACCTTGAGGGTAGATTTGACCTCTTGCCTTTGAGGTTCTTGGTCTGCGCTCGTACATCAGGCAGCGCCTGGTGGGGACTTTCCAGAGCTCAGGGAGAAACACTGTTTTATCTTAAGAACTCTCTTCTCAC
Organism: Sinocyclocheilus grahami; assembly: GCF_001515645.1. Lineage (NCBI taxonomy): Eukaryota > Metazoa > Chordata > Actinopteri > Cypriniformes > Cyprinidae > Sinocyclocheilus > Sinocyclocheilus grahami. Next base: position 606,211 of record NW_015505418.1, on the reverse strand, counting down.
AGCATGATACAAATAGCCTTCACACATGCTTGTTTAGTGGTTTTGATACCCTTGCATGCAAAACTACATAGATAGATAGATAAATAGATTTTCCTAAGAGAAATGACTGTGCATGTTTGTAATGTTTGTAAATGTAGAGTTTTTTTTTTGTGCAATGCAGTGAAGTCTAGTAATGATGAAGTTGTAGAATTCGATCTGTTCTGGTTTTAACAGCATTGCCGTTTGCAGTAAAGTTACGAATGACTGGGAAAAGTCTGGTGTGCTGAAAGAAGAGATCTGGGTTTTTGGGCAAAGCAGCAGGAAAGCGGATGGGTGGTGGAAATCCCCGTCAGAGCATATCTGTGCAGGCCAGACCTGCTGTATTTGGAAGTCAGCTGCATTTTTGGACTAGCAAAGTTGTCTTGTGTTAAAACCAGTTTTTGTGGTTTCGCCTGTTTGGAATTTGGCAGATTCATTTTCAGTTGCTTACAAACTGCCATCATTTGTTTACACTGTATTATATGTCCTCATGTGCAACAAAGTCAATCTCGTTTTAGCTAAAATGACAGATAACACTTTACAATTAAGTTAAATTAATTAGTTGCATTATGTAGCTAACATGAACTAACGAGATACATTTAAATGTAACCAAATAACCCTAGTAACCGGAATGATGGCCTTCACGCATGATTTGAAGGGGTGGTGTAGACCTGAAATGATGAAATCAATAGGAAAAAAATTTGCGTGTCAATGCTTGAATCCAACTTCAATCAGATTTAAAAAAAATATATATTGCACATACGCGTAGTACCGCGATAGGCATGTTTACACACGAACAGCTCACTAAATATTTGCTAATATTCGCTAAAATATTCACAGTAGTTCATGTGACATTGTTCAGAATACGTATAGGCCCGAAATAAAACCTTTATTTTTTATTTATTTATGTATTTTGATGCTGGTCAAAATCCCTTCAGAAAGTTCAAAAAGTGTGAGGTGGGAGATTATGACACATTTATACATGCGATGATATGAATCCCGTGCAGTAACACTTGTGTGTGATTCCAAATTATGAATCAGGTCTTTATACAACCAAAAGTGCCTTGACGAGGGCTATACATACCTTAAACTATATTTGTTGTATTCTTTGCTGCACATGATGCCTAAACCACAAACAAAAATACAGGACTGAAATATTTCATGGTTAGCCCAACTGAAAAATAAACCCAGAATACCAAATCTCCTCAATATGTGTAACACCCTTACCTTGAGGGTAGATTTGACCTCTTGCCTTTGAGGTTCTTGGTCTGCGCTCGTACATCAGGCAGCGCCTGGTGGGGACTTTCCAGAGCTCAGGGAGAAACACTGTTTTATCTTAAGAACTCTCTTCTCACAGCATGATACAAATAGCCTTCACACATGCTTGTTTAGTGGTTTTGATACCCTTGCATGCAAAACTACATAGATAGATAGATAAATAGATTTTCCTAAGAGAAATGACTGTGCATGTTTGTAATGTTTGTAAATGTAGAGTTTTTTTTGTGTGCAATGCAGTGAAGTCTAGTAATGATGAAGTTGTAGAATTCGATCTGTTCTGGTTTTAACAGCATTGCCGTTTGCAGTAAAGTTACGAATGACTGGGAAAAGTCTGGTGTGCTGAAAGAAGAGATCTGGGTTTTTGGGCAAAGCAGCAGGAAAGCGGATGGGTGGTGGAAATCCCCGTCAGAGCATATCTGTGCAGGCCAGACCTGCTGTATTTGGAAGTCAGCTGCATTTTTGGACTAGCAAAGTTGTCTTGTGTTAAAACCAGTTTTTGTGGTTTCTCCTGTTTGGAATTTGGCAGATTCATTTTCAGTTGCTTACAAACTGCCATCATTTGTTTACACTGTATTATATGTCCTCATGTGCAACAAAGTCAATCTCGTTTTAGCTAAAATGACAGATAACACTTTACAATTAAGTTAAATTCATTAGTTGCATTATGTAGCTAACATGAACTAACGAGATACATTTAAATGTAACCAAATAACCCTAGTAACCGGAATGATGGCCTTCACGCATGATTTGAAGGGGTGGTGTAGACCTGAAATGATGAAATCAATAGGAAAAAAATTTGCGTGTCAATGCTTGAATCCAACTTCAATCAGATTTAAAAAAAAAAATATTGCACATACGCGTAGTACCGCGATAGGCATGTTTACACATGAACAGCTCACTAAATATTTGCTAATATTCGCTAAAATATTCACAGTAGTTCGTGTGACATTGTTCAGAATACGTATAGGCCTACTGCATGCGTAGATATGTGATTCAGATTGCAAAGTTTAGGGTTCATATAAACAGAATTTAAGAGTCTGAAAACAGATTGGATTATTCACTTTGACGACAGTTAGTGCGTGTAAACATACCGAACATTTTTTTACAGCATTTATTAATCTGGGTACATTTTAATTCAGAAATATTCTCATGTTTGTTTATACATGAACTAATGCTAACTTATAGTACTTTAAATGTTACTTTAATTGCATTTGCATGTTATTAATGAAATTAATGTATTTCAAAGTTATATAAAAAAATTGCATAACCAGCAATTTATTTATTTATTTTTATTAATGAGATGGCAACTTCAGTGTCATTGGAGAAAGCTTAATAGTCATCTTGGATTATGTGCACCTCGTAAAACGATCATATTATGATTCTGATGTCATTCGATCACTTTTAGACATTTATGACACTCAGTCACTCTACAAACATTAATGAATGTGCAGCAATAAAAATGAATAAAATACATACAAAATGATCTGTGACTTCTCTTTTTTTGTATCAGGCTTCAAATATGGCTCACTCCAAAATGATTATGTCATATCAAAAGTTTTGTGTTCAGCACACAGTCAGTTTATTGTGCAAGCATAGATTGTAAAATTAAATATTTCTTGTTCTTTAACTGCTCTGCATCTAGCTTCGCATACTGTTAGCCTGCTAGCTTAATAAATGTCATATTACATTTAATTTGGTAGGAACATGCAAATAATAGAATAAGAAACAATAAACTTCAGAATCAGAATCAGAGTTATATATCCCCAGATAGCACACAGCACACATCGCTTTCTCTTGAAAGCATTTGCTGTGTAGAAACTTCGGTCGATTATGTACAATGCCTGCATGCTATTGGTCAAACTTTTGACCAAAAGTCAACTACAGGAAAAACATATGGTCACCCTAAATGAGTGAAACCAATTATAATAAAACACTTACTTAAAAAGATTGGATATTTTATCTGTTTACTTGCATGTTATGTGACCACTAACTAAGTGACATCAGACAATGTGAATGTGGCATTTAATTATTGAAATAATAACATATAATCTCAGGGGGTACTTCAAGTAAATATTTTACATCAAAAGAGTTTGGCTGACAATAACGTTTGGGTACCCCTGCCCTACTTGTTGAGGGGGACAGAGGGCTGCATTATGCTTTTTTTTAGCTAACTTTGGAGGCTCCCCCCTAGGGGTGTAGATCTGGTAGTACAGCATTGGGACTTGTAGGAGTGGGTCTTTTAAAAGCAGCATTTGGCACCACAAATGCACTGGACAACATCCAGACAGTTGTTGGATATCATTGTGGGATCAGGGCAAGGATTTGAATAAAAGCAAGTTGTCCCTAATAATGCAGTGAGGGCCTCATACCTTTTATGTACACATATTTACATTGCTTTGACCGTTCTCTGTGGATCCCCCCTTCTCGCATGCCATGATTGGTCGATTATGTACAATGCCTGCATGCTATTGGTCAAACTTTTGACCAAAAGTCAACTACAGGAAAAAGATATGGTCACCCTAAATGAGTGAAACCAATTATAATAAAACACTTACTTAAAAAGATTGGATATTTTATCTGTTTACTTGCATGTTATGTGACCACTAACTAAGTGACATCAGACAATGTGAATGTGGCATTTAATTATTGAAATAATAACATATAATCTCAGGGGGTACTTCAAGTAAATATTTTACAACAAAAGAGTTTGGCTGACAATAACGTTTGGGTACCCCTGCCCTACTTGTTGAGGGGGACAGAGGGCTGCATTATGCTTTTTTTTTAGCTAACTTTGGAGGCTCCCCCCTAGGGGTGTAGATCTGGTAGTACAGCATTGGGACTTGTAGGAGTGGGTCTTTTAAAAGCAGCATTTGGCACCACAACTGCACTGGACAACATCCAGACAGTTGTTGGATATCATTGTGGGATCAGGGCAAGGATTTGAATAAAAGCAAGTTGTCCCTAATAATGCAGTGAGGGCTAATGGCTGTGCTGAACTATTTTCAGCCTGGGAGTCTCTGCAGAGTACATTCATGTCTATTTTTCTTCTGGTCAAAAAAAAAAAAGTCCAGACTCACCCACTTTTCTGCAGCTGTCTGACACAAAGCCACGGCGGAAAAGGTGAACAATCTCTGATGTGTGCAGAGTCTAGACAGACGTAACAAATAACACAGTATCCCCACACTAGTTTAGAAACAAATCTCTGTGAAGAGTACAATCACAGAGGATGAGGGATGTGCTGTGACCTATTTTTGGAAGTCACTAGCGGTGGTATGATGCATTCAGGGCACCGAATACATGTATGTTTAATGAAGTAAACCACAAGTGAAACTAGAAGCTCCATTTAAACATTTGAAGCACAAAAAGAGACAGTTGAGTATGGTAGATAAAAGTATGGTTTTCCCACTGTAACAAAATACAGAGTTTCGCAATAGCTGTTAGCCCAGATAAACACCGCCATCAAGTGTCATTAAGAGATTTGTGTAATCTGGGTTTTCCCACTGATTATAAACCATGACATTGTACTTGAGCACATTTGAACTGATCTATGCAAACTAACTTATAGGCTACTGTGTGTAACTAATTAGAGGTCGACACAAAACAGTCACTAATCAGATATGCAACAGAAGCAGGAATACGGTCTTAACAGCCGGTTTGAAAAAGAAATTGAGACCATATGCTGCTTTACCTCCTCCCATTACACACGTCTTTGCACCCATGTTGAATAGATACTTTTACATGTTCTGCCTGAGATGTTTAAGAAATAGATTTGGACAAACATGTGAACATGTGAATGTTATAATGCATGTTTCCTATTAAGCTTTTTATATACTGTGTTTTGTTCTACAGCACTTTGGTGCAACTCTGTTGCTTTTAAATGTGCTATAGAAATACATTTTGACTTGACTTGACTTGAACATACTAATTCAATCACCAATGGATCCTCTGCAGTGAATGGGTGCCGTCAGAATGAGAGTCCAAACAGCTGATAAAAACATCACGATAATCCACAAGTAATCCACACGACTCCAGTCCATCAATTAATGTCATGCATGAACTGCATGTTTGTAATAAACAAATTCCTCTTTAAGACGTTTTTAACTTTAAAGCGTTGCGTCCAGTTAAAATACTCTATCCATAATATTGCCTTTTTCAGTGAAAAGTCGTCTCATCTGAATCAGGAGAGAAATATGCACATCAGCGTTTACATTTAACCAGGAAATTAAAAACTCTTGAGATTTAAAATCTCATTTACAAGAGGGTCCTGGCCAAGATAGGCAGCACATTTAGTTACACATAAAACAAAATACATTCGTTTACATACACAGAAACATACACAAATCACTCAAAACATTTACAATCAGGTGACTCTACAATTAGATCCTTTAAAATACATTTAAAATCATTTAGTGATACCAACTTATCTTGTAGTCGACTCCAATCAAATGCCCAATCTAAATGCCCGTTTGCCCATATTAGTACAAACTTTAGGGATGCTTAAAAGATAATAGTCTTGTGAGCGAAGACCATAATTCTTAACACCTTTTTGTAAAATATTCTGCTGTAAATACGAAGGAAGTAAACCTAAAATTATTTTATATATAAATAAGTACCAATGCTTAAGACTACGGGATGACAACGCCGGCCATCCAACCCGAGAGTACAATAAACAATGATGAGTAAGGGCTTTTGAATTTGTGATGAACCTTAACGCTCCATGATAAACTGAATCCAACGCCTGTAAACAATGCTTAGGTGCCTGCATGTATATGATATCACAATAATCCAACACTGACAAAAATGTAGCTGCTACCAATCTCTTCCTTGCTGCAGAAGAAAGGCAATACTTGACTCTAAAAAAAAAGGCCCAGTATCGACTTTAATTTTCTCACAAGGTACTGAATATGAGGCCCAGAAGAAAGAGAATCATCAATTAAAAATCCCAAGTATTTATACTTAGATACTACTTCAATCTCCAAACCTGGAAGAGTTGTGATTGAGCATGAGTTTGAAAGTACAGACTTTCTTTTTGTAAACATCATAAGTTTAGATCATAAACATCATAAGTTTATAGGTATAATTTGCCACAAATAGTGAGTTAAAAACACCACAAGTAGGCTATCATGTTTTTTTTTTGTCAGGTACATGTGTGTCCCAATCACATTTCTTCTCCATCACTCTCAATTAGCAAATATAGTAAAGCCAATTTATATAATTAAATAAATAAATACTTACCCCAATATATATATATGTTTTTTTTTTTTATTTTTTATAATTTATTAAGCATCGTGTTATTCCAAAACCTTATGATTTTGTTCTTTGTACTGGCTATATACTTTTCCATTAAATGAAAGTGAAAGGGGCTCCTCTGAGCTCCAAAATGACAGTAAAGATCATCATAATTTCATAAAACTTGTGTGCTATATTTCAAGCCTTTTAAAGCCTTGATAGGTTTGTATGAGAAAGTATGCAATTTGAATTGCTACATTCTATAATATCAAGTTGTGGGTTGCAGGCCTTTATTTTTTTATTGAAATTATATATACATATAGAAAGCCTGTGTACATCTGGGACAGTGCTATCTGTGGATGTAATGAGTGATGTACATTGCCATCTGTTGGCTCTTTTGAGGAACACATTTAGACAAAAATATAACTTTGTCCCATTAAATCCTCAGTGTCTAGCTGTTTAGTCTGATATCGTTAGCAGAAAAAGAAATCTATTTCTTTGCCATTTCAAGTTTATTTCCTAATAGTCTCATTGTTGAACGTCTTTCAGCCAATCAGAGGTAAGCTGTCCTAAAGCTGAGTAGAGATATCATACAGAAACAAACCCAAAACTCCTCCTAAAACATGGCATTAGCCTTGGACTCAGAGTCAGATTATAATTGCTGGTATATCCCCAAAAGCTGTATGATGGTCTTTTCTCAGTTTGTTAAAAAGTGCAGATGTTGTCCATTCCATATGTCTGGTAATCACAGAAACAACATGAGGGAAATCCACACCTTACATGTAAGATATAAAAGTATGTAAGGTGAGATATTGTGAATATGCACTTTAATGTTTAATGTTAGAAATTGTTGTATGCTGTAGACGTAAAACCAGCAATTGTGATTTTGAAATGTCTGTAGGTTGTACACTTAATATGATTCAAAATTCACAATATTTTTGCAACATTTGGATGAACGTGGAGGCTGGAAAATCGACCTGAATCTTTCATGGGATGATTTTCAATTTCAGGTAAGAATAAATACCTATTTTTAGGTTGTCAGTAGAAAAACTTATAATTAACACAGTTGTTCATTTGATTTGTTTTGAATCAACAAACTGCACCATCGGAGGAAATCAGCCTGAATCTTTCTTGGGATGTTTTTCAGTTTCAAGTAGGAAGAAGAACCAATATTAGGTTGTTAACAGAACTCATAATTAACACTATTTTCCTTTTGCAATTGATACAGGCTTTGCAATTGAAGGAGGCTTGAATGGGATGATTATGAATTTCTCATGTCATAAAATAGCTGCTTACGGTTTAGACTTCATAGGATGGAATGAAGTGAAGTGACGTGAAGGCCGAGTCTGGTAACCCAAACTCAGAATTTGTCCTCTGCATTTAACTCATACGACTTAGTGCACACACACTGTGAGTTAGCATCAGGTGCTAACACGCGTCTTGAGGTCAGGGGAGTGCAAAGCGTATCAGCTGGCCTCTGTTCAATGCACAAGACTGGCTTGGAGGTTCAGGAGTCATTAATCTCAACAGCTTCACACGATAAGATCCACAAATTTATTCAAAATCTTCCCTTCATTATTAGCCATTTTATTGCCATATTACATGCCTCATGTGCTTGCAAAGTGAAAATGAGTTGTGAAATGAACCTGATGGAGTTGTAGTAATGCTAATTTGGATCATGTCCTAATGAATGTCCCTGTGTTGGATAAAAACAGCCTTTCTCAGATGAGCAGGGTTGCGCTGAGGACATGCTCAGCTGGCCTTCAGTACCACACAGACATTGAGACCTTTGTTGGCCAAGACAAAACCGTATCTATCAGTGAGAGAGCACAGTTCTACCCACACGACACATACAAACCCATCCAACCGACAGGCTTCCGAGAGTTTTAAGAGTGAAATTCAAGCACTTTCCCAGCAATTTCATTTATACATTCACTTAATAAAAATCACAAAAACAGTTCAGAAGTAAGTAAAGTACTGTGAAAGGGAAACCATTGCAAATAATGTTTTGTATGATCCCTTTGCTTCAGCAGCAAAAGAAAAATCAATATTGCATTTCCATGACAATCCAAAAGTGGCAAAAATAGAGTCAGATGGATTGCAGCTTAACTAGTTTTCTGTAAAGAAATGCCAGTGTAGAATAACACAAAAGTATACATAAATAAACTTAAAATACTTATGGGGACTCTCCATAGGCGTAATGGTTTTTATACTGTACAAACCGTATTTTCTATTGCCCTACACCAACCCTACCCCTAAACCTACCCCTCACAGGAAACTTTGTGTTATTTTAGATTTTCAAAAAAACTCATTCTGAATTATTTATAAGCCTTCTGAATTACGGGGACACTGAAAATGTCCTCATAAATCACCTTCTCGTTGTAATACCTATGCCATACCCATGTTATTATACAAATTTGTGTCCTCATAAACCACATAAACATGCACACACACACACACATGTTGTGTTTCCATGTTTTATGGGGACATTCCATAGGTGTAATGGTTTTTATACTGTACAAACTGTATGTGCTATTGCCCTACACCAACCCTACCCCTAAACCTACCCCTTACAGGAAACTTTGTGCATTTTTACTTTCTCAAAAAAACTAATTCTGTATGATTTATAAGCTTGTTTCCTCATGGGGACCTAAAAAATGTCCCCACAAGGTCAAAATTTACTAGTATTACTATCCTTGTGGGGACATTTGGTCCCCATAACGTGATAAATACCAGGTACACACACACACACACACACACACACACACACACACACACAAATACTAAGCATTTTAAAGGATGATATTCAAAATTCAAGCACATTTCAAACCTTAAAAAACTAATGGTTAAAATCAAGCATTTTCTAAACCCAACCCTGAGCCAAACACCAGGGTAATTATAATGAACTAAAACAACGTTTTTGTTACTTGAAATAAATGCTAACTGAAATATTTTTTTAAAGATGATTTAAAATGTATTATTTTATTTCAATTAGTTGCCAAGGAAATGTAACTTTTCATTTAATTTAACCTGATGTATTAAAATAACTAAAACTACAACCAAAATAAAAATGAATAAAGACTAGCTGTCTCTCCAGACGTGTATATAACAGCTTGTGTCAGTGCGAACCCTCACTTGGCATTTCTCAGGATTTACTAAAGAAAGGATTTTTTTAGTAAATCATTAGCGATGAAAAAGAATGGACACAATTATTTTTATGGCTGACCTTACTGCATATATGCATTTGTAGGAGTTTCCCTTTCAGATGCAAAATTTATAGAAGGGAGAGTATTCATTTGAATTATTTAAATTGCAGATGAGCTGAAGGCCACTGTCAAAGAAACCTGGGCTTCCATACCACCTCAGCAGTGCCACAAACTGATCACCTCCATGCCACGCCGAATTGAGGCAGTAATTAAAGCAAAAGGAGCCCCTACCAAGTATTGAGTACATGTACAGTAAATTAACATACTTTCCAGAAGGCCAACAATTCACTAAAAATGTTTTTTTATTGGTCTTATGAAGTATTCTAATTTGTTGAGATAGTGAATTGATGGGTTTTTGTTAAATGTGAGCCAAAATCATCACAATTAAAAGAACCAAAGACTTAAACTACTTCAGTCTGTGTGCATTGAATTTATTTAATACACGAGTTTCCCAATTTGAGTTGAATTACTGAAATAAATGAACTTTTCCATGACATTCTAATTTATTGAGATGCACCTGTATATATATATACATATTATAGATAGGTAGTAACAATATGTTATTTATTTTTTATTTAATTAGAATTATTGTATTCATAAAGTCAAATGGTTTATAAAAAAAACATATTTTTGCACAATTTAAAACTGACATTAAAAAAGTATTTGTAAACAACATCTAAAAGTAAATTCTTCTAATCTACACAAATTTACATGTTTGGTTATATGCACTTTCCCCCTACAATACAACACAGGCTTTAGTTCTCAATAAAAAAAATTAACAAAAATGTAACAGCTTGTAGTTATGTACGTGTATTTGTTTAATTTATGACTTTTATGTGCAACAAATCTGTGACAAAATATATCAGCAAAGAAGGCAAACATGATAGATACATCAACCGCCTCGGGGCGGAGCCACTGATGCAGCGGCCTCGGGGCGGAGCCAACGACAGATTACTACAATCGCGCCACCTAACGTTCTGAAGCAGAATTCATTTGAGCTCACATCTACGTATGCATCTATCTATAAATTAGCAACTCTACATTTGTGCACATAAAACCCATAATTTTTTTTAAAGCATTTTTTTTATTAGTGTAAAATAATAATACAATTCCCTTTTTCATGATGTTACAACCAGTAATTATAAGACAAAGTGTATTTGTAGTCACGCGAGTTTAATTATATAGAATACAAAACAAACATTCAATAACAAATCCTAATAAAATAAAACTAGAAATAAAATATCCAAACGACATAATTTAAACTATTTGACCACTCCTGTAGGAATATCTTCAGGGGATGTAGACCAAAAACTCACCATGAGGCAGTTACAGTTGAATTTTTAATTGAAATTGAAAATTATTCTAAATAGAAAAAAACAAAAACAAACAAACAAGCAAGCAATTTTCAGACAAATATGCAATGCTACATTATATACAAATGGCAAAAAAAATAAAATAATCCAGTGTCCAGGAAGCACAATGCCATCTTTGAATGCAAGTACATTCAAACATTTGATACAATTATAATAGAAATTATGGTTTCCAACTCCAGTGGGTTGTCTATGCTGTGCAGTCAAGCTTAAAGACAGAAAAGGAAGAAAAAGATTTTTATACTGCACATATGTGCTATTAGGATATGTATATATATATACATATGCATGTAATTTTACCCATGTCTTTCCACAACATTTCAGATGTTGCTTATTAATGTATAACATAAATCTACAATTGACCCAACACAGCTTCAGTCAGCAAGTTGGACCCAAAACCTTTGGTTGATCTGGTGCTCAGTTTGTTGGCCTTGTGTTCATTATAGTGGTGAATGATGTTCCTCATTTGAAACAGATGTGTTGATGGCAAAGACATGTTCAAAAAGTAGTCGTTTTTCTTCATTTGAGCAAAGAGTTGCTCTGCAATCTCACTACTGATTTTGTCGGCCAGCTGAGGTACGAGGATGAGCTTCCTCAGAACATCTCCATCTTCTGTCAATTTTTATACCTGATAATGGAGAAGCAGTCTGTTTGTGTACACCCATGATCACCACCGGAGGATAATCGCCACAGGTGGGGCATGAATACTTGTATTCATGATCTGTGAGGGCTTCAAACTGCAAATATGCATGCAGCATTGTTTCTGGAGGTGGAAACTCTACTCCTGTCGTAAGTTGTAAAAACTCAACTGCTCTGCTCACTGAAGTATGGACCTAGAGCAAATATTGGTTGTGTTATAGTTCAAATTTATATTAAATACAATTAGTTATTAACTAGTCAACTTAAGAGTGCTTTCTTGGCCCATTTAAGTAAGACTTAAATGCATGCTTACATGTAAATTCATAATTCTTTGAAAGATGGTTAAAGTATAGTGCCATATCGAAATATAAAATATAATGTAATTAAACTTGTATGTCATGTTTTTAAATATATGCAATCAAAATAAACTTCAATGCATGACAAAAATATCATTGAAATGATTAAATTTTTTCTCTAAAACTTGTAATTTGAGATTAGTACTTTATAAGTGCACTTTAAAGTGTGTTAAGAAACATACTCATGAATTTGTACTCTCTTTAGATACACATTTGAGGCCTTTTATTTCATGCTACATTATCTGCAATTACAGTTCCTTAAAATTATACTTTTAAGATTTGGAGTACACTACAAGTGCAAATTCAATATAAAGCACACTTTTTTGGTTGTTTTCATTTGATTTTTAAAAGGTTTTATACCACTTTCAACAAAGTGTAAATTTTAGGACTGCCACGATTCCTCGAATAATTCGAGTGGCACATTCCACAGACGAGAATCCATGAAAAGCATTATTATACCGTCTTCTAAGGCTGCATGATAGATTACAACCATTTAAAAATTATAATAAAGCATAGTGCTACTGTGAATTCACAAAGGCTGCGATTCAATTAAATAAAGATATGCACTGCAGGTTTAAAGGATTAGTTCACTTCCAGAATAAAAATTTGAAAAAGATGTTCATGTCTTTCTTTCTTCAGTCAAATAGAAATTAAAGTTTTTGAGGAAAACATTCCAGGATTTTTCTCTATGTAATGGACTTCAATGGGGATCAGTGGGCTGAAGGTCCAAATTGCAGCTTCAGTGCAGCTTCAAAGGACTCTACATGATCCCAGCCGAGGAATAAGGGTCTTATCTAGCAAAATGATCTGTCATTTTCAAAAAAAAATATATATACACTTTTTAATCACAAATGCTCATCTTGCAGTAGCTCGACTTCACGCATGAAGTAATCACGTTGGTAAGGTCACGCGCGGTTAGCTCTTTGTCTGTGTACTCTGGTTCAAAATGTAGGGTAGGAAAACTCCATCTCATTTTCTCCTCCAACTTCAAAATCGTCTTACAGCGTTGTTTTACCTTTTTTTGTAAAGGGCGTTTGACTTTCTTTGCTCGTTCACTTTGTAAACACTGGGTCGGTGCTTCCGCCTGCGTCACACGTGACCTTTCCAACATATTACGTAATGCGTGAAGTCAAGCTAGTGCAAGACGTGCATTTGTGGTTAAAAAAGTATATACATTTTTATTTTATTTTTTGAAAATTATCGATCGTTTCGCTGGATAAGACCCTTATTCCTCGGCTGGGATCGTGTAGAGCTTTTTGAAGCTGCACTGAAACAGCAAATTTAGACCCTCAGCCCACTGATCCCCATTGAAGTCCATTATATGGAGAAAAATCCTGAAATGTTTTCTTCAAAAACCTTAATTTCTTTGCGACTGAAGAAAGAAAGAGAGGAACATCTTGGATGACATGGGGATGAATAAATGATCAGGAAATTTGAATTCAGGAGTGAACTAATACTTTAATATTCGCTTCATTTATATGCATGTAGGTTACATGCATCTAAAGACTATAGAAATACAAAGACAGTTCACTCCTATTACTTATGAACGGGAGGAACTGTAACGCGCAATATGGCGGAATAAGTCCCGCCTTCTAGATGAAAGAGCCAATCGCTGATTGGTAAAGTCATTGCGTCACTGCAGCGCGCGGCTGTTAGAAGCTTTGGTTCTCATAGAAACCTGAGGATAGACCAACCAATGCGCAGTCATAAGTGCGTTATGCGCTTGACTTGGTCTTGGATGAGCTGCCCAGAGACGTTGCCTATAATTTTACATGAAAGGTCAAATTATCTGATATTTTAATAGACATACTGACCGGTTATATCATTTATTTCTGCATGTTGTTTGGACCACACAACTTTGAATTGGCTGAAATTTTAATTTTTTTTCCCATTATGAGAAGTTTCACCACCCTGTCATTTTTAACTTTAACATATGACCAGTATATAATCAGACTGAAGATTACCTGCAGAAGGTTTCTCAAGGATAAACATAAAGATATGTCAAGGATGATGTGATCATTGAAGTTATGGAGGCGATCTTTCCACTCTTGGTAACGATAAAACATCCCACACTGCGGGCACTGCTTACAGTAGGTGGCGACATCTAACAATTAAAACAAGCATACATTACAAAACATTGTAGCTGAATAGCACACAAGCATACGGACAATATAATCTACCTTTAATGATGCACCAATTGGTCAGGATTTTGGCGTTTTGCGTAACTAGCATAGGATCGCTGAGGAGCACATCCCCTGGACATTCCTGACACACAGTTTCATTTGGACAAAGGTTTTGTGGGTAATCCTTGAGTGGCGATGGCACGCGCATATCTTCTGGAAGAACGGCAGGTATCTTCTTGTTCTGAAGAATGTAATTCACAATATACTCCAGTCCCAGACCTTTCGGGGGATACACATGACGGTTGTCAGCGATGTCCTCCTCTTCTGAATGTGGCTTGTATGGCGATCCGTCAGTCCTGAAAAGCTCACGTTGCGTTTGAAACAAATGCCATTTGGCGACATATTTGTGCAGACATGAACGTCGCAGTTTGGTGCAAGGACAGTGCCAAGAGTCCAGTTCTGTGTTATAAACAACCATGACACGACCCAAACGACTGTAAGACGTCACATTGGGCTCAAAAACAGAAATGAACTTTTTTGCTGACGAGATCCCAATCGAGGTGTGAACAGAAAGCGGAACGCAGCTACTATTGGCAAGCTGCTGCAGAGCGAGGCATTCTTTTTTCTTTTTCACACTGAACCATTTTCCTCTCACCATCTCCGTTAAAACGTCTTCCTCCAGGGAGACTTGTTCAACCACAGACTTGCAAAAGCTTGCTGCACTGATATGCATGCACTGGTACGATGTGATGCCGCTCCTCTGCGCGACATCTATGTTAATCTGGCACTCGTTCGATTCGCAGAGGACTCTGTTGTTTTCGCCCAATGTCTGGCATTGTACGTGAAGCGGGACGCCGTGGCCTTTTACGACTTTGAGAACTGCAAATATCCCATTTGTCTCATCTACACATTGGCTTGTAAGCTGAAATGTCTCACCGATGTCTAATTCTGACTGATCTGCGTGTCTGCGCTCCATATGTTTTAGTAGGTTGTTTTTATTGATGAGCACATTGCACGATGGGCATCTTTTTTTAATAACAGGCCGCGCGCGAAACTTTCCTGTCGCGGTGGTTGAAGGGGAGTCGGTGATTGTCAGAGCAGTCATATCTGTACTGGTGGTTGACGGTGTGTAGTTGACTGAAGGATCGGTCTGTGCTGTATCGATGATTGATGGTGTGTTTATAACTGTCAGAGCGGTCACTGGCGTACCGGTGCTTGACAGCATTTTTGTGACTGATTCTGAGTTCGGATTATGTTTACAGACTTGTAAATGGTTTTTAAAATCGCCTCTTCTGAGAATTGTTGTTGGACAGTACATACAGTGGTAATGGAGTGATGCTCTACAGCCCAGTCCACATCTGTGAATAGTGAAATCTAAAAAACAAATCTGTATATTAGTCAAATATATTTATGCTACACATAATAAACATAATAATGTGTGTACATATAAAAAAGAAAACGTTTACACCTCCATGGACAACTGCTTTGTTACGGTGGCTTTTCAAGTGTAATTTGACTTTGTCCGGTCTGCAGGGCTTAAATATACTGGCCATACAAAAGGGACAATGAAATTTGTGGCAGCATTTTGTGCATCTCTCCAACTGAGGGAATTTTTGACCTTTCTGAATGGTAATATGTGTCTGCAAAGAAGAAAACAACTGAGTTCAGATGACATGTTTTCTAATCAGGCTCTGAATGGAGCACCCAATGAAGGCATAGCTCACTGAAAAATCACATCACAATCACTGATGAACAGATTTAATTTAGGCTTTAATTCAGATTTACACATTAAACAATGAACATACATAGAACACATCAAATATGGTAAATGGAAGCTAAAAATATGATTGTGGCACACTGGAGAATATATGTGCATTGATCAATGCTTACCATGTGAATAAAAAACGAAATTAAATTGGATTAAATCACTCGAATCATATGTATTACTTTAGTATTCCTTTAAGTTTTGAAGGAACACGCTTATTAATTTAATTAATATAATTAAATGACAATATTACTCAAACTTCAAAAAAATAAAAATAACTTAATATGTGTTTTAAAGATATCCACTAGCGGTAAATATTTACCCCCGTAACCATGCAAGGACTAAGGAAAATACTTTACAGTTTCATTCATTTGGTCACTTTGTTTACTTGCATAACTTTACTCACTCACACTCACACACACACACAGAGAGAGAGAGAGAGAGAGAGAGAGAGAGAGAGAGAGAGTTTGCGTCTGCATAAGGCAATCCGGAGTCAAGAAGCTTTAAAAAATACATTTAGGTACAGGACCTGCAACCGAGCGTCT
>NW_015505418.1:574682-587182 GCF_001515645.1 Sinocyclocheilus grahami | reverse complement strand
ATCTATCTATCTATCTATCTATCTATCTATCTATCTATCTATCTATCTATCTATCTATCTATCTATCTATCTATCTATCTATCTATCTATCTATCTATCTATCTATCTATCTATCTATCTATCTATCTATCTATCTATCTATCTATCTATCTATCTATCTATCTATCTATCTATCTATCTATCTATCTATCTATCTATCTATCTATCTATCTATCTATCTATCTATCTATCTATCTATCTATCTATCTATCTATCTATCTATCTATCTATCTATCTATCTATCTATCTATCTATCTATCTATCTATCTATCTATCTATCTATCTATCTATCTATCTATCTATCTATCTATCTATCTATCTATCTATCTATCTATCTATCTATCTATCTATCTATCTATCTATCTATCTATCTATCTATCTATCTATCTGTCTATCTGTCTGTCTGTGTGTCTGTCTGTCTGTCTGTCTTAGACACTCTAGCCTTTGAATAATTGCATTTTGACTCAAAACTGAGACAGTTACTGAGATATACCAATTTTGACAACAACTGCAGGTGATAACTAATAACTAATCCTTAATATATATATTCTACATTGTACTAGGCAATCACATGTATCCTGTTCCCAAAGTGAGCTTAGCCTGCTTTTGTTGTTGTATTCTTCCTCTTCCTCTTCCTCTGGCCCCATAGTGATAGGCCTAATTTTATTTTATTTTCCACGAGAGGTGAAGGCCATGCGTCGCTCAGCTGCCAAATCACGGGCTGATAAAAGCCGCACCGATTCTGTCGCAGTTAATGCTGCTCCTGCAGTCCAGCCCATTGAGACGGTGGACATTGTCCCGGGACGCCTTACCGAGTCCAGCTGGACCAGCATGCTCTCCCAGGAGGAGGGTGAGGAGGTAGTGGCAGACATTATCGCAGAACTGATAGAAGGAGTGATGGACAGATGCTATCAGGTGTATCTAAAAAGACAGGTGAGCGGAATTATACGTTTTAGAGTGTACAATGTGTAATCATCCAGACAATGCTATTTTAGTATCATTAAATGACTATTAGGGTTTTATCAATAATTTTAATTATTTTAAATTGTCTGTTTTCATTTTAATTTTAGTTAAAATTTTTGTTGTGTGTTTTTGTCAGGTTTATTATTATTAGCATTATTATTTTTTAAATATTTCGACATTTAAGTAACTTTCATTTCAGTTTGAGTTATTTTAGGACATCAAGTGAAGCTGCATATTTAATTTTTGACAGGAATGAAAATGAGATTGAAAAGAAAGAGATGTACAGTGTGTTCAACGGATTGTACTGTTGTTTAACAACACAATGACTATTCAGCTGATGAAACATCTTTCCAAAAACTTAAACAGACATTAAACAGCTTTGAAAGTTGTGAGTTTTGAAAATGACATTTGATTTAGGACCACATACAATGCATGCCATTATAAAACCTTAAATTATAAAAGTCTATCCCTCACAGCGTTGTTTTCATCCATGTAAAATTTAAAATGCAGTCTACGCTGATTAAGGCCTTTATATTAATAGCTTATTTACACTCTTAGAAATAAAGGTACATAAGCAGTGCCTTTTCAAAAGGTACACCTTTCTACCTAAAGGATCCGTATTGGTACCTTAACTTAAAGGTGCGTATTAGTACCTAAAAGGTACAAAAGTGTACCTTTTGAAAAGGTACTGCCCCACTGACAGCTTTTGTACCTTTATTCTGAGAGTGTACAATGGAAAAGTTTTATGAGGCATTCATTTAGCTCATACACAAACTTCCTGCCCTCAACCAGTTGATACCCTTCTCGGTTTGGTGGGCACAAAATAACCTGGTGGAGACGCTTGAATGTCTTCTCCTGAGGAGAGATGAAGGGGATGATCCAGAACATGAACTCTTTTGGCAAGAGGATCCAGAACCTCAGCGCTGTGCGATTGATTCTTGGGCTGAAGGATGTGTACCTGTGCTTCATGCTGCTCAGGAATAGCACAACACTTTAGTGCAGGTAAGAAAAAGCGGAGTTTAGGTGCTAGGGGATCGGGGCAGTGACATTCTCTGAATTTGACGTTCAAACACCCATCCTTTAGGATGACTTTCTTAACTTGTTATATTTTAGGTTTATATGACATCCAAACAACCTGAAGTGAAAGGACTGGTGGACCAGACAGAGGTTTGATACGTCTGACCCAAAATCCTGTTGCTCAAAAATGGTCATTTGTTAACCTAGAAATTAAATATTATTTGATCAAAAAATGCAGTAAAACGGTAATATTGTAAAATATTATTACAATTTAAAATAATTGTTTTCTATATTTAAAAAAAAATGTAATTTATTCTTGTGATTGCAAAGCTGAAACATTAATAATAAGAAATGTTTCTTGAGCAGTGATATATGTGTGTGTGTAAATATACTGTATATATCTATATATAACTTTAAAATATTATGGTGGTAGATATTGACTGTACATAATGTCTCAACAGAACTACACCACCTTCAACCTGCTTTGGCTCAATACCAATAGAGGGATGATGCTGAATTAGTAACAGACCAGAACAGTGTGAACCAAGACTGGTATAAAAAAACATAAAAGCTTATAAATTATAATAAATAAAATAATAGCAAAATGTACTGGAGTTTCTCCGCTGCGGACAATGTAAAGACATCTTATTGCGTTCTTTTTGCATTGAGTAAATCAATGCCTTGTCTGGATTTTTTCTGTGACTGCAATAATAAAGAGTTAGACTTAATTCATCTTAGATGTCTGTGTTATAGTGATTCTTTTTTTATGTCCGATAATTTTTTGCAGCCAGATATTGTAGTATTTACTAGCTGGGGAAAACTGGACCACATAACCAACCTACGCTGTTAAATGAAATGTACTGCCAATTTTCTGCCAGGTCATTAACCCTAAAACACAACACAAGTGCAAAATTCTAAATTCCTTCATATTACTACAGTACATTGTGCCCTTTTTATGGATTTTGACTGTCCACACTAATCCAGAAAAAGTAAATAATGCACCATCACCCAATCACTCTTCTGTTTTAACCATCAATTCTGTATTTCCATCCATTCATCAAGTAATGCAATCAACAGGAACAACAGTTTTCATGGGAACCTCACTGGAACTCAGGGAAAATAAGTCACTGTGGTTTCATGTGTTTTTAAATGCAGACATATACAGTATACAAATATCATCAGGGACTGATGAATATTCAGTAAACAAAATCATATTTATTACATCCTCACACTGTGGACTTTCTGAAACCCCATTTAAGAAGTGTGGTGAAATGTATACGTGTGCTATGAGCAAAATTATGTGCTTTGAGTTGTTTTGACACGTCTGAAAGAATTTTTTACATTTGTGGATAGATCCTATTGCTGTTCCGGTCCCAGAAATCCAGACGACAAGAAAATTGGTTTAATGGTTTTAAAAGACTTGCTTAGCCTGCCTCAGATCTCATCTAAAATTCCCAGTTTACACCAGTGAAGTTGACACTTAAAACACTTTCAAAATTAATATTGAATTACAAAAAACAAAACAATTATATAAAAACTTAAAATGTTTTAAATATCCTGAAAAGATGTATTCAAAATAGAAAACAGTTATTTTAAATTGTAATAATATTTCATAGTATTACTATATTTTTGCATAAGAGACTACAGATATTTACAAATCTTACCAACCCCCAAATTCTCTACAGTCACAAACATTACGGATTAAAACTATACAAGTATAATAATTAAGAAATTGTATTACTTCAATGTGTTCTTTTATTTGAGAGACAATATCAATATCATTATTTTTACAACAACCCTTGCAATGGGGCGAATGTAACATTCTGACTTGTTTGATTAAATACAATATTATCAGGTCTTATTCAGTGTAAATATTTCTATATTTTAGGTACTATTACCATTGGCACATACATGGATACATTTCTTATCCCAAAAGATGTTATCAAGGAAAATGTTACAATTGCCCCCACTCTTCACACCTTTCAAGATGTTTGTGCTGCCTATCAAACTAACAACAATATATAAGATAATTATTAGTTTTGGAACCATTATGCAGTAGTATAACCTTCAAGCAATTTCAACCACACCAATTGGATTGCACAACAACCTCTGCTTTTAAACAAATCAGCTTTAGCCTCAATCATTCATCATTTCAACCACAAGATGTCGCTGCAAAACCATAAACAGTCCTCATATAGCACTCGGTTACAAAATGTGCATTAGTTCAGCTGTGGAAAAACAACCTCATGATTATTAACTGCATGATGATTTTATACCTGAATATTCATGCAACTAAAGGCCTGTGGGGACTGGAGTGTTCTTGGAAATGGAAACATTCGGTTGGAAAAACATAACCCGACTTTTCTTTACAGTGATTAAAGACATTCAAGTGAACTAAACAGAGATGTGTAGGGAAAGACAACCATCCCTGCTGAAAAAAACCCCAGCGGTTGCTGGTTAGGTATGTTTTGAAGCATGGCTGCTGGTTTGAGCTGGTTTAAGCTGGTCCTTAGCTGGTCGTGAGCTGGTTTATAATGGTCAAAACATACCTAACCAGCATATGCAGTTTTCTTGAGCAGGGATAGCGTCACTGCTAGAAGCTCCTCCGGCTTTATGCTGATAGACTTACATGGAATTTGACAAATGTATCAATCTCGAGTTTATATTACCACACAGACCTAGAATTAAATGCTAGAAAAGTTCCAGCCAAAATAAATCACAGATGCTGGTTCCACGTCAATGGAAAGGATGATATGAGATTAGAAGGATTTTGGGTAAAATCATAAAAAGATATTCATGTAGACTGTGATCTCAGCATTGAGACTCTGATCCAAGGGCTGCTGTCTTCCTTGGCCTTTGGCTGCCAAAAATAAGAATGCAGTACAAATGTAAAATGCTTTTATTCCTCCTGTGAGAGTAAAATTAGAGCTAGAGGGTCTATTAAGGGGAATTTGCAAAAGACGTCAACGACACCTTCTGCTGTTTTATTCTGTTCCCGAAGAACAAAAAAGATGTCCCAAAAAGTCTAAAGAACAACTGTCTGCGTTCAGCCATACCTGAGCTGTTCCGATCATTACACTCTCTCATGACCTGATTTTCTAACTCTCAGTCCCCAGCGGTAACGAAATTGTTTGGAAATGCCTTTTTCTGCACGGTGGGGATCTTTTAAAAACCTCTTTCCTTGTTTTACTAATTAATATGACAACTAAAAACTAATAAAATGAATGCAGCGATTTCAATATTCATAAGGATTCATTTTTAGGTGTCGTCAATATGTCAGTTTTGTACATTTAAATGCTAAAAATACGTAAGTATTTGTACGTTTAGAGGCTGAAAATACATACGTATTTGTACACTTTAGTGCCTGTAAAAACGTAAGTAAATGTACGTTTTATAGAACCACATTTTACGTAAAATACATACGAATTATCATGAGATCACGTTGGACAGACACAGTGATAAATATGTGTTTGCAGTACACAAGTCACGGTTAAGACAGCTGAATCCACTGTGATGTCTCTCTCTCTCGCTCGCTCGCTCGCTCGCGCACACACACACACACGATGCGCAAAACTCCGCATTTGAACAGTCAATAGCAAATACTTAAACTAATAACAAAACAGTAGCTGATTCAGAAGCACCAGATTGTCATAGCAAAGTCAGAATTACCTCCTCTCCTACGTTCACGAAACGGTCGTCCATAAAATGCATTGCTGTTCTGTTGTAAATGATCTTAAAGATTCCTAAATGCATCTACTTTCGGACGGACAAATAAAGTGCTTTTGCTTTCGCACTGAAACACACAGCGTCTCCCTGACATGGCTGCTTCAACACTAACTGCGGTTACTGAAACCACGCTTTCTTTCTTTGCGTGCACATTTGGGTGGCATTATGCAAATATTTCCACATAGTGACCTAGATATGTGGGGGCGTGTTAGAACGAGCCGTTTTAGGGGGGCGTGGCAGAGTCTTAAATTTGATAAAGAATATCTCTTTGGTTTTGAGACTTTAGACTTTGCAACTTCAGGGACCTTATCTATGCACAATCAGCTTGTAACACTCCAAAGAGAAAGGAAAACTTGAAATCGCATCATATGACCCCTTTAAGAAATGCCAGCCGGTGAGTCATCTCTTCTTTCTCTAAATGTAAGTGTAGAGGATGTACAAAACATTTCTTTGACGGATCAATTACTTTTTTAGAAAGCCCTTCACCCAAAAAAAAAAAAAAAACCTCTTTCACAGTCAGATGTAACTCAACATCAGAGAGAAAGTGGAAAAATGTAATAACATTGAAAAGTTTAATTATTTTGAGATGTTAAAGGGGTGGTTCATTGCGATTTCACTTTTTTAATGTTAGTTAGTGTGTATGAATCGCGATTATGTCTTCTAACGATTCTAGTGGATTCACAAGTTTCAAAATCAATGTTCTAAAGCAGCGGTTCTCAATAATGTTCCTCGCGTCCCCCTGCTCTGCATCTCTCTCTCTCTCTCATTGAGCTCAGCTCCAGCAATGAACTGTTACAATTATACTCTTATTTTCACATAGCTATGAGAAGCGTTAAACATGGATACATTTACTACAGCCGTACTGTATTAAAGCTTTAATCAGAATAAAACCGTATATTAAAAGCTAACATAAGCAGTAGCATTTACAAATAACAGCATATCTAAAAGTATGAGACAACAACAAACAAAAAACATAGGCCTACCATTAAAAGCCGTGCTTGCACAGGTTCTGCACGATCCTCTTCAATAATATCCTCTGCTTCTCAATCGGGCTCAAGCTGATAAGCAATATTAATAACACCTTTGTTTACAAAATGCTGCTGAGGAGAGGGGCGGGACGTTTAGACACGCACTAGAGGTGGTTTAGCCAATCACAACACACTGGGCTAGCTAACCAATCAGAGCCCATCACCTATTTCTGAGGGAGGGGCTTCATAAAAGAAGGAAATGATCAGTGTGTTTCTCAGAGAAGGGACAAAGCGGTGTGGAATAAAGGTAAATTATGTGAAAAATAATGCGTTATTAAAAAAACGAAGCATTAACACATGTTAGACTGCACCCCACAAACACAATCAAGCCTAGAAAAAACCCCACTGAACCACCCCTTTAAATGATTTTGAAATACCAACAAATAAGCAACCCTATAAAATACTTTTTATACCTCATCTGTTCTCTTCAATTCATGCTAACTATAGATCATCTATGTAGGTTGAAAACCTTTACCTGTTTTGTACAGTCTTTGGATCTTTGTTCTTGACTGTGCAGTGAATATAGCACTTATTACATTACGGTTGCAGTTTATGTCCACTATTTTTTCCTCATTCACCTCAGACCGCAGCAAAACCCTTTTATCAAGTGAAGGTTGTCAAACAGAAAACTGTAATTCTCTTTGGAAGCCTTCACATAATCAATGAATAAGATACTGAAAGCGGTCAGATGGCAAACTAAACCAATAATTGGATTTCTTCATTAATCAAATCATTGACTTGTAGTGCAGTCATTAAAGATTTAAAAAAATGTTCTGAGAGCATGTGTGATTTCTGTGTGAAACAGAACTGCAAAAATAAAGTCTTCAAACAGGTGTCCCGAACACTTCCCCTGTTTATTTATTTATTTTTTGGACAAAGAGACAAATTATTGTTAACTAACACTATTTTTTTTAAATTATTATTTAAATTGGGCTTAAAAAATATATAAATATATTTATAAATATTTTTTAAAATATATCTTCTAAATATAATTAGAAATGTTGCATTGGCAACTAACAAAAATAAAATGTTTAAATTGAAGTACTAAAAATTATAACTCAAAATATAAAAAATAAAAGATAATCTAAAATATTAATAAATAATAGTACATAAATAATATTAAAATAACAATGAGCCACAGTTGCTGTGTTGCTCAAAGAAACACAGCAATGTTTTGTCAGCAGCACAGCCACCTACCAATGGCTTACTTACAATATTTGTCTTTGCATAATAAGCTGTGATAAGAAAGAAGAAAATATTTCAAAATCACCTTTATTTACTCTTGTAAAAGAATGCTTTGTGTATCATTTTATTTTTATAATTGCTTCTAATGTTGCTTCAGCTATCTAACTATCTTATGAAATATAACTAATGATTTGGCACAGTTTATATAGTAATTTGCACTGAAATGCCATTTTGGTCCTTTTAATAATAAACATTTATTGTTTGTTTGTTTGTTGTTTCTTATGCTGGCTACTGTTAAATATGTTAAGGTGTAAAATGACATTATACGAACAGAAAACACATTAACATTCTTGTCAGCAACATTTATCACAGAATAAACATGGTACAAGACAGAACAGAGGCTTTGTTTGGGACATCTACTACCATTCTTATATTATTGCTGCTGTGTATAGTATGCAAAACTGTGCATATCCATAGAAGTGTCTGTAATGTACTACCTTGCATTTCCATCTTTCTTGACAGCCATTCAAAAATTAGCTGTGTGTTCTGCCAATATATATATATATGTGTGTGTATGTGTGTGTACACACACACACACACACACACACACACACACACACACACACACAGACGTCTGGTTTGATATCATTGTGGGGACTCTCCATAGGCGTAATGGTTTTTCTACTGTACAGACCGTATAGTCTATTGCCCTACCCTACACCTAAACCTACCCCTTACAGGAAACTTTGTGCATTTTTAGATTTTCATAAAACTTAATTCTGTGTGATTTTATTAGCTTGTTTACCCGTGGTTACCTCAATTTAGGTCCCCACCGTGACACAAGTCCCCATGAGTCTGTGTATATTCAGGTTTAATTCCCCACCAGAATAGAAAAACAGGTACACACAATTGCTCAAAAGTTTGGTATAATTAACATTTTACCAATAATTATTGCCAAAATTTTAACAGCAAATCAGCATGATTTCTGAAGGATCATGTGACACTGAAGATTGAAGCAATGGCTGCTGATAATTTAAAGGGTTAGTTCACCCAAAAATGAAAATTAGCCCATAAATTACTCACCCTCAAGTCATCCTAGGTGTATATGACTTTCTTCTTTCAGACGAATCCAGTCGGAGTTATATTAAAAATTGTCTTTGATCTTTCAAGCTGTTTAATGCCACTCAGCGGGTGTTGCATGCATCAATCCAAAAGAAGTTAAATAAAAAGCGCCCGTCCATAAAAATCGATGCGTTTTTGTAAGAAAAATATCCATATTCAAAACGTAATAATCACTTTAATGTAGCTTGCACTCACTGTTGTAAACGGAAGCAGTTCCGGGCGGATGACGTATGAGGTCAGCTTTGCGCATGCGCCGCTCAGAAGTGACGAACGTGGAAAAGCGCCCGTCCATAAAAATCGATGCGTTTTTGTAAGAAAAATATCCATATTCAAAACGTAATAATCACTTTAATGTAGCTTGCACTCACTGTTGTAAACGGAAGCAGTTCCGGGCGGATGACGTATGAGGTCAGCTTTGCGCATGCGCCGCTCAGAAGTGACGAACGCGGAAGCGCAGCGGAGAGATCAAAACAAAACAACTGTCACTAATTACAAGTACAAAACGAGGATTTGTAAAGAAGAATGTCGGAGGATTTCGATTTCTTTTTTTTATGGATAGATGCTTTTTATTTAACTTATTTTGGACTGATGCATGCAACACCCGCTGAGTGCCATGAAACAGCTTGAAAGATCAAAGACAATTTTTAATATAACTCTGACTGGATTCGTCTGAAAGAAGAAAGTCATATACACTTAGGATGACTTGAGGGTGAGTAATTTGTGGGCTTATTTTCATTTTTGGGTGAACTAACCCTTTAAGAACGTTTTTTGTCAAATTAATTAAAAATGAATAAAGATCTGTTGGAAGTTGTATTTTCAGTATTTGAAGTGCTACTACTTATTGTTTGACACATTTTCTTGGTTTTTAAAAAGGTCTTAAATTTACCCTCATAAAACTCTGATAAATGTGACAATTTCACAGAGATGAAACGTACAGGACTGCTTCATTGATATTCCGTTGGTTTCTGCATCTGTGTTCAGAGGCCGATCAGTGCGCTGTGCTGGGGCCATCGGGACTCGCGTCTGTTTCTCGCCAGCGGCCCAGCGCTGTACGTGCTTCGCGTCGAACACCGGGTCGCCAGCCTGCAGCTGCTGTGCCGACAGGTGATCGCCAGCACGGTACACGAGGAGAAAGATGTGGCCAAGCTCAGCATGCCCTCTCGTCTGAGCACATACGTGTCCTCTGCCTTCGCTTCTACCATTAAGGTAGAAAACTTCCAGATTACAGGCAGTTGGATCTTGTTTTTGAAACTGCTGGTTGTGTAATACGTTCATACCATCATTCCCATTCTTCCATTTGTCTTTTTTTCTGGCGCCCTTTCCTCACTTCAGCCCCCCATCCCGGATCCCAACAACATGCGGGACTTTGTTAGTTATCCGACATCAGGTAACGAGCGTCTGCACTGCACCATGAAGCGCACCGAGGACAACCCTGAGGTCGGCGGCCCTTGCTACACCTTATACCTGGAGTATCTGGGGGGGCTTGTGCCTATTCTGAAAGGCCGTAGGATTAGCAAACTTCGCCCTGAATTTGTCATCATGGACCCAAAGACTGATGGGAAAGCAGGTGGGGTTATACAAGCAAAGTTTTGGCCAGAATGCCACACAGGTTTAGTTCCTCGTCGGCTCACATTGTTTCTCATCACAGATGAAGTCTATGGAAACAGCTTCTTCCCCTCTGTGATTGACAGCTGCAATTGCTCAGACTCTAGTGACATTGAGCTCAATGATGACTGGGTTGGAAAGAAATCACCAAAGATCTCCAGAGGGAGCAAGTCTCCCAAACTTCCCAGGTACTGCATGTTTTAGATGCTTGATTAGTGGAACAAGACACTGTATTGCAGCTGATGTGGCTATGCATGAATTTCATTGATGCACATTTTAACCTGCTTAAAGGGATAGTTCACCCAAAAATGAAAATGTGATGTTTATCTGCTTACCCCCAGGGCGTCCAAGATGTAGGTGACTTTGTTTCTTCAGTAGAACACACATGAAGATTTTGAACTCAAACCGTTGCAGTCTATCAGTCTTATAATGGAAGTGGATGGGAATCACGGCTTTGAGAGTAAAAAAAAACACACAAGGAAAAGCAAATTAAACCCTGCAGCTCGTGACGATACATTGATGTGTAAAGACACAAAACGATCAGTCTGTGCAAGAAACTGTACAGTGGTTTTGTTTGTTTTTTTTTGTTTTTTTTACTCCCAAAGCCGTGATTCCCATCCACTTCCATTATAAGACTGATATAATATAATCTTCGTTTGTGTTCTACTGAAGAAACAAAGTCACCTACATCTTGGATGCCCTGGGGGTAAGCAGATAAACATCACATTTTCATTTTTGGGTGAACTATCCCTTTAATAACAAGATATGCATCATGAAATGCTTTCCTAAAAATAGAGCTCATCTTGATAGCGTGAAACTCGCGGATCCTCCAGTTCTGAAGTTTTGTTTAACTCTGCAATTTTAGACCGCATGCTGCTGCAAACTCACCTTGAACTCTTTTCTTCGCTTGCTACCTTCTCTGTAGAGACTTAGTGTGTCCCTTTACCAACAGGATAAATATAGATCCCCGTAAGTCCCCCAAGCTCTCCCGCACCGCACAGGAAATATCGCGATCGCCTCGGTTACCTATTCGCAAGCCCTCCATTGGCTCTCCGAGTCTGACTCGGCGGGAGTCTCCGCTCGATGACATCACACAGGTGCTCACCGCAGCTAAATGATAAACAGTGCTGGCTGTACAATTTGTGACCCTGGAGCACAAAACCAGTCATAAGTTTTTAGAAATTGAGATGTACAAATTTACAAAATATCTTCATGGAACATGATCTTTACTTAATATCCTAATGATTTTTGGCATAAAAGAGAAATGTATAATTGTGACCCATACAATGTATTGTTGGCTATTGCTACAAATATCCCCCAGCGACTCAACACTGCTTCTGTGCTGCAGGGACACATTTGTAAAAACATCTATGTGTGAGCTCACAGAATGTTTCCCTCTTATTAAGATTTGTCTCCTTGTATTTTAGCACAATTATCTTGCGCAAGTTACATCTAACATATGGGGAACAAAGTTCAAAATTGTGGGGCTTGCAGCATTTTTGCCAACAAATCTTGGAGCAGGTATTTTATTTATTAATTGTCGGCGTTGCGCATGCGCCGCTCAGAAGTGACGAACGAGGAAGCGCAGGGGAGAGATCAAAACAAAACACCGGTCACTTATTAGAAGTACAAAACGAGGATTTGTAAAGAAGAATGTCAGAGGATTTCGATATAAGCCAAGAGGAGACTGTTTTTTCTTTGCTAAAGTAAGGAAACTTTGCTTCCTTTGCTCCAGTTAACAAACGTTGGTTTTCCCGAGACTCACCGGCGCGTGCACAATGCTGAACTCATACGTCATCCGCCCGGAACTGCTTT
>NW_015505418.1:537932-574217 GCF_001515645.1 Sinocyclocheilus grahami | reverse complement strand
CACAACGAAACACACAGCGCCTTCACGACATGGCGGCAGCAACAATACTACAGCGAGAGTAAAAGTTACGCCTTCTTTCTTTACGTGAACATTTGAGTGGCGTTATGCAAATCTTCCTACACAGTGATGTAGACATGTGGGGGGCATGTTAGAACGAGCCGTTTTAGGTAGGCCTGGTTGACTCTTAACTTTTATAAAGAATATCTCTTTGGATTTGAGACTTTAGTCTTTGCAACTTTACAGATCTTCTTTATGCACCAAGAGCTTGTAACACTCCAAAGAGAAAGGAAAAATTTAAATCGCATCATATGACCCATTTA
This sequence comes from Sinocyclocheilus grahami, assembly GCF_001515645.1. Classification (NCBI taxonomy): domain Eukaryota; kingdom Metazoa; phylum Chordata; class Actinopteri; order Cypriniformes; family Cyprinidae; genus Sinocyclocheilus; species Sinocyclocheilus grahami. The sequence continues at coordinate 573,897 of NW_015505418.1, read as the reverse complement.
AAATGCTACTTTGTCTCCTTATAATATAAAACTTCTGACTTTCCTCTTCTCTGACATTAAAAAACAATTCATTCAGAAGAGCAGCTGGACGTGATGTGAACCATCAGGCAGGACTTTAAGCAGTTGGAGACGTGAAACAGCTTGATAGAATGGAGTTTTGTTTGAAATACCACTGAAGATAATTCATTTCATTTTTTTATATAACTACCATTTCTTCTCTTTTCTTTGATAGGAGAAGGAGAGCCAGCTTTTTTGAGCATCCTCCAGAAAGAAGTAGGACACTGTCTGAGAGGAAGCTGGAGAATAAGAGAGAGAAAATTAATGAATCTTGGTTATTAAGATCACAGATAAAACCCTCCTGGTGGAAAAATGCAGAATGACACATACCAGGTTCCTAATCAGCCATCTGCAAAGCAGCAGATTAAAACGGATGCTGTGATTGTATTAAAGTCTCCAGGGCTCTCAGTCCAAAAGATTCACAGAGAAAGAACATCTGTGACTGAAGCAGAGGGTCAGTGCTGATCCACGAGGAGCATTTACTAAAACAAGACGAGTGCCTGTCCTCCCACATACAGTATACATTCCTCATAAACCTCAGTTCTCCATCTGTCTGGCTTTTCCAGATCAGGCCTCTGGAATTATGCATTAATGGGAACTAGATGAGTCAGAGATGGGTCAGTTATTCTCTGATACTGAACATACCTTGGGAAATTTCCAAAAAGGTCCTTCTAAAAGCAGTTTAAATCCGACCGCTTTGGTGTGATGTGACACCAGAAGGGAAATGATTCTCGAGACGATTCCTTTCCCATTCTGAGCTCTTTACCAGTGACCAGACTGACAGATGGGCCCTGAAAATGACCTGGTTTTGATTTTCTTGAAGCCTTTCTGATGTGCAATATTAAGTTGAAATCAGGTGTTTAGAACAGTAATTTAATGCAAACAAGATGGGCTGTAATGCACCGCAGAAGTTTGTTTAAAAGAAATGACTTCAAGCATCAGGTATGTAATAGCAGACAAGAATCAGTGCACAGTGGATCAAGCCTGTGTCTCTTTGTGTTCTGTTACAGATGTACTGAACCATCAGAAATGTTATTACTTTTTGGATGCCACTGTATTAACCATGAAATGAAGGGTTTAAGTTTAGTAACTGATGAGTTTTGGTGTAATGACAGTCATTATACTAAATGTTTCCTTAGTTACTGTAAATTATACTTAGAACAATTATTTATAAAATTTGGAGCGTTGTGTCACACCCACTGTGTGATACTGAGAAAAGCACTGAACTTTATGGCAAATTATCAAGTTTATCAAGGGTCCAAACTTTTTTGAAAATGGAAACAATTAACAAGCCAAAAATATTTCTCACTGGCCATTAATGTGTATTGTGTAAGAAACAGTACAATTTGGCATTGTTTTCTTGAAATCCATATTTTGTTGCTGTGATGACAAAGACATAACTTTTATTTTCGCATCAGTTTAAACTTAACAAAAAAAAATGTTATTAAAACACAAATACCCATAGGAATTTTATTTGTTGTGTTTGTTGGTTTAACTAGCCATAATAACATAATTTCAAGATTTATGAAAAAACAAACATGAAAAATACATTTTATTTAATTAAATAAATTGCTAAAGACACAAGGATATTTGTTAACATTTTTATTTTGCCATTTTTAATGTCTGTTATAATGCAGTTCTGCTCAATCTGATCAACTGGTACTTAAAAAGTTTTTATTTGATGGCTTCACGATGAAAAATGAAAACATTGCCTAATTGTACGTTTCAATTTAAAGATAATTTATATTGCAGTTCTGCTCTAAAAATTCTGGTCAGCTGGCACTTAAATGTTTTTTCCCTTTATTAAAAATCAATTTACATTTTTTTAATTTATGCATAAATCCCTTTCTATTTGAATTTTAAATTCATACATGTATATTTCTAAATTTCTAAATGTATTTTTAAATGCAATACAAATCAGTTATAAATACTTGGGCATATCCATGCATTTCAATCCGTAACGGTTTCTTACAATAAAGGAATTTAGGAGGAGCTGTATTGATTTTTGCCTTTTCTCTCTCTTTACACCAGTTACTTTTGGTTGGGTTGAAGGGCAGATCACATTTGGTCGATAACACATTATCACCCGCAGGCCTTGTGCTTCTTACATTGACTTGATATTAAAGTGGAGGTTTTACAGCCTGTTTCCCACTGAGTTTTATGTACATGTCTCCCTCTCCCACCTGATACCCTCCCTGTAGTGTATGTGTCTTCCTGATGGTGAGGGTGTATTAAAGTGTCTCTGGAAACATTTGTGTAAGTTCAAGTAACCAGGGCCCACAGAGTTCATGCACAATGACTAACACATTCGAGCCTAATGATTTAACCAGGAGTGTAACTCCATGGTCAGGCCTTATCTCCACAGATTTATCATCATATCATATCATGTCTCATAAAAACAAGAAAGGGAGAAAAATGCATGAGAGAAGCAAATTTGAGGACATGTGAATGTGACAGTCACTGGTCGGTCTGCAATTGCAATTGAGAATGATTTAATATCTTATCTTAACTTTAAAGTGTATCTTTTATTAGGTGGGAAGGCAATGGTGGTAACAGGTTACAGCTGTTTAGTGACCCTCTTAAAGGGATAGTTCACCCACAAATGAAAACCCTGTCATCATTTACTCAGCCTCACATTGTTCTACAACCTATGTGATTTTGTGATGTAAGCTCCAAAAATGTTCAAAAACCACTATGAAACCATCATAAAAGTGGTTCATCTGAATTTATTATTTTTTTGCACTACATCGCAAGTCTTACAAAGTCATACGATAGCTTTGTGTGAGAAACAGACCGAAATTTAAGTAGTTATAACTTCTGGAATGTTTTTATTTGTGTTGTCTATCATGTAGTCCAAAATCCTTACACAGGAAGTGGCTGGAGCTCAACTTCCTCTGAGGGTGCCACATGGTGGGATTATTCCACTTAACACTCTTACAGACTGTCTCAGCACTCACAATCTGCATAACTATGTCATTAAACTCGTAAGATTTATTTAGCGTGGACATTAATCCACATTCACACCAAAAGCTGCTCTGCTGTCATTGTGAAGTTTCCAGACAGAAAAGAAAATGGATTAAATCATTTGTTGTATTGAAGTGAAGGACACTTCAGATTTTTATTCCATCTCTGTATCCTCAACAAAGCTCCAGTATTAGTTTCATGTGTGTCACCCAATTAATTACACAGAAACTATTCAGTTAAAACACTTCAACACCGAAATGTTTTTAAAACAAAAATAGAAAACAGCAAAGTTTTTTTATTTAATGAAGGGACCATCCTCCCCCCCCCCCCCCCCCCATCTCTGTATCCTCCACAAAGCTCCAGTATTAGTTTAATGTGTGCCACCCAATTAATTACACAGAAAATTTTCAGTTAAAATGCTTAAACTCTGACATGGATTTAAAACAAAATTAGAAACAGCTTGAATTGGTGACAGCTTTAATAACAAATGGTGAAGCAAAAAAAAAAAAAAAAAAACTTTCTGTTTTAATTATGACAGCTGGAGATGTGATGTTATTGTGACTGCAGTAGAGTGATATTTAAAAGTCTTTAAAAAGCATTCATGCTCTGTGCTCTTGATCAACTCTGAATGTTTTTACAGTAAAAACAATCATTCACATATAATAAATCATATACAAATGTACAGGAAGGGTAGTGCAAATCCCCCCCCCCCCATCTCTGTATCCTCCACAAAGCTCCAGTATTAGTTTAATGTGTGCCACCCAATTAATTACACAGAAAATTTTCAGTTAAAATGCTTAAACTCTGACATGGATTTAAAACAAAATTAGAAACAGCTTGAATTGGTGACAGCTTTAATAACAAATGGTGAAGCAAAAAAAAAAAAAAAAAACTTTCTGTTTTAATTATGACAGCTGGAGATGTGATGTTATTGTGACTGCAGTAGAGTGATATTTAAAAGTCTTTAAAAAGCATTCATGCTCTGTGCTCTTGATCAACTCTGAATGTTTTTACAGTAAAAACAATCATTCACATATAATAAATCATATACAAATGTACAGATAATAATATATACATTATCTTAAATAATCATCCATATAATAAATGACATGGAATTTGAAAATGATGCTAACAAAAATGGACTACAGTCATACACAATCGCTGCAGGCTGGAAAATACATGATTTCAATTATAATTGATCCTCTGCAGTGAATAGGTGCCGTCAGAATGCTCTTAACAATGAATTTGTTTCTCACAAATGCACAGCTTTTTGCTTTACTTTACAGTAATTGATGAACTGGAGTGGTGTGGATTACTTGTGGATTATTGTGATGTTTTGTGGAAAAGTCGGTAAAAATAGGACCCAGTGTATTGTGTTATTATGAAGTAATCATTTTTTTTAAAACAGGTGTTTTACCTGTATTTTAAATTGCGCATTGCATTGTGTTGTGTATTAGGGTTGAAGGAAATGTCCGTAAACTTAATAGAAAAGGAGAATATTCAGACAGGAAATCTATTTCTCTACATATTTGCTATGTTACAGTGAAGTTATCTACTGTAAACCATACTATCAAGATATTGACATACACCCACCCAGATTTTTCATTCCTGGCCCACATTTTTACACAACAATCATTTGATTTTTGTCTATTTTAACTTTGTTTTGCTTGGCTGCAATGCTAGCGTCTACTGTGTATGCTTGTCAGCAAATCAGTTAACACTGCTGTTACATCATCTAATTAATATTCATGAGCCAGCTCATAAGGCTTATAATGTGTCCCCACACTTTTCAGATCTCACGCCCCTGCGTATAAATCTCTTATATTGTATTTACAGATGCAGCAAGAGGCAGAAAGCATGGCGTTCTTCTCTGTGAGATTTGCATTGACTGTCTGGATGTACATATGTCATTAAGCGCTGGTGTCCTCAAGAGACTCCTGTGTGCTAAACCATCTGTTCTCTGTCATCCGCAGGGCCTTCACCCCATCTCTCCATCTCACCGTAATAAATGTCAAATGCTTGAGGCAAGCACCACTGAATAACAATGAGAAAACGCAAAGATTTATTATATGTATAGAATTGCGAAATTCACCCCTGAAATTTTGATGTGAAAGATAGATGATTTGTGAAGATGTATTTTCGGATCACACTTACAGGCTTTTTATGAGGTTCCGTGCTTTTTTTCTTCTTCTTCACAACCTCTCAGCCTCATCCGTTTCATCTGTCTTTGAAGGATCTTCAGATTCACTTTTATCAATGCAGACAGCATTAACAGCAGTGTCATTAATCTTTCACTAGCTCTTACATCATAGTCAAAAACTGTTTAACGTTTATTGAAATGATGGCGAAACTTTGGTTTGAATTTTGCCGAAGGTCTGTTTTTTTTTTTTTTGCTTGCTGGTTGGGGAGTAAAGAAGATGAAACACATGAGTAATTGTTCTTCACTACTGTACTTTAGTACTATTTTGAGTTTCTTGTATAGGTATATGTATTCTAAGGGGTAAAAAGTATAAAGGAAATATTCAGTTTCAATACCCCTTAAACGAACCCCATAAATATCAATTTACAGCTTTAATTGTATTTCGCAGGTCAGCATGTCTCTTATAATCACAAAGGCTGTATTTGTGTGATCAAAACAGAGAATAAATCAGTAATATTGTGAAATATCATTACAGTTTAAAACAACTGTTTTCAATTCTAATAAATGCAGTTCATTCCTGTGATGGTCTTCAGTGTCATATGGTCCTTCAAAAATCATTCTAATATGCGGATCTGGTTTAAATGAACTATTATAAATCTTTAAAGGGGTCATATGATGTTGCTATAAAGAACATTATTTTGTGTATTTGGTGTAATGAAATGTGTTTATGTGGTTTAAGGTTAAAAAACCACATTATTTTCCACATACTGTACATTATTGTTTCTTCTCTATGCCCCGCCTTTCTGAAACGCGTCGATTTTTACAAAGCTCATCGGTCTGAAAAGCAAGGTGTGCTCTGATTGGCCAGCTATATCCAGTGCGTTGTGATTGGCCGAATACCTTAAGCGTGTGACGGAAATATTACGCCCCTTACCATACGATGCCTTGTCCCGGCCGGAGCGACGAGACAAAAACATTAAAACCTATTACAAACGCATTGCGTTCCATCACGCCGCATAAACATAAAACCATGTCTGCATTTGTGATCGGAGAAATGACAAACAAGTGCTACTCTACACTGCTCAAAACTCATGTTTGAATCGTCAGTGGCAAATTCTTTAAAGGAAAACGTACTTACAGTCTGTGAGTCAGAACACCCGGCATTGTAGTCTACTCTCCCAGGATCAGAAAACAGTCCTCCATAAAATGCGCTGCACACATCGGAATATTTGGGTTGAAGTGTTCTGGAACAGGGTTGTAAATACAACTTAACCACTGATTTCTAGTCGTGTCCTCTTTTGGAAGACCAAACAAAGTAGTGCCTTCACGACACACACAGTGCCTTCGAAAACACACAGTGCCTTCGCGACATGGCGGCGGCGGCAACAATAGCGAGGATAAAAGTTACGCCTTCTTTCTTTGCGTGAACATTTGGGTGGTGTTATGCAAATCTTCTCACATCGTGACGTAGACATGTGGGGGCGTGTTAGAACGAGCCGTTTTAGGTAGGCGTGGTTGACTCTTAACTTTTATAAAGAATATCTCTTTGGATTTGAGACTTTAGTCTTTGCAACTTTACAGATCTTCTTTATGCACCAAGAGCTTGTAACACTTCAAAGAGAAAGGAAAAATTGAAATCACATCATATGACCCCTTTAAGAATGTTGTGCAGCTTAATATTTTTATAGAAACTAATGCATTTTTTTCATGATTCTTTGATTAACATAAAGTTAAATATAAATATAAAGTAATATAAAGGACAACATTCATTTAAATTTAATTAAAGCATTAATTAATTTAAAATGGAAACCTTTTGTAATATTACAAATATATTTATTTTTGATGCACCCTTTCTGAATAAAATTTCATTCAAAAAACAAACAAACAAACTTAAAAAAAGGAAAAGAAAATATCTTAAATGGTTGAACGGTAGAGTATAAACACTCACTCTATAAACTATTCTATGCTAAACCACACTGAACTGTAATATAACTACTGTACAAAATCCAAAGTTTAAATAACAAGTGTTGAGTAAAAATGTGATTAAAAAGTTTACTTCGAGAAAATACTGTGAAAAAAAATTAGAAATTTTCAGTCGATTTGGCTGCTTACTGGAATAGCAATGTCTTTTGTCAGTAGATGCTTTTTTGCTTGTTTAACTTTCTTATATTATGTTAATGTTATGTTATATGTGACCCTGGAGCACAAAACCAGTCTTAAGTTGCTGGGGTATATTTGTAGCAATGGCCAAAAAGAAATTGTATGGGTCAAAATTATTGATTTTTCTTCTATGCCAAAAATCATTAGGATATTAAGTAAAGATCATGTTCCATGAAGATATTTTGTTAATTTCCTACCGTAAATATATCAAAACTTAATTTTTGACTAGTAATATGCATTGCTAAGAACTTCATTTGGACAAATTTAAAGGCGATTTTCTCAATATTTAGATTTTTTTGCACCCTCAGATTCCAGATTTTCAAAAAGTTGTATCTTGGGCCAAATATCGTCCTTTCCTAACAAACCATACATCAATGGAAAGCTTATTTATTCAGCTTTCAGGTGATGTATACATCTCAATTAAAAAAAAATTACCCTTATGACTGGTTTTGTGCTCCAGGGTCACATATTATATTATGTTATATTCATGTACAGCTTTTATTTTTGAGTTCTTGTTGCTAGCTCATGTAATGTTTTGTTCACTGTTCCTCCTTTGATTGTTCCCAGGGACAGATGTATTATTAAGTAGATATGCCACATTCAGCAGCCGCGCTCCATCTGATTCTCAAGCAACTTTATAACTGTGACTTTAACCAGATGAAAAATCAGCCAGGTTACGGAGGCTTTCCTGGAAGAGTCAGTCCAGCCAAACATGATTATCTGTTCCAGGAAATGATTCTTATTTACCTCTTTTGTCGTCTGGCACTGGGGTTGAACTGTAATAAAACCTATGTAAAATTTTGAGCAAATTGAGTTTATAAATGTAGCTTTAGTAGTTTGCATGTCTTATGCTGGTACTCTGCCTGAACAAAAAATACACCAATCACACATGAAAGGAAACTAAAAATAGTGAGATTTCGTAAGATGAGTAAGGTGAATTGAATAAAAAGTCGAGTTATGGGTTTCATAAAGTTTGTGCCTTATTATCTAGCAGACAGCTAATGTCTGAGTGGATGGAGGGCAAGAGACAAAACGATGTGTAAGAATAATATATATGTAAACATTCACTGGTTCTTCAAAGCCAAAGAAACAGCTGTCTGATCTTGAACTCTCCATTCAGCTCAGTTGCCTATTCTTAAAATGTGAAAGAGGAATTGAGAAACCTCGGTGAAACCCGGGATGGGTCGACCAGGTCCCAGACTCCTCTTTTATACCTCGATATCACCAAAGATAAAAGATCTTGGCTTTCATCTCCTCTCTTTTTGTATTCATTAGACATGAAAGTGCTTCAGTTTTGTTCGCTCTTAGCAGCTCTGTGATGCAAAAATGACACAGAAGCCTCCTGGTATCAGAAAATCCTCTCCCATTGTCCCATGGAAATTATTCTGGGCTTGTTTTAGTTATTTTTCAGAATTACTAGCAAAATAATCATTACTCTCCATAAAGCTTCAAGTTGCTTTTATTTTCATTACAATGAAGGGTAATTAGATTCCAACAATGGTTGTTCAATTGAAATGTTCAGCTTTAGACATGCATCTGATTCTATCTTTTAATAAGAGAAGAGGAATTTATATTTTTTAACATTAGCATGATGATTTTTACCATAGTTTTTGCAACCTGAAAATTTTCAGCAACACCTTACAATTTAGGTTTAATTTGCTGAAAATTTGCTAATTACATAATGCTGCGGAATGCGATGTTGATAGCATGATTCAGATAGATTAGATATATGTGACCCTGGACAACAAAACCAAGGGTAAATTTTTTTTAAATTGGCCGAGATACAACTATTTGAAAATCTGGAATCTGAGGGTGCAAAAAAATCTAAATACTGAGAAAATCGCCTTTAAAGTTGTCCAAATGAAGTTCTTAGCAATGCATATTACTAATCAAAAATTAAGTTTTGATATATTTATGGTAGGACATTTACAAAATATCTTCATGGAACATGATCTTTACTTAATATCCTAATGATTTTTGGCATAAAAGAAAAATCGATTATTTTGACCCATACAATGTTTATTTTGGCTATTGCTACAAATATACCCCAGCGACTTAAGACGTGACGACACTGCTTACATGTCTCTTGTATCACACAGCAGACTCAATTTCTCGTTTCATACAAAAGCAACTGGAGCCATCCAACACAATCTCATGAGAATTCATAAATATTTTACGCTTTGCCGATTTGGTTACTAATTTGGATGAATTTGTAAAATCTCATTCAGACATTTTCGAGCAATCTGCTTAGGCCCTACTGACGAATTAGGAGTCGACCTTCATGCTTTTATTCTCTAAAAATAATAATGTTTTTTGCGCACAAATTTTTACAAACTCGCCACCTCATAAAATACTCATGAGATCCGCGTGATCCATCTTGCATCTTTGAAGGTGTGTTTACACTTTTAGTTCAATTCTCTTGGTTCTTTTGGTCCGGACCAAAAAGAAAATGATACATATAGTACAGGTTTGCTTAGCATTCACGCTGTCATTTCTTTATCACTGAACCTACAAATATAAAACAAAAGGCATAAGTATACCGTCAAAATTGGACAGCTTTTAAGAGATATTTTAAGGACATCCAAAACTGCCGTCTTCTGGGCTAAATGTGCTTACTGTATGTGTGTACATCTAATGGTATTTTTTACCAGCTGATAACTCACAATGAGATTATAACATGTGTAAAGGAACTTCACGAACTTCATGTCCCAATTCGTCGGTCCCGACGTGACTCGTAGTGACCGACTGAAAGGGAACGTCTCGGTTACGTATGTAACCCTCGTTCCCTGAAGGAGGGAACGGAGACGTCACGTCTCAATTCGTCGGTCCCGACGTGACTAGTAGTGACCGACTGAAAGGGAACCCTTACGTAACCGAGACGTTCCCTTTCAGTCTGTCACTATGAGTCACGTCGTGACCGACGAATTGGGACGTGACGTCTCCGTTCCCTCCTTCAGGGAACGAGGGTTACATACGTAACCGAGACGTTCCCTTTCAGTCGGTCACTACGAGTCACGTCGGGACCGACGAATTGGGACGTGACGTCTCCATTCCCTCCTTCAGGGAATGTCTCGGTTACATAGTATGCAAGATAATGCAAAATGGTACATCTGCTGACAAATAAACGGGTCTGGGTGCAGGTAACATGGAGAAAGAGTTTCACATCGTTCATTTACACATACTTTGGACATTGTAGCAATACAAAGCTGGTTGAAAATTAGTGAACATATCCTTTAATATTTTATAAGGTAATTAGCATTCCCTTCAAGGTATGATGATACTATGAAAATAACCTTAGCTCTAGCTCAACCACACCAGACTAAAGTCTAACTTTTTTTTATTTTCTGACAAGCAACGAGGGTAAATGACTGGACAAAAAAACTAATCAAATGTGCACCAGACTTCAAGACAATCACAAAGAGACAGGTGAGAGATATATGTGTTTTTTTAATTTTCTCATGATGATTTCAGGTGGCAGATGCAGCAGAACGTAACTGCAGTCACTATGAAGCATTCGACTGGTCCTTACTGACAGACCTGTTTCCTCCCTCTCTCTGTCTTTAGAAACGAGGGTAGAGCGGGGAGTGTGGGTGCTGCTGATTTGATGAGTGATCTCTTCATTCTGACTGACATAGAGCCAGAGTGAACAGTGCCCACACACTAGTATTATATCAAACAAAGTTGAAACGCTGTGTCTTCTTGTTTCTCGTTGTCCCTCCCACACAGCTCAGAAGTGCTACAACACAGTTGCTCGTGTCAGGGAAAGACTGCCAGACTACACCCACCACGCAAATTCACTTATAACAGCCCACACATGTCTGAAGAAAGCGCTTTGTCTCATGGAATTGTGGGCAGCCATTTATGCTGCGGCGCCCAGGGAGCAGTTGGGGGTTCGGTGCCTTGCTCAAGGGCACCTCAGTTGTGGTATTGAAGGTGGGAGAGAGCACTGTACATTCCCTCCCCCCCCCCCCCCTACAATCCCTGCCGGTACGAGAGTCGAACCCGCAACCTTTGGGTTACGAGTCCGACTCTCTAACCATTAGGCCACGACTTCCCACCCACTTCATGTTTTTTTTCTTGCAATTCTGGGTCCCACTTTATATTAAGTGGCATTAACTACTATGTACCTACATCAAAAAACAAGTACAATGTATTTATTGTGCTCATATTGTATTGCAAAACACTTTTGCTGCTATTGAAGTGCGATATGGGTAAGGTTAGGAACAGGTTTGGGTAGGTTTAAGTGTGGGTTAAGGTGTAAGGGATGGGTCAACAGTGTAATTATAAATGTAGTTACAGAAATTAATTACAGATGTAATTACATGCAGGCATTTTACAATGTAAAAACATGTATGTACACAATAAGTGCATTGTACCAAATGATTAATTTAAATGTAAGTACATAGTAGTTAAGGCCACTTATTATAAAGTGGGACCCAATTCGGACTTATATCTCACATTTTTTTCTAGCACTTCCAAGTTATCTCAAAATTCTGAATGTAAAGTCAGAATTGCCAGACATAAACTTGCAACTGTGAGGAAAAAACAATCAGAATTGTGAAATAAAAAGTTGCATTTATCTTTTTTTATTATTATTATTTATTCCATGCCGGAGACAAAAAACAGAATTGTAAGATGTAATTCAAAGAAAATTCTGTCATTCTTTACTCACCATCATTGCACGCTGACTTACTTTTGTACAGATATATATATATATATAAAAAAGTCTTGTTTTTTGTTGTTGTTGACCAAACAGTCTAAGTTACTGGGATCCAATATTGTTTTGAACTCCTCTGACTTTAGTTGTATGGACAAAAACAAAACAAAACAAAACAAAAACTGATCTTTTCTTTGCGTTCTGCAGAAAACAGATGATACAGGTTTGGAATGACATGAGAGCGAGTAAATGACGACAGAACTTTCATATTTAAGCACATTACAGTTCAAAGATTCTGGCTGGTTGTGGATTCAGTTGATTTGAAAGATTCATTCGATGAAAACGCACAGCTGACTGGGTCTTTTCTCCCCTCTAATGAATTTCACAGGTGTGAGAGTGAGAAGCTGCTGTCAGCTGAAACAACGCTGTGAACACATTCGAAACTGCACATGCTCACAGCAATTCCAGAGCTTTTTAAAGAAGTTCAGTCACAATTCACCATCTGCGTGCCTGATCTTGTGGGCACGTAGACCTGCTGCTGTCATCTGTTTGATCATGTTCTACTGACTCTACACACCTGCTGCTGACAGTCCTCTTCAAATAGATTGTAATAACATAGCATAATTAGAATGTGTCTTACAGTGAGCCATGCAGGCCATGGCACATTTCAAAAGTTTCAACAAAGCAGTTTGGCTGTCTAACATGCTGTGTGTTCATGTCTTGAGCAGCACATGTATCCATATTGCATTATAGCAGTAATAACTAGTTTGAAAGAGACAAGAAAAATCAAGGATGTAAATTGATTTAACTACTGGAAGAGACATTTGCATGTGAATAAGCATCATGTTTTTGTGTACACAATGAAATTCGCCTGTTACAGTTGTTCACTAAATTTTGTGCATCTAAAGAACATACAGTATTTTAATGATCTCTTTAATTAAAAAAGGCAGGCTCTTGCACAGCTTATTTTATGAAGTGTAAAATTAAGTTTAAATAAATGTCATTTAATTTAATAAAAAATTATTTTAAATTATTTAATAATTTTTTATTTATTTATTTTTATTTTTTATATTAATATAAAGCATTTTTTTTAGAACGTACAGTTCCAGTCCTCATTCACTTTCAAAGTATGGAAAAGAGCAGCAAGGGTATTCTTCAAAACCTTTTACAGGTTTGGAACAACATGAGTTACTAAATGATGTCTGAACTTTTATGTCTGGATGCACTATTGGACTGGTTATGGACACATTATCAGGAAAAAAAAATTAATTGAAGTTCCCCTTGAGATTTTAAGTAAAGTTTTAACCTTTCGGTTCAATTGAATTTAATGAATAAATTACATTTAAATTGAGTCTTTTAAATGCAATCAAAATAAAGGGTTATGATTTGGATTTTTATTTAAATTGTACATTTTAATTGTACATATTTCACTTATTTTAATATGCATTTTATTAATTTAATTTGTCTTTGGCGCTTCTACTACAGTTTCACGAACCCCCTACAATTTCCATTGTGGATCCCAAGTTGGGAAACCATTCATTAAAAACTACAAGTGCATATTGTTAAATATTGTATTTATTTTAAAAAAACATTTATGTCTCTACTTATGAGTGAATAAATTATATAATAGCTCACCCAAAAATGAAAATGTACTCACCCTCAGGCCATTCAAGTTGAGAGCATGTGGAGAAATTTTGCATTACATCACTTGTTCACCAATGGATCCTCTGCAGTGAATGGGTGCCGTCAGAATGAGAGTCCAAACAGCTGATAAAAACATCAGACTAATCCACAAGTAATCCACATGTTTAGTAATCCCATCTTTAAAACAGAGAATAATTCAAATACCATTTCTAAAGTTCTTTAACATACAGTTTTACACACGCTGCGTTTCCAGAGGTTGTAACATCAAAAATACCCAATCTCTAAGGCAAACTCATGTTCGATCTGAAATACTGACATGTGATCACATAAATGCCACCTTGCTGTTTTGACATGGGGTGGGATTGTTGTGTTTAATAGTGTGAGGATGAACCGCATGAATCTCACTTTCATCTAAAACAGCTGAGTAATTGATTTTTCACATCTTTCAAAAAAGCGCTTGGCCAACTGTCATGTTTTTGTGGTTTGATTTTCTGCAATAGTCAATGTTTTATTTGATTTATTTGTTCTGTCAAAGTCGAAATGTGTTGTTTTGGAGCTCAACAGCCCATATCATGATTAATTTTCACTTAAAAAATCATCAACATGTCTCCTTTTGTGTTCCCACAACTGAAAAAAAAGTCATGTATAGGTTAGGAACGAGATGAAGGTTAGTAAATGACGACATTACTCTACAATCACCATGATTATCATGCTTCTGTACCCTCACATGAGTGTGGTTAACCTTGAGGCCTCAAGGCTAATGTTCTCAGTGACACTGAATATGCTTATTAAAAACAGCCATGACAAGTCGACCTGCAGCCAAAGTCCCTGATCTCACGTCCAGGCTCAGTGCGGCGCAGTCAGATCCTGCACTCACTCAGTCACCTGTCAGAGGAAATTATCGGCCTGTCAGCTGCCCTTCTGGATGGCAGCTTGGATCTCATGCTGGGGGTGACCAGCCTTTCCTTCATAAAAGTACACAAACTCTTATTTTTGTTGTTGTTGTACTGTACAGTTAATTGATTAATTGAGTCACTCATTCTTTCAAACAGAAAATATTGTGTCTAAAATATAACACAATATTAATTTCTTATTTATTGAATTGTTGTACAAAGTCAATATCATATTTGCACTCGTGCTGTTTGGAATTGGGACAAAAACAGCACTCGTGTGATACTGCTTAACTATACCATACGATACAGGGAGAGTGGGGATGGTTGATTTCCTTCAGGTTTTTAGAGGCGGTTTGTATTGAAAAGACAATTTTAATAAAATAAAGCCACATCTGTCAGCTACCCACTCACACTGCTGTAAATTTGTGTACATATGATAACATACATACAATTTATACTTGAATAGACAAAGTCAAATGTTGCATCTGACCCCATAACAGGGGATGGTTGCAACATTCATTAAAATGCAATTAAAATAATTCTTAGATATCATTTTGCAACTTCTTTGTTTTATTTGTGCACAGACAGGGTATTCAATAAGGTAAACTGACTGTATAAAATCAAATTTCAAGTAACAACCATGTTTTGGTTAATTACATTTGGTTAATTAATTACATGTATTACAATACATTTGATACAGTACAATACATTACATACTAATACAAACTATTAGTTTAATCAAAATCAAGGCACTAAAATTGAATAACAGCCTACTATTGTTAACTTCTGTGAACGTTTACTGAACTGGGGCCAGTTGCATAAACAGTCACTATGTTAAGACTGTGTCTTTAAGAATTGTGTTTGATTAACTAGTAGTTAGTTACCATGTGGTACTTTTCCGATTCAAATATACATACACACATAGAGACAGACAGACAATATACATACAAACATACCATTTTATGAAACTGACTCTGTAAGTAGGTGTGTGTGTGTGCGCACATGTGATATATGTATGCGAGTGTGACAAAGAGAGGGTGAAAGAACGAAATTAGTCCACAGTCTCAAACTGATTTTTCTTAAAGGACAGATACCTGACTATGGAAAGAGGTTCTTTATTAATCTATAAAATGACAATTTTGTAATGTTGTGGCAAGCTTTTACATCAATGTTGTGGTAAGGGACAGCATGTTGGGACAGTTGCTGTAAAGTGTTGTCAAGTGAAAAAATAAGGATTCAGTAGCGAATGTGAAAAATGACAGTTTATTGAGAAGTCCCAACAAGGAAGAAGGCAAGAGTAAAACAGACAGGAAAGCCAACAGTCACTCTTGGCAGCGCAGGGACTCAAATGGGCAGCCGATTCCTCCAAGGTCCATGCAGCGAAATCCACGAGAGATGAGAGAACCAGCCAGGATCAGAGAGACCTGAACTATAAACACAGCAACAACACCAAGGATCTGACAACACAAGCCGGAAAGCACAGACATTAAATAGCTGAGCTGATAAGCCACAGCTGGCGCTAATCAGCTGATTATCGCTGATCACTGGCAACACACACAAAATCACACACACACCCACCCACCCACACAGAGAGCAAGAATGAGTCAGTGAGCCCATAAACCGTGACAAGTGTTGCAACTGTTCCTACACTGACAGCCGTGATAAAACTTGCTTTACTAACTTAAAATTTACTAACTTTAAATAGTCTTTGACACATGCTAGCTATAAATTTTAGAAGCTCAGAAAACACTGATTCAAATGATATGACTTTACAATGCTTCACATAAACAGCTTAGTATGACAAAAAAATCTGATTAAAAAAAATCAAAAAAAAAATCAATAAAACATTTACTTTTTTACCATTAATTTTTTTTTGTGGAAGGAATGGTCACGTGGCTGCTTTCTTGCAGGAAGAATGAGGGGATAATTGAACATGTGCAGTATGAAAATCATCACTGTAACGCATTCCTGATTGAAGAAATAAGCCATGATGCAACTGCCCCTAATTGCAACCGTCCCCACTCTCCCCCTAAATATGAGACAAAAACTCAAACAGGGGCATTGCCAACGAACCGGTATTTGATTAACGTCGTATACTATGTGCTGAAAGCATTCGCTCAACATCATCATCTAATTTTTGACAGGGGTGGCTTTATGTATATATATATATATATATATATATATATATATATATATATATAGTATATATATATATATATGAAGAGTTCAGTTGCAAAAGCCCCTAAAGAAATTTTCTAATTTTCTTCTGAAATTAGCATTTTTATCAGGCTCCTATGTTTAGGTTAAGTAATATATAGTATATATATATATATGAAGAGTTCAGTTGCAAAAGCCCCTAAATGCAATCTGAAATTTTCTTCTGAAATTAGCATTTTTATCAGGCTCCTATGTTTAGGTTAAGTAATTTTACTTTATTGGCAATGTGTAGGTCCTTTTCTATGCCATTAAAGTGAAATAAATGAACATAAATAGAGGAGCCTGATAAAAATGCTCATTTTAGATGAAAATTTCAGATGGCACTTAGAGGCTTTTGCATCTGAACTCTTTAGTTAAAGGACATTTTTGTTCATTAAAAACATGTGGAAATCACTGTCTCCTGTATAGAGCTCTGAGAATGAAGGTTAAATCTAGTCAAGTAATAAACCTAAGCAGATTAAAAATAATGGCAGAGTGAAAAACAAGAATTATTTGCAAATAGATCAAGTGCCATGACCAGCATGAGATTGATTAAGTTTCCTTTTTTAACTCTGCAGATATTCAGAAGGTGTCAGATATGACACAAACTGCTAATGAGTTTATGCCAGGAGTACATACATAGCAGCAGACTCACATTTGCAGCTTCCAGTTCGCTGTCAACCATGTCTGTTGCCAGTGGCCTTTTCTTATGATTTAGGCTGGAAAAGAAACAGGAGAATGCATCCACAGCCTCTACTGATATTCTGAATTAATATGTGTTACGTACAGTAAGTGGTGCGGGTCAGGCCAATGGCAGGAATGCATTTACAGTGATCACTCATTTAACCCAGAAATCACCCATTAACCTGCGTTTGATACTCCTCAGAGATTTGCTTTTAAGAATTACTTGAATATGTGTGTGTTTTTGCTTATGTCTGTCTCTATGATGTAGTGATGTTAAATTCTTTCAGTATGAGACACAGCTGCTCAAGTGCATTACCCTCTTGCCCTCATCCCGTGCCTGTGCTCTTTACTGATGAAAAGGCCATGCTGACCTACTCAGCTTTGGCAAAGTGGATGTATGTGCTTTTTCTTCTGTCAATACTGATTCAGTCAACCTATCTCTCTTCTTTCCGTTTACATTATGGCAGATGTTATGGCTGCAGATGGACAACAAAGACCCAAGAGCTGTGGTTGGATATTAGGCTGGAAAATGTCACACGGAATCTGTGCGCAAAAGAATAAATAAGAGTGTTATGTTTTGGATGTTTTTATTTTACACATTTATTTAATATGAGTGTCACAGCAAAGGGTCTGAATACTTAGGACCATGTGATATTTCAGTTTTTCTTTTTTAATAAATCTGCAAAAATGTCAACAATTCTGTGTTTTTCTGTCAATATGGGGTGCTGTGTGTACATTAATGAGGAAAAAAAATAACTTAAATGATTTTAGCAAATGGCAGCAATATAACAAAGAGTGAAACATTTAAGGGGGTCTGAATACTTTCCGTACCCACTGTACATTTAATTTGGCATTGGCCTTTCTACTACAGTCTTACAAATCCTTGCATTTCCATCGTGAACCACAGTTGTTTTCGCAGAGAGATTTTCACCTATTATACCATTTTTGGGATTTTGCTGTTAGCCATATCCATTTTAATCAACATGGCTTCCCAGGTAAGAATTGTAGCTTATAAAAATATGTAACGAACATTGTTTTGTGGGAACATTGTTTTGAAATGACGTTGACATGTCCAGATATCTTGTGGTGATTGTACGTTATATATCCCCCTCAAAATCCAACCTGCAGCTCATCGTGGTGTGGGGGTGAACACCAAGTTGGGGATTGCTTATTGAGGCTATATGACCAGTAAAGAAAGCTTTGGCTGAGGTATCACTGTGGGTGTTACTCGGGGTAACTGAGAACTGAGAACCCTGAAAACAGTGGCCAAAGCAGGTGGTGTCCCTTCGAGCCTGGGGTTATGGGCTTAACCGCAGGGCAGCAGCTTTGACTGGTGTATGTAAGGCAGACAAACTACAAACTTGTAGTGAGTCAGCGGGTTCCTTGTCCAGAGACGATACATTACAGGATTCGGCTGTGAAATCTTTGTCTTAACTTCATGCCATCAGGGTCAGGCATTAGGCAGCTTTTTTTCCTCTTTAGCTGGGATGAGCTAGAAGACCCCTGCAACCACTGTGTGCACCGGTCATCTTGGGTTCTCCAGTGCCACTTGACTAATGCCGCAGCGGCCAAGCTAGTGGACTAAGGATTGCTCAAACTTCCTCCACTTTACATATATGAGCATGGGAATTTTCATTGCTCCCATACCATATTTTTAAGTCCTACAGAGACAGGCTCAGTGTGGAGCTGGAAGTCTCTAGTCTGTGATCTGCATGTAGGCGGCTCCGGTCAGATTATCATTGGAACAGCAACAGCAGGCTCCTTTGGCAGCTTCCTGAGCAGTCCTATTCAGGATCGTATATGCCCACCTCATACGAGGAGGGACCTAGAAAAGGGGGTCCAAACATTGTCTGTTCCACTTCCCCCAGATGGACCTCCGCTCCCGTCGGGGCATCCCTTTCTTGTGGATGAAACTTTAAAAAAGCCAAACGTACTTATAATTTTGCTATTAGCATTAGCATTAGTCGCTGCTGAGCTAAACAGATCGACATTGCTGCTTTGAGCGAGACTAGGTTGCAAGATGAAGATCACTCACCGAAGTTGGCGAGGGCTATAGCTTCTTTTGGAAAGGTCTCCCAGTCAACTCCTGACTAATTCACGGCATTGGTCTCGCCATCCGTACCACTCTGTTAAACCAATTTACAGAGACTCCAGTAGCTCTAAGTGAAAGATTAATGATGTTGTGAATCCAACTGAACATCATTATTTGACAATCATTAAAATAATAATAATAATAATAAACATTTATTTGTATAGCACTTTTCATACAGTACATAAAATGTAACTGAAAGTGCTTCACAAGCATAAAATAAAATCAAAATCATGCAACCATAAAAGGTTCAAAATGTAAATCAAAGCATATAGTTTGACCTCAAGATCAATATAAAATAATAAAACAAAGATAAAAGATTCAGAAGATAAAATAAAACATAAAAATGGACTTACACACAACTTCACACCACATTGTTATACTGATAAGTAACTTTAAAAAGATATGTATTGAGCCACTTTTTACAAATATGAATGCTGGTAGCCTCTTTTACTTCAGTTGGTAGACAATTCCAAATTTTTGGAGAATAATAGCTAAAAGAAGTATCACCAGATCGTTTATGATTTACTGTATAATGTGTTAGAACAGTGCTTCTCAACTGGTTTGGCCATGGGACCCACATTTTTCCATAGTCATCAAGCCGTGACCCACAAAAAAAAAATCATACCTTCATGCAAATCCTTCCCAGCTAACACACGAAGTACCAGTTATGTGATTTATTGGTACTTTACTTTTACTTCACACATTGCATGCTCGTAGTTTCTTTTGCGCTTTAGTGAAATTATATACAGCGTGCGCTGCTGCATTTGCACGTGCAATTGTAGAGTGCATGCTACAAGCACATTATAACGTCTGACAGGACAGGATAGTTCCTTTTTCTGAGGTAAGAGACTTTTTTTTTTCATAACAAGTTACAAAAATAACGATAGAATAATGAGACTGACATCTCATCTGACCGCCGATACTGAATGGGGTCAGCACGTTTTTCTCAGGCAGTCTTTACTTAAACAGCAAAAAAGTGTAAACAGCTTTCACGTACATCTTTCAAAATAAAGTCTCGCATCAGAAAAACATTTAGAATGACGTTTTTTGTTGTTGATGTTTCTTTGACTGTACACTCCACGACCCACCCAGAACGGTCTTGCAACCCACTTTTGGGTCGCGACCCACCAGTTGAGAAACACTGTGCTAGAAGACTAGCACTAGAGGATCTTAAACTACAATTCGGGACATATCTCGACAGACAGTCTGAAATGTATAGAGGTGCCAGATTGTGCAGTGTTTTATAAACCAATAAAATAACCTTAAAATCAATTCTTTGATGGGCTGGAAACCAATGCAATTCCATTAACTGGTGTAATATGCTCTCTCCTTTTGTGTTTCATTAGTACTCTGGCTGCTGCATTTTGTATCAGTTGTAACTTCATTATAGAACCCTTGGGCAAGCCAGTATACTGTACATAGCATTACAATAATAAAGATGAGAGAAGATAGAAGCTTGAATGAGTTTCTTAGCATCATCCAAAGATAAAAAAAGGACAAATCTTGGCAATATTTCTCAAATGATAAAAACAAGTTTTTATCTTGATTAATATGAGACTTAAAACTAAGGTCACAGTCAAGAATGATGTTAAGTTTTAACTTAACATCCACTTTATCCACATCATCCACTTTGAAATGTATAATTGTATATCATCAGCATAAAAATGATAATTCATGTCATATTTCTGATTTATGCTGCCCAAAGGGAGCATATATAATGAAAATAAAACTGGCCCAAAAACGGATCCTTGTGGAACACCATGCAATATTTCATGTCTTTGACATGCAATCACCTATTTGAACTAAAACGTTCCTTTCTGTAATATACAATTTGAACCAATTTAAAACTTTACCGGAGAGACCTACAAGCTTTTCCAGTCTGTTTAGCAGAATACAATGATCAACTGTGTTAAATGCTGCACTTAGATCCAAGATTATTAAAACTGATGCATTACCTTTATCTGTATTTAATCTCAGATCATTTAGTACCTTTAATAGTGCAGTTTCTGTATTATGACCTTGTCTGAAACCAGACTTATATTTCTCCCGAACATTATATTAATCTAAAAATTGATTAAGCTGTTGAAATACAACTTTTAGAATTTTACAAAAATTTTACTCAAAATGAAATGTTACAAATTGGTCTATAGTTATTAAGGAGAGAACAATCCAGTTTTTTAAAAAGTGGCTTCACAACAACATATTTAAAAGCATTAGGAAAAATGCCTGTCTCCAGGGAACAATGAACTATTTCAAGGAAATAATCTATCAAACAGTGCGAAACTTCTTTTAAAAATGCTGTTGGTATAGGGTAGAGATAGCTGGAAGAGGAATTTAGCTGAGAGATAATTTGCAGAAGATTCTCTTTATTAACTATCCTGAACATTTCCATTTTATGGTGTGGATAACTTCCCAATTCGTCCATGTAAAAATGATCAGTATGATCAATAACAGATCTAATCTATATAACTTTATTATTGAAAAATGTTGCAAAACCTTCGCACATAGTTACACAGGGCTGATCTAACCAATTATATGTATTTTTATATCTATAGTAGAAATAATTTATTCTGGGATTTTTATTATTTTCGTTAATCATTTTTGAATAGAATTGTTGTCTTTCAGAGCGAACTGTTTTTGTATATTCCAAGATGTTAATCAAAAGACTCTCGTGGTGAACAGTTAAATTCGTTTTTCTCCATAGACGCTCTGATTTATGGCATTCCCTTTTCAGCCGACAGATGCATTAATTTTCCCATGGCATATTCTTAGATAT
This sequence comes from Sinocyclocheilus grahami, assembly GCF_001515645.1. Lineage (NCBI taxonomy): Eukaryota > Metazoa > Chordata > Actinopteri > Cypriniformes > Cyprinidae > Sinocyclocheilus > Sinocyclocheilus grahami. Next base: position 551,634 of record NW_015505418.1, on the reverse strand, counting down.
TGATCTTTTTTTAAATTTTCTCTGGAGCCACTATATGAAGAGTTGATTTTAAAGAGACATTAAAACTATTAACCTTATCATGTACAGTAGGTATTTCACTCAAAGATTTGTCGAATATAATTAATAAAAGACTCAGAAGTCAATGTATTAAAAATGCTTTCTAATTAATTTTTCTTTCGAATGAAGTATATTATTAATTTTATAATCAAAAAATAAACAAATTATTATTTCCTTTACGTTAACATTAATGTCATGTGAAATTATGAGATCAAGCGTATGCCCTTTATTATATGTAGGTTCACAGACATGGTGTGTAAAATTAAAGAATTTAAAACCTCCAAAATCTCCACGGTTTTACGATCAGCTTTGTTATCGGCATGAATATTAAAATCACCCACAATCTGAATTTTATCATAATTGGTAACACAAAAAAAGACTTGACAATCCCCAAAATGCAAAACACACCATGATATACAATATGAGATAATTGAATTAATGCCAAATATGTTGAGGGAGCAAATAAGTAGTGAGATCGAAGAGGCTGGACTGTTTGCCTTAATAGTTGATGAAAGCAGAGACATCAGCAAAAAAGAGCAGGTGTCTGTGGTGACACGTTATTTGTACGGTGGCGTTGCATTCGAGGAATTCCTGCATTTCACTCCTGCCAGTGAATTAAATGCCGAGTCGCTCTTGAAAACAATCAAACAGACATTGCACAAATGCAATATTGACCCCAACTCTTGCACTGCACAGTGCTACGAAGGCGCAGCAGTTATGTCCGGCTGTCACAAGCAGAAAAACACCCAGTGTAGCAGAAAAATTCTGAAAAGATGTCCCGCATGCTTTGTACACTCATTACCATGCACATCGGCTGAACCTTGTTTTGGTGGACTGTGCAGATGCTTTATAATTTTTTTTCCAGCTCTGTTCCTCATGATCTTTTTCCGGAAAAAAAACAGCTGGAAATGGAGCCATCACAAGCTCCAGTCGAACTAAAGAGACTCTCTGAGACAAGGTGGGCCTGTCAGTATTCAGCCATGTCGGCAATTCAAAGAACACTTCCTGCGATTTGAGCAACCCTTATTGACATAATAAGTCAGTCAAATGCTCAGCGAAAAATTGAAGCGAAGGGAATTTGCTTCAATACTGCAGCTTACATTATTTGAAGATATGTTTCGAGTCACAATTTTTATCTGATCAGCTACAGTCTCCAGAGCTGGACTTTGCATCTGCCACAGACCTTGCAGTCTGTCATAGTGACACTCTCAGAAAAGCAAAAGCGAAGTGAGTCAGCATGGAACAAAATGTACAAATGTTGGCATTCCTACACAGCTGCGGTCTGACAAGAGAGAGACACAGCACCCACACCATCTGCATGATTTTGTAATTGATGCCCATACAGGAGTCCACCTTCCAAAACTGCAGATGAAATGCATCAGCACTTTTTTTATCCAGTTATTGACCATCTTATCAGTGAAATGAATCGTCATGAGTCATGTGATGTGTTGAAAGGTGTTTCTGCTTTAAACCCAATGCAGAATTCATTCCTTGACAAGAACTGTTTGTCACCTATGGCTCAGCACTATGGGATCACAAATGAAAACTTGTCTGCTGAATTACACCAAGTGCGACGGCTTCTAGACAGAAAAAAGAACAGAGGGTGACTGCAAGCACCTCACTAGAATTTCTTTCCATATTCAGGCCATACAAGGACGCCTTCATCGATTTATACAGACTTTTTTGTATCTCGGTTACACATCCTGTCACCTCATCATCGTGTGAACGTAGCTTTTCTTGCTTAAAGTGCGTGAAAAACTACCTGAGAAGTACCAGCGGAGATGATCGAAACCGTAACCTGGCAATGTTAGCAATCAACTCCTCAAGAACAAAGGCCCTTGATGTACAGGACATCATTGACCTGTTTGCCGTTAATCACAACAATAGACAAATTGTCCTATTGTAATATGCTTCTGGTGAGTGGTTAAAAAAATAGCTTATGTGGAAATAGTTTTATGAATTGTTGGCACTTTATCCATTGTAAAAAGTTTTTAGAATTTACAGTGTTTTTCTGCCAGTTGGGATTGAGAGTGACTGACACTTGATGGTAAAAAAAAATTTAATACAAAAATAAATAAATAAAAGTAAAATAATAAAAAAAGGAGGAAAAAATCCCTACTTTCTCTCTTTTCTATGTGCGTTCATAAATTGTATTAATTTGTAAGTGTTGTATTTGGCAGTTGGCATTAGAAGTTATATTACTAATAACAGTGGCATTTGAGAAGTTTATTACCACAGGAAAAAATAAGTAAAATATGCCTTTTTCGAAGCTGCTGTATGTAAAAAACACAAGGTGGCTGAATTTACATGCTATTTAGATTTAGGCGTTTATCACTTTCTCTCAGTTTAATTAGTTTTTTAGCACCCCCTCTGAACTGTTAAGCCCCCCCTTAGCACCCCCAACAAACAAATCCTGGAGCCACCACTGATGCTTGGCATCTGCTGGTGGCATCATGTCACCCATAACGAACTTTGGCTCAAAGCCAACATCTCCGCTTTGGAATATATCCTCTACCAACGACAACTGCGCTGGGTCAGTCATGTTATTAGATTGTCCTCTAACTGGATGCCAGTTTTAAGAACATTTCATAAACATTACTTTATGAACATTTTGTCCAAACATTTATGTAACTTAAAAAAAAAAGCTGTTAGTGAAAGTTGTGAGAACATTCCCTGTTAGTTGGATTTGTCCATTCAATTGTATTTTTTACTCACACAAAAGAGAAGTATGGTGTGACAAAATACGAGATGAGGGTCTTGACGAACTCTGAACACAAGTATTCACAGTTGACAAATTTGAAATGCATATCAAGTACCAAACAGCAATGTATCTCGACTGACCACTTGCATTTTTGTTGATCCGATCACATCAACTATCAGATTAAAATAATATAAATGCTTAATATAAAATAACATATTTTGCATACACTTTCTAAAACAATATATAGTCTAAAAACATATCTATAAATTTACATTCATTAAGCTTGCTAGCAACATGCTAAAACAAGCTAGAAACATGCAAAACATGACAACAACGTGCTGAAACATGTTAAACATGCTAAAAACATAATGTGCTAATACATGCTAGCAACATGCTGAAACATGATAGCAACAAATGCTAAAACACCATAACAACCAGTGTGTCCGAAATAGCATACTGAAAAGCAACTATATCTGAATCTGAACTTATTTTGCGACCATTAAGAAAATAGATTCTATATGAATACGAGTAGTATAAATGAAAATCTGCTATGTTGATATGGTCATGTGACCTACAAGAGTCAGTTGCGTGCGTCACTTTACTGCCGAATTAGGACATACTACTTGCCTCACATGCTATTTTTCGTCTAGTATATAGTAGGGAAATATTCCATTTTCAGAGACAGTGTCAAAACATGCTAGCAACGTGCCAAAACATGATAAACATGCCATTGCATAGCAACCACTTAGCAACATCCTAGCAACCAAACCTCTCTGCTTTGCATTTTTCTGTGTACTCACCAAATTCAACTGCTCTAAGTGCACTAGATTTATGAATTGGGTATTGTAAGTGTCCAGCAGCAATCCTCTAATGTCTGTCTGTGAATGAGGCACAGAGTTTGGTAAAGGGGTCGGGTCTCCCACCAGTGATGAGAAGGGAATTGAGGATTATTGGAGGATATTGTGGAGAGATTGAGCAGCTGAAGAAGTGTGACTCTGCCTGTGGGTGCTTTACTTCATTAGCTCCCATAGACACACAAACCCTCGCTGGGATCCTTCAGAGAGGAAACTCACATAACCAGCTTCCCAGTGTAGTTCATTACAGGAGACCAAGATCACTGTCTGTTACTACACTGGGTACTTCTCAGGCAACGATGCCATGCGTGCTGTGTTTTAGACAAAAAGGTTCTTCTATGGCATCGTGAATCACCTTTATTGATACTCCACTTAGTCACTTAAAACTTAAAATAGAAGTTTCATTTTCTTTTTAAATAGGATTTTTCAACAGAATATTAGCTAATTTGCATGTCCCTATTTATCATCAAATTCTGTTTTATTGAAGTTAAAACATGCTCTTTCTTTTCAGCTATAGCATGACTGTGAATGTGATATTGCTTTTATGCAACAGCTCAATAACAAAAGAGGTAACACTTTATTTTGATAGTCCACTTTAGACATTCTGTTAATAGTAAGTAACTTTGCAACTACATGTCAACTAGCAGTTAGTAGAGTATTAGTAGACTGTCTGCTTAATATCTTCTAACACTTTCTTTGTCAACTTATTCTACTAACCCTAAACCTACCCTAACAGTCTACTCTGAGAGTTAGTAGACATGTAGTTGCAAATTAATGAGAATTAGTTGACAATATAGTTACAAAGTTACTTATAGTTAATAGAATGTCTAAAGTGGACTATTGAAATAAAGTGTAACCAAAAAAGAAAACAATATTATAACTTAAATTTTAGGGCTACATTTTCAGTTTTTGCTCTACCAATGAAGATAGTTCCAAACAAAGCCAAAGGAAAACCACTGCAACAATGGACAACACACAGTGGTGGTGTTTCTTTTCTGAATGATTCAATTGGTGAATTCTGCTAAACAGAAAGCATGTTAAAACATGCTAACATCATGCTGAAACATGCTAGCAATAAATGTTAACAAAGTACGAAAACATGCTAAAACATCTTAATAACATGCCAAAACATGTTATCAATGCTAAAACATGCTGGCAACTTTCTAAAACATGTTAGCAACGTGTTAAAACAAACTAGAAACATGAAAAAAATGCAATTGCATAGCAACACTTTAGCAACCATCCAAAACCAACTAGCAACCACCTAGCAAAATCTTTGCATGCTTTTCACATTACATATCATTTCAAAGCAGCTTTACAGAAAATCATGATTTTAATGTTTGTAATTATATACCTTTATGAAAAATAGTCACATTTAGCAGATGAAATGCTCTCTATAGGTTAGTTTTTGCCTTCAAACACGTATTGACTTTTCACTTTTCTTTTAACACATTGTAGTTTGTGAAACAAATGACTTTTAGTTTGTGAAGAAGCATCAAACGTGCCCCACGTGTCTCTCTTTCATTCACTCTTTTAACTGTCCTTAGGTTGCCAGATATTCATTCCAAGGATCAAGACACATTAATAAAAGGATCTAGTTTAATTTTTCTTAGTCTACATATTAACTTTTTGGCAGCCATGGTACATTATAAAAGTAGCCCAAAAAAACGCAACCCTGTAATTGATCGTGGTATACTACTCTAAAATATGTTTAAAAAAATTAAGAGAAGTATGCTCTTCTGAATTTATCCAGGGTTTGTGAACAAATCAGTTGAGGAAATGATTCAAAGACTCATTTATAAAAACAATAACTTTTTTGTTCCTGAGTGAACCAGTGTATTTGAGCAAATCAGTTGAATGTTTTATTCAATGACACACTCATAAAGACAGTTCCTTGTCGCCACCTACTGGCTAATTGCTATAACCTGCAGAAATGTATTAGTAACCTAATAAATTCCTTTTATTTTGATTAGATGCAGTTTTAAGCACACTTTCTTTTGATAAGTTTTAGTGCGTTATAATTAGCGCTGCAGGCTGCTTCTCCCATTTTGCTGAGGTGACTCCCTGTGGCTTCTGGGAACTTTCTGGGAGCTGTTTCTGTTCAACTAAACCTGTGCTGCCCTATGAGGCAGACTTCCTATTTTCTGCTTCACTGAACTGGTGAGTGGTCAAAAATAATCTAAAGACCATCGTTTATTCAGGAAGACATTTAACCATATATGTTTGTGTACCCATATGACAGGTGTTTAGAGATTCTTTCATTTTATTTTGAGGATCAGTCTTTCACATTCAGAAGGATTTTGAATTTTCCTTGGTGCCCATGTTTGTTTTATGTATTACTGTAAGCCCATTGATGTAAAACCCTGTAAGGCGCCTCCAGGCTTGAATATAAAGCCCCAAGATACAGTGGAGGATACTATTGTTTTTTAGTCTTTCTTTTCCTCCTACAGAATTTTCAGTGGTGGAAATTGTTTGTTCAAATGGAAATCCAGCCAAATCAAAATCCCTAACTGATTTGTTCTATATATTTATTTAATGCACAGTATGTTTTTGTTTTGGTTCTCTTGTTGTTGCTGCATCCTTTTGTTTCTTGGAATTCAGAGCAATCCAAACCAGGCAGATGCACACCGGATCCTGACATGAAATTCTGCCCTGCGGAGCGACAGGGGAGGTTCATTTGACAGTTAGGATGCTGGATATTGCTTGCACATGACTACAGAACAGTGCAATACACAAAACCACCATGTTTCTTTGCTTGGCCTTTGCGAGGTTGGTCACATGGAGCACATGTTTCTGTTAGGCAAAACTACTGAAACTGAACACTCGTATTCATACTTCATTACATTTCCAAGGCAAAAATCATACATTTTACTGCTTACTGTTCCTTGAAAGCACAAGGTACATATAGTAGTACCATTCAAAAGTTTGGGGTCAGTAAAAAAGTCGGCATTTATCTGATTAAAAAATACAGTAAAAGCAGTAATAATGCAAATTAGTATTAACATTTTAAAACAATTGTTTTCTATTTAATACATTTTAAAATATAATTTATTCCTGTGGTAGCAAAGATACATTTTCAGCATCATTACTCCAGTCTTCAGTGTCACATGATCCTTCAGAAATCATAATACATGTATGCTGATTTGATGCTCAAGATTTCATATTAATATCAATGTTGAAAACAGTTTTTTACAACAATGTAAAAGTGACAAATTACTGTCAGTTTTGATCAATTTAATACATACATGCTGAATAAAATTATATATATATATATATAAAACTTACTGACCCTAGACTTTTGAATGGTAAGAATTAAATTGTATTAAATTAGAAATCTGCTAAATAGATGCATGTCCATTTAAATGTTTGGACCTCACTACATTTCCTAAGAATGAAGGATGTGTTCAGCATGGGATGTCACAAATTCAATGCAAATTACTTGTCATGTCAATAATTTCCACTCCAGTATTCTCAACATATGCTCTATGTTCAATTCCTTTAAAAATAATGAGGACAAAAATTCATGAAGCCATAATTTACAAAAGACTGTCACTTAAAATGCATGAGAACTAACAGCGGGGAAAGGTGCAGATGGCTTTTATGTCCATTGCTTTAATTGTTACAAGTATGATTCTGCTCTTAAATTTTATGATGTCATTTAAACCAAATTGAAAGCAGGAGCATGACATAAAGCAGTGTTATGAAGTAGAGGTCTCATATGCCAAAGCACATTGTACAAAACGAATGCAAAATTCATTGTACAAAACATTTTTCTGTGCAATGTTGAAATAAATATTAAAATAAATTACATTTGCAACTCAGACAGAAAAACCTAGAGCACTATTCTCAGTAAGCAGAATAATTTTAGTTCCGTTTGTTTCTTCATAAAGACTCACAGTTCTTAAACAAATGCTCTTGAGTCACCCAAAAGTGATCATCTGAGGCCAAACTTGTCCAAAGAGATCATCAACTCGAGGTTTAGAGAAGCTTAAAACATCCGCAGACAACGATGCAACACAAGTTGCGTTGTTTTTTTCTCTCACAAACTGAACAAGCTTTGATAAAAAGCTCTGGAATCAATACACAAGCCACATTTGTCTCGCTGCTGTATAGTCATGCAGAAAGAACTTGGACTGCTCTCAGACAACCTTGAAGAAACATTTCTGGATGAAGAGATTGTTCTAAACTTCAGACTATGAAGCTGTGACTTGAAAGCAAGGATTTATTCATCTCAGTGTTCACCCTCTTGATGAATGAGTTATTATTTTAATATGAAGCTTTATTTTAAGGTTACAAGCAGTTTTGCTGAGATTTTAATAATCAGCAAAATATTAAAGTCATATTAAATGTCTCATTTCATTTATAACACAAGCATTGAAATAACAGAAGAAAATATAACAAGTCTCCACAGTATCTGATGTTATTGTTTTCCATTAATAACTTCAAGGTCAGCCTTTAAGTCAATTTAATATAATCATGTATTTACAGAGAGTTACGTTTTCCATTTCTTCATTTAATTCGAATAGTATCATGAACTAAACTAAAGGAAAGTTTGTTGGAGGGATCTGTCACTGTCCCTTAATAAATGAGTAGAAAACTGCTGATAAACAAACCTCACTCAGTTGGTCATGGCCATGAATATACAACAAAAGCTGCAGGGCCAACAACAAAAAAACAAGTTAAAGTACTTGCAAAAACAAGTAGAAGCAGTGAAACCATCTACAGAAAATGGTGTATTGTTAGTATTCTAAAACTCAAGTTAGGCTTGAAAAACTGTGCCAGGATCAGTGATATAGTATTGCTTTCTTTATAACTGTCAAAGCTGACAGCTGACTGCACTGTGACTGTTCTTACCGGATTATACATATTTCTGCATGATTCTGTTTGTGGATGATATGGTTAATCATCTCCAGCAAAAGATGACACACATATTGATATGCACGTCAATATATAATTTTAGTTAATTATACAGAAAGATAATAAACATTATTGCCTTCTCATGCAGAAAATTAATAGCCTACATTTTTATATTCCAGTAAACATCAGTTTACTGCAGACACAAATAAAACTGTGAGTCAGTAAGCCAGGAACTCTCACTGAAGGGAGACACTGGAACATTTCTTCTGTCTCTCTTAAATAATTTATTTCAACAGCAGTGCATCTCAGCTGTTTTACCTGACTGATAAAATGGAATTACAGTGTGGTTTTGCCTTCGTGCACAGCCTCTCACTATCAGTTTGCAGCCAAATTAAATGACAAAAAATATCAAGCATTGTATTTCATTTTAATGAGTCGGCACATAATTAAATACCCACAAATAATTTCTGCAAAGAGAAGGATGAGGCTTCGGTTTCAGATATTTCTTTCATTACTTAATTTGGTATTAGATGTACTTAAAGGTGAAGTGTGTAATTTATGTAAACATAACTGCAAAAACAATGATTGTTTTTAAACAAGTGAAAAAACAACAACAAAAACAATTAGAACAAAAACAAAGGGAACAAAACAAAACAAACAAACAAAACAATAAGATAAGATAAAAAAATCCATGCATCAAATGTGTAAAGGTGAAGTGTGTAATTTATGTGTCACCAAACAAATAAACAAGTTTCACTCTTCCTGTCTACTACTGTTTGGGGAAACAAATTGTACCCTAAACTTATGGCTGAGTCAAAACAAAATAAAATGAAACAAGACAAAAAACAAAACAACAAAAACATGTGAAGAATTTACTGTCACTAGTGGCTCTGAAATCAAATGTGTGAGAACCAATGAGGACTGTGTCTCTTCAGATTGGGCGCCTTTTGGATTTTTTAGGTTTTGGTTACCTGGACTTGGAGGGCCAGAAACCTCTCAGGTTTCATTAAAATATTTTAATTTGTGTTTCAAAGATCAGCCATTGTCTTAGGGGTTTGGTATAACATGAGAGTGAGTGAATCATGACAATAATGACAAATATGAAAATAATTTTATTCTCTATGATTTATGCTCTATATTTGTTTCAGTTAATCAAACTTCTAATATATTTCAAAGTGGATGTTGTTGATCTGAGTCAACATCAGCTAGGATGACACAGTAATTCTAACAAATAAAGAATATTATAAGTGAGTCCAGTTATGTAAAACATCGGTGGTCTAAATGAACCTTATAGAACTTTTGGGAGCAGAGAGAGAGAGAGATTTCATTGGGACTTTTATTCTTGTTTTGACAAAGGGTATTAGGTGTGAGTGTTAATAATTAACTTCCTACTGTTTGATTCTTGGGAGACAAGAAAAAGAGATAAATATTTTGATGTCTGGAAAATGCTAATTAAAGAAATCAGCCAGTTTGAGTTTTCAAGCCATCAGTCTGGCCTGGCAGTCTGAATTCACAGCTCAGCCAGGGCTAATAGTGCCAGCGTGAAAAAAAGCAGACATGAAACGACAGCGCAAACGCTAATGAATTGCGCATCCCTCTCCAGCACGAGGGAAACCAGTCACACACTTTCCATTTCACACCAAAGACAAGAGAGGATCCTTCATTAGACCTGAACTCCGCAGTGACTCATTCCACAGCCCTTTTGTTACGCACTCTATAATTACAAAATCAAACGTGACTGTGGTGCTGCACTTACAGTCTCTTAGCCGCCAGGTTCCAGCTGCGATAACTCTACAACAACTCTTCGACCACTGGAGAAAACTGGGACAAAATGCAAATCTGATTTCTGTTCAGTCTTTCGCACCATTACTTATTTGCTGTTTCCAAAACAACACATAAATATATTACTAAATGCCACAACCATTAAATCATAATTTTATTCTTCTGATTCTACAGTATTTGCTGGAAACTAAATGTGTGCACTCAAAATAGCATTACCAAAGTGTCAGATTTTTTTTAAAGAGCTTAATTTTACATTTTTATATTAATGAGGGCATTTTAAATAATAGAAATATCATAAAATAATAATATAAAAACAAAGAATGCTGTCCATGTAGTTCAATTGCTTCAGTCAATCAAGGTAATGACTGACACATTTGTATTACGAGCACTGTTATTATTTTCCCACAGTGGAAATTGAAACCATATCCGTGCCGGATTGGCCAGATCATCGCAGCTAAGCAACGAGATTTATTGTACACTATTTCATGTTTCAAAAAGAGTTGTAGGGAGTGTTTCCTTTATGTTCAGTTCAATGTCAACTCACTGGACATTTCACTTTGAAAGTGTTGCGAAATGTGCAAGAAGCAATGTAATATAATTTTGCAGAAATGTCACCAGAGGAAATTATTATTTTTTTGACACAGCAGGGACATTTTTGCCCCCACATTTTAAAAAGCATTTTTGGTTAACTTCTGACTCTGATATAATCACACTTTATTATCAGCACAAATTGCAACTGGATTTGATTAGTTGATAATGAGGATTTTCACACGTTGTCACTCTATTTGAAACCAAGAATGAAATTGTTACCTCAGTACTCATCAAAACTATCTTCACATTAGAGCGCGAAGCAATAAGCAGTTGCCTGATGAAAGTATAAATCACTAGAGGCAGTGGGAGGATCTGCCTGAAAAAAAAATAAAAATAAAAAAAAACATGTCATACTTATGGGGTTTCCTCCCATTGGGGCCGTTTTTAATTTACTCATAGTTTCATTAAAAGGATATTTCCTCTTCTTTGGCCCATTCAGATCAAGAACTACATTAGACAGTTAGACAGATCAGCGTGATTGCCTCCAGGTTGTTAAAGATTAAGTAGTTCAACGTTTTGCAAACGCTACCAAATTGGAAGTTATATGATCCCAGACCTGTTATTGGTTTTTAGTATCTGTGATTTATTCCAAACATTAGGTGGCTTACAATACTCTGTAGGTGGCGTAATATATTCTTTTATGAGGCACACTCAGGTTTGTTATAACAAATCTGGTTCTTAATAGATGACATGTGGGCCGGTCGTAGTTCTTCATCTGTCTTCTTTTATAGGACCCTGAAATAGTGCCAACATTCCTATTAACCACAGCAGTAATGCTCCTGACAGACTTGTGACACAGTTACAACTCCACCAGTTCTTGAACTCTTACACAGAGAGGAAAATGAATCTTTTTAAACTTTAACAGAACTCATGAAATGAAAGGGCCATGTCAATTGGTCAGCTGTGCCGCTTGGATATGGGACATTTGATCTGAAATATAAAAATGTAAATGGATTCAAGCATGAATGTACATCCTTCAATGCTTTTAAAACAGTTGTAGGTGTTTCCATGCACTTAATGGCTGATTTTCAGTCATCCAGTCGAGCTCACCAACAAACAGTTTTAAAATAAGTTGATTTCATGAGATTTAACTATTTTTATATGAAAATATATATATATATATCAATCAATCAAAAGAACAAAACAAAACAACAACAAAAAAAACCCTACTTAGGACAAGCAGTTTGTAAAAAAGGAAAAAGAAAAGAAAAGCAATGTTTTGTAAAGCAATGTTTTGACAATGCCACAACCTACAACTGGTTTAATTATATTAGTCTCTGCATTTAAAACTGGGATAAAATGGAGAAGGTTCAAATGTATGGACCACCTTTCTACCAATAAAGCCTTGACCCTGTACAACTACTGGAGAACAAAGATGGGCTGTCTGAATAATCCATAGAAAGATCACAAGTAGTTGAGCATTTAGTACAGTATAATGAACTCAGTTGTACTGAAACACAGAGAAATGTGGGGCAGCACAGAACTAACTCATCCTCAAATGAAGAAGATAAAATAGAGGGTGGGGGATGACACTCTGTAGTGAGAAGCACTATTTCATATTGACCTTCATGCATTGTGTCTCTAATTATGCTGGAGTTGTGGATCTTCTTCTGATCAATGTGGGAAGACTGAATCTTTAATCTTCTTTGTAAGCTATAACTGTCTGTGAACCAGAAGACTGCACTGCAATTAGAGACCTAATCAATGACCAGTCAATAGACAAGTGTTTATTCGGTAAGAAATAAAGGAAAAAGTCACTGCATTTAGTTAATGCTAAGGGCTTGTGAGCCAAAATCATCACAATTAAAAGAACCAAAGACTTAAACTACTTCAGTCTGTGTGCATTAAATTTATTTAATACACGAGTTTCACAATTTGAGTTGAATTACTGAAATAAATGAACTTTTCCACGACATTCTAATTTATTGAGATGCACCTGTAAATGCCATTCATGCATTTACAATAAAGTATTGTTTTTGTGGGGCTTTTCTGTTAGTTCTGCCAGTTATTCTTCAAAAAGTAGTTTCACTCAAAGATTGAAATATACCCTCATGTTATAGAAAATTTCATACAATGAAAAAAGTTGTAATCTACAATTGTTACCTTAATTGCTTCTTCTACCTGAATGAAATACTAGTTCCTCTTCAGGAATTCGAGCTGCGTCGAGAACGCTAGGGGAACGCCTTCTGCGACCCACGCTCTGAATCACATGTGAAATCATTCCAATAGCTGAACGGGACGTCACGGCGGATGACGTCATGACCAGGAAGCTATATAAGCTCGTGCGGCGGAGCCAGCGTCAGCTTTCTGTCATTCAGCGAAGCGCTCTGTGTGTGTCAGTCATATTTATTGTTGTCTGTCAATTGTGAAAGTCTATAAGCTCCAGCTATGTCTAAGCTCATGCAAAGACAAAGCATTTCAAGGGCGAGAGCAAGCCACGTTGTAGGTTGTGTGTTCCTCCCTGCCCAAAGATAACGTTATATCATGAGTGGGGACACACACAGCCTGTGCATGGTTTGCTTGGGAGCGAAGCATAGTTGTTACTGCCTTGCTTCGCTCTCAGAGGGCTCTCTTTGAGGAGGGAGCCTTCACTAGCGTTCATCGCGGTGCTGGCCCTGCCTTCGCCGAGGCTGTGCTTGTGGGTTTCGCGTATGGATCTGCTAATCACCAGATCCAGCGCCCGCTCTCGGGGTTTCGGAAGCCCGCGCTGCAGTCCTTCCCACCGGGGAGAGGGCGCGACGCTCCGCCTGTCTTTCTCCGAGGAGATTGATACGGAGGGCGTCAAAGAGCTCGCCAGTTGCACAAACATCAGTTACACAAGCATATTATACCTGATATTATAATGAGCAGCATTAATAGG
>NW_015505418.1:537639-537921 GCF_001515645.1 Sinocyclocheilus grahami | reverse complement strand
GAGCTCGCGGAGGCGGGGCGGATTGTGTTTTTTTCCCCGCTGTTAAACGCTCCGCTCTTGCCGGGCACGCTCGGAGTGTGTCCGTGCCTGTGATCTTGCGATTGCGGTCCCGCTGCTGCTGAGGCACGGCGGCGACTGAGAACGCGGAGATCGCTCATGATCTAGCAGACGGGTTGGAGACGGCTCTTCCTATCTCCACCCATGTTCGCTAGATTTAGAGCTCGTTTGTTTGTCAAGGAGATTGATGTTGATCGTGTGACTGAATGGCTCGCACGCAGCGCA
>NW_015505418.1:502081-536530 GCF_001515645.1 Sinocyclocheilus grahami | reverse complement strand
CAGGGTTGACCCACTCCACCCTAGAGGGCTTCGGGGCGGCCATTGCGGCCTACCACGCCCCTCTCGGTGGCCATTCAGTGGGAAGACACCCTCTTCTTACACGTTTCCTCTGCGGTGCGCTGAGGCCTCCGGCCAGAGAAGCTTATGCTAAGTGGTGGATCAGGATGCTATTCCATAGCCTCGAGTCATCTGATCTCCCCTCTCCTTTGGGGGTCAAGATTCACTCCTCCAGAAGTTGGCCTTCGGGATGGCGAGCTCCGCCTACTTTAGCCACTCCGGGCTCTTTTGTTCTCTCGCCCTAGCTGTGCAGTCTTCCACACTAGGCAGAGATTTGGAAGTCTGGCGGCGTGGGCATTCTCGTTCCCCTAGCGTTATCGACACAGCTCGAGTTCCTGAAGAGGAATGTCTCAGGTTACTTTTACTTTTATGTGCTTTTATAGCTTCCTGGTCATGACGTCATCCGCCGTGACGTCCCGTTCAGCTATTGAACACACAGTGCATCTCCGGTCAGAGTATCCATGATGACCCCTGTCCACCGCAGAAAGTGCCTACAGTGGGCACATAAGCATTGGAAATGGACTATGGAGCAATGGAAGAAGGTGGCCTGGTCTGATGAATCACATTTTGTTTTAGACCAGGTGGATGGCCGGAAACTGTATATGTTCATCATTTACCTGGGAAGCAGATGGCAGCATTGCACAAACTTTAATGGCATCCATATGGATGTTACTATGACACACACCACCCACCAAAAGATTGTTGAAGACCACGTACACTCCTTCATGGCAATGGTGTTTCCTGATGGCAGTAGACTCTTTTAGCAGGATAATGCACTCTGCAAAAACGGTTCAGGAATGCTTTGAGGAACATGAAAAGAGTTTAAGGCATTGCCTTGGCTTCCAAATTCCCCAGATCTCAATCCGATTGAGCATCTTTAGGATGTGCTGGACCCACAAATCCGATCCATGCAGGCCCCACTTTACAACTTGCAGGACTTACAAAGGATCTGCTGCTAATGTCTTGGTGCAAGAAACCAAAGGACACATTCTGAGGTCTCGTGGAGCCCATGTCTCGATGCATTAGAGCTGTTTTAGCAGCACGAGTGGGACCTACACAATATTAGGCAGGTGGTTTTAATGTTGTGGGAGATCAATGTACGAATGGGTGATTAATGCCACCATTATAAACATATTTACCTAATAATTGTACAATAAACCTAATTAAAAGATGGAAATTATTTTTTGGAAGTTGCATTCAAAATCTGCTTGGTTAAGATGACTCCTTTTGAACATGTTATTACAGTATAAGAATTCATAACACTTGGCTTATACTCTACATTTAGTCTTTGATTGTTTTATTGAGAGGCAACAATGACCCAGAGAAAAGGCCAAATACTGTTGTCAGGCACAGCACAACCACCCAAATGAGGCACTCTTCATTTGATTTAGCGTGCATTTTCCCAACATCACTAGGTCTGAGAGCTTCTGGAGAGTTGCTGTTTATCTATCACTTCATTAAAAAGGGCACAATTCAGTTGTACTCCAGCTCAATACCCAGATTCTCCAAGAATATTTATTTTGGGAAATCATCCACATGGATAATCAATACTTAAAAATATTATATGTTGTATATAAATATTATATTATATATTATGATGTCTCAGTTATAAATCTCAAGACCCAGCATGATGAGGATGCAAACACATCCAAAGACATTTCAATTATAGAAGAAATAATGAAATTGGTATCACCATTTTTCATATTTCTATGGTTATTTCGGGCTGCAATAAAAAGGAAACGTGCAGTGAGATTCTACTGGGACTGTCTGAGGTCTAAAGGAAATAGTCGAGACAACCGGTGCCCTCTGAGCAATCGGCAAGTGCCATTGATTCTCGTGCTTTAGTCTGTTCCCTTGACAACTCAGTGGTCAAACAGCAGAGCAGCACTAGCTATCACTTTGTTGAATACCAAATGTTTTTCATCACCTGAACAGAAACTGAAGGTTGTGCCCACAGTTCATGTGCTGTAGAACACATAAGTAAGGGTCTGAAGGGACAGACAGAGCAGTAAGTTCAAAATGCTGCTGAAAAGCTCCATCAAATATATAATCTGCACTTTCTTATGCAGTCTTGTGTTAAACAGTACATGCCAGGAATATGCTGAGTTTTTTCCTTCAAAAAAAAAAAATACATAAAAAATAGCAAGTAGCAATAGCAAATAGCAATAGCAAAATAAAAATGGCATCCAAACCATTTGTTTTGAGGGAAACATTAATCTAGGATTTTTGTTGCTGTTGTTATTGTGGTTTCAAAAAAGGTGTTTTATTTGAGAACTTATTCCCTTCTGAAAAACGTAAAGGTATTCATCATCCTTTAGATTGGTTCTTTCTTCAGCTGAGCTCATTTTGTTCCCACATGGGCCTGACATACTTTGGCACTGACAGCTCCATCTGTTCCAAAACTGTGCCCAGGCCTGCCTAAGTTTCATCTTTCTTTCTTTTATCGTTCAGGCACAAAAAAAACCTGCTTGTCTGTTGGAGATTGTAGGAGATATTTTATTTCTCTAATGTAATTTACTAATATATATAACACTGTTTACATCAGATTAGAAATGTATATGAAATAATTTTTTTGTGCTACAGATATGGTAATGATCATTATTCATTCAAAAGTGGAAATGCTATTTAAATTTTTTCATGCTATTTTTATGCATTTTCATAGCATGAATATTTTAAAAAATGGACAAGTTGTGAGGCATAGGATAAGGGATGGGGTTTTGTCCCATGCCTCAAGAATCAGTGAAACAACAGCCAGAGATATAAAGATCTGGCTCTTACTGGATCCTACAAACCAAAAATGGAAGCGGCCCACATACAGAACCATTTTGTGCGGCACAAATGAGTCATACAGCTGAATTTAACATGTTTCTTTATAGGTACAATGCAAACGACAAGAATGTTGTCCACCATATCCCATGGTGCTGTTGTTTAGCTATGTCACATTCAAACCACAGCCTCCAGTTCCATTGCTGTATTCTATACACTGCTCCGCTACCCATTTTAACCAATTTAATCCCACCGGTCACAATAGTGATTGTAAAAAAACCTTACTGACTGATGTTTTAGTGCACTTCCTGCAAATATAGAAAAAATAAAGGGTCTCAATGAAATATGTGCAGTTTCACATGATTAGTGCAAACTATCACATGACCAGAGCAGTTTATTTCCTGTTTGCACCTTGAGAAGATGATAACTGCATCAAAGCTCCAAAACAAAAGGCTAGTAAAGTATGTCAACATAATGATTATGACAAAGATGTTTGGTACACATTATCTTTATGTCAGACAGACTGTTTCTGTCTTGTGTTGTTTTGTTCCCCACATACTCCATTTTGTATTTCTGTGCCCTTATTTGGTCTTGCTGTTCCTGTCCTGATTATTTTATGTGTTTTCAGATGTTTCCCATTGAGTTTATTGATCTCAGGTGTGTCCCATTAGCTCCCTTATTATTTAAGCAGTGTGTGGTTCCATGTTTCTTCATCCGATATTGTGAATGTCTGTTGATGTCTACCTCCTCAGCTACGTGTGTTTTCCTGGTTACCTTGATTTAATCAAAATCTCCCTTTTGATGTACTCCGCATCTCCTCGCTCCGCGCTCCAACACAGTAGCACCGTGACAGAATACCGGACCCAAAATAAAAAACGACGCCCCTTCTCCCCTTGTTTGTTTTCCATTTTTTGAATAGTTTTTTTTTCCTGTTTGTTTCTCCCCGCGGCGATGGAAATAGCCGCTCGGTTCATCGCCCTAGCCCACAGAGATCTCCCCTTCGTGGAGTATGCGTGGGAGTTCAGCAAGATTGCCGCTAAAGCAGGGATGGACGATGCCACGCTCAACTTTCTGTTCTGGATCGGGGCCAATTGCTATCGCCCTGTGGACCTCCCAGACACCACAGGACTGAGCTGGAGGGAAGGGATCCTCTGGTGTCTGGAGAGCGTCCAGCCCCGATCCAGAATCAGCCCGCCGGCCGTTTCGAAGTTAAGCCTGCCGTCCGCTCCGATGTCAAGCCTGAAGGCAGCGGCATTCCCAAGCCCGCCGGTGGTGGATCTCTCCAGCCCGCTGACCGTTCTGAAGCCAAGCCCGCCGGCCACCGCTGACCCAAGCCCGCCGGACGCCCTATTCACCCGTAATCAGAAAAGGAGGAGGAGGAGGAGGAGAAATGGACGGCTCAAGACCCTCTTCCTCGCCCGAGTGCACCCAGTCCCCGTTCTGAAGCCAAGCCCGCCGGCCACCGCTGACCCAAGCCCGCCGGACGCCCTATTCACCCGTAATCAGAAAAGGAGGAGGAGGAGGAGGAGGAGGAGGAGAAATGGACGGCTCAAGACCCTCTTCCTCGCCCGAGTGCACCCAGTCCCAGAGCTCACTCCAGTGTTGGCTCCAGCCCCAGAGCTCACTCCAGTGTCAGCTCCAGCCCCAGAGCTCACTCCAGTGTGGGCTCCAGTCCCCAAATCCAGCCCAAAGAGTGCTCCTGTTCCCGAGTTTAGCCCACGGAGGGCTCCAGTCCCCGAGTCTATTCCAGTGAGGGGTCCTGTTCCCGAGTCTATCCCAGTGAGGGCTCCTGTCCCCGAGTTTAGCCCAGTGAGAGCTCCTGTCCACGAGTCAAGCCCAGTGAGGGCTCCTGTCCCCGAGTCTAGCCCAGTGAGTGCTCCTGTCCCCGAGTCTAGCCCAGTGAGAGCTCCTGTCCCCGAGTCAAGCCCAGTGAGGGCTCCTTTCCCCGAGTCTAGCCCAGTAAGTGCTCCAGTCCCCGAGTCTAGCCCAGGGAGGGCCACAGTTCCTGAGTTAGGCCTATGGAAGGCCTCTAAAGACGATAATCTCCCCAAGGATTTTTTTAGGGGGGGGGGTAGTATGGGTCCATCCGTTGTGGCCGGGCCGAGTAGTGAGGCCAAGGCCACCGTGGCCTTCTGAGTTCCCTGCTCCGCTATGGCCTCCTGAACTGTCTGCTCCACCATGGCCTCCTAGTCTGCCTGTGCCGCCATGGCATCCAGAACTGCCTGTTCCCCACGTGCTCCATGTTGTATTTCTATGCCCTTATTTGGTCTTCTTGTTCCTTTCCTGATTATTTAATGTGTTTCCAGATGTTCCCCGTTGAGTTTATTGATCCCATGTGTGTCCCATTATCTCCCTTATTATTTAAGCCGTGTGGTTCCATGTTTCGTCGTCCGGTATAGTGAATGTCTGTTGATGTCTACTTCCTCAGCTATGTGTGTTTTCCTGGTTCCCTTGATTTAATTAAAATCTCCCTTTTGATGTACTCCACGTCTCCTCGCTCCTTGCTCCACGCTCCAAAACAGTAGCACCGTGACACTTTAAAGGGGTTATATGATGCGATTTCAATTTTTCCTTTCTCTTTGGAGTGTTACAATCTCTTGGTGCATAAAGAAGATCTGTAAAGTTCCAAAGACTAAAGTCTCAAATCCAAAGAGATATTCTTTATAAAAGTTAAGAGTTAACCACCAGCCCGGCCTCAGCTCACGCTAAGCCACGGCTTCCGCTCACGCTAGACCGCCGTATTTTTCGTTGTGAAAGCGAAACTACATGTGCGTCTCAATAAATTAGAAAAGTTCATTTATTTCTAATTTAATTCAACTCAAATTGTGAAACTCGTGTATTAAATAAATTCAATGTCTCGGCTCCTCAGCGAAAAACTGATGCGCTGCGGGGCGGGGTGAGCCTGGCGAAACACGCACGCCAACTGTCATTGGCTTGTTTAGTTTACACTCGAAGGGAGCTGAACTGAGGAGCAAAAAAGCGCACGTATCCGGTCCATAGAGGTGAATGGGGCAGCAAGCGTGATCGACACCGAGCAGGTCCGTTGTTACTGTGTTTGGAGACAGCCTTCCCCTTCTGCTGTCCTCCAAAGCAGACAGAGAGCTGGTCTGAGGTCCTGAAACTCTGCGTACGGTCCACGTAAATGTGGAGAGCGCGAACGGGACAGAGCAGAGCGACGGCTGGGTCTGCCTCCTCCCGGGGCAGCGCTTGCAAGTTCACCACCTGATCCCTAAAAGGCGTGGTGGGAACTTTGGGCACATATCCAGGTCGGGGTCTCAGGACAACGTGAGAGTTACCCGTTCCGAATTCCAGGCACGAATCGTCGACCAAAAATACCTGCAGGTCCCCTACCCTCTTGACCGAGGCCAATGCGGTGAGGAGCACTGTCTCCAACGACAGAAACTTAAGCTCTACTGACTGCAGAGGTTCGAAGGGCTCCCCTTTCAAGGCCGCCAGGACAGAGGGGAGATCCCAAGAGGGTAACAGGTGAGGGCGCGGAGGATTTAACCTCCTTGCCCCTCTGAGAAACCTGATGACCAAGTCGTGCTTCCCCAAAGACTTACCGTCTACTGCCTCGTGATGCGCGGCAAAGGTGGCAACATACACTTTAAGGGTGGAGGGAGACAGTCTTTGCCCCAACCCATCCTCAGGAAAGAAAGCACGACTCCGATCGGGCATCTACGGGGGTCTTCCCGGCGGGAAGAACACCAATCGACGAACAGGTTCCACTTCAGCCTGTAAGCGTGTCTAGTAGACGGGGCTCTGGCTGAAGTGATGGTGTTTACTACCGCTGGAGGTAGCCCACCTAGAACCTCCGTGTCCCGTCCAGGGACCACAAGTGGAGATTCCACAAGTCTGGATGCGGGTGCCAGAGGGTGCCCCTTCTCTGAGAAGGGAGATCCCTCCTCAGAGGAATTTGCCAAGGAGGGGCTGTCGCGAGGAGCATCAGTTCGGGGAACCAAGTCTGACTGGGCCAATACGGCGCTACCAAGAGGACCTGCTCCTCGTCCTCCCTGACCTTGCACAGTGTCTGTGCGTGGGACCCGGAGGCAAAGGAAACTGCTCTTTTATTGAAGTTTTGGGTACCACTGGCTGCGTAGCCAGTGGCAGAACAAAAACAAACGGAAACGTAAGATTCTCCACCCGGCCCTCCTCCGGGGGAACGCTGCTTCAGCATGCTGTAAGCCCAGGCACGAGAGGCAGCAATCATGACCATCAGATGAAGGCAGGAAACGATCGCATCCAGAAACGCACAAGCGGGAAGCCATCTTTAAAAAGACGCCCGTCGCTCGTGGAGCTCTTTGCTCTTTTAGGAAAAAAAGGAAACACTCTTTTAGAGAGAGCGCTGAAGCGCCCAGGGGAGGTCGCGGCGAGACCGCAGAATGGCAGCTGCAGCACGCCGAAGATGAGCAGCACTGAATGGCAACCCCCGCTGACGTGCCGTAACACCAACGCCAGCTGTTTCTTCCAAACACTCGCGGAGATTCGTCCTGAGAAGGCTCGGCTCTGAAGCAAAAAGCTGATGTGCGTTTGGCTTGTTTAGTTTACACTCTAAGCTGCCATTGGCTTGTTTAATTTACACTCGAAGGTGATTGATCTCGGGCGAGATCCCAATTCGTCAGTCACGACTGACGTAACGTAGAACGTGACTGACTGAAAGGGAACTTAGGTTTACAATATAAATCCAATTGCAGTTGGTAGTGAAAATTACACTAAAATATTGCAATGACAAAATATTGCACACAATTACAAATTCAAATGTTACAAAAAAATACAACATTGTGTCAGGGGCTGGCATCTGGTGTTCTCCCTCTCACCACCAGAGGTCGGGCTCGGCTCTGAAGCAAAAAGCTGATGTGCGTTTGGCTTGTTTAGTTTACACTCTAAGCTGCCATTGGCTTGTTTAATTTACACTCGAAGGTGATTGATCTCGGGCGAGATCCCAATTCGTCAGTCACGACTGACGTAACGTAGAACGTGACTGACTGAAAGGGAACTTAGGTTTACAATATAAATCCAATTGCAGTTGGTAGTGAAAATTACACTAAAATATTGCAATGACAAAATATTGCACTCAATTACAAATTCAAATGTTACAAAAAAATACAACATTGATGTTGTAATACTGGTAGCTCTAATATAAAAATGTATGTCATATTTTACAAAAATTTTTTACAATTTTGAAATGCGTTGGTGGTTGAATTTTTTAGTTTTTTATCTCAGTGTTCCTATCAATGTTGCATAAAGTGTAAATAAAGCCTGCATTTGGACCCAACCCTCGTTCACACGGTGTGTCTTTCCTGACCGCGCCGTGACACATTGATGTTGTAATACTGGTAGCTCTAATATAAAAATGTATGTCATATTTTACAAAAAAATTTTACAATTTTGAAATGCGTTGGTGGTTGAATTTTTTAGTTTTTTATCTCAGTGTTCCTATCAATGTTGCATAAGTTTTTTTATGCATAATAATAACCCTAGAATGTGATCAAACAGTTTAAAATAGCTGGGCCAAGATATATAAAAAATTCAGTACTCAGTACATGTTAATTCAGTACTCCCCTTATCCCACAGGTCACAATTGTGACCGACCATAAAACACAATTTTTCACACTCTTTAAAACAAAAACAATTGTAAAAAAATGTTTGAGAGTGAGTAAGTGCAAATGAGAGACTCTGGATGGCAGCAGCTAGTTGTTCTCCTGTGTGGGCTGTCTAACTCAAGAACAAAGTGGATACGGTAAATGCTACTGAATCATAGATGCCCCAGAGATGCCAGATGCTAAATGTAGAAGCAACAGCACATTTACATCACAGCTTCATTGTCAGCAAATACTATGACACATGAACATGACAAATAAAAACGTTTAACTTACACATTGATATTATTATTCTGAATATGTAGCAGCTCTGATGCTGTGTATCAGATAAACCAATTCATGGTGTTGTTAAAAGGGATGAAAACTAACAACATGTGTAACTAAAAAATATTCAATAAGCTGAAATATACTGTGATTATTAATTTTTTTATAATGAGTAACAATATTGTAACAAGCTAGTTTTAGACGTTAAATTCTCATTTCCTTCTGATGTTTCACTTTCGCTCACACATATTCAGTTTCATTTTTTTTGTGTGCTCAGCACTCATTATATTAGTATTGTCCTTTTGTTTTTGTGCACTACAGTATTATACTGGAGCATCTGACTCCATTATTGTTGTAAGACTGGTCTGCACCGCACTAATGACAACAATAAGTGACTCTCAATTGTCTTTGAATGGCTTCAATTCTGTTAATCAAGATGAGATTCAAGAGACAGTCAGCTATATATGAGAGAAATAGCACCTTTCATTATGAATGCTGCATGCTACTTTATAATGGGAAAACAATGGCAATGGAGATTACAGCCTGATACTACAGTAATGAACAAATGCAAACTGTGCTGCCCACATGGGAGGAAGTTTACAAAGTTTTAATAGACATTCTGCAGGGTGAATAAATGTGATAATGGTAGAATTGTTTCAGACAAACAAGTGCTATTTTCAAATGTATTTGGATGATGACAAGGTATTACATTATTACATTATGTTAATGCATTATAATCTGTGCAATTGCTTGCCTTGCTTGATGCTTAATTCTTATGTCAACTCGATATTGTGTGTGTTATATGAATACAATGGCTGTGCAGAGATTTAGGGTCACTCTGGAAATTCTTTGATAAAGTGATTTAAAGTAATTTTAATATATGGGGAATTTGGAGGCCAAGGCAACCCCTTGAACTCTTTGTTATGATCCTCAAACCATTCCTGAACATTTTTTAAAGTGTGGCAGTGTGCATTATCCTGCTGAAATAGGCCACTGCCATCAGGGAACACCACTTCCACGACGTGGTCTGCAACAATCGTTAGGTAGGTGGTACGTGTCAAAGTAACATCTACATGAAAGCCCGGACACAAGGTTTCACCACAGCACATTCTCAAGATCATAACACTTCCTCTACCAGCCATCTCCTCCCCAGGTAAATGATGCACACACAACTGGCCATTCATCAAACCAGGCAACCTTTTACCACTTCTCCATGGTCCAGTTTTGACACTCACATCCCCAGTTTTGGTGCATTTAGCGTTGGATGGGGTCATCACGAACACTCTGACCAGTTTGCATCAATGAGTCTTGGGCACCCATGACCCTTACAATGGTTCACCAATTGTCCTTCCAACATGATAAATTGAATAGCTGGCTGCTCAATTGCTGCCTAACATACTCCACCTCTTGCCAGGTGCTACTGTAACGATATAATAAATGTTATTCACTTCACCTATCAGTGGTTTTAATGTTGTGGTTGATCAGTGTATGATTGAAGCATAACCTGAGGACTCAACTTCAAGACTAACAACATAAAGTCATTTAAAATATAAATATAAAGCCTATAGGTCTACAGAGAAAATAAGGACACAATTCTACATTTCATTGCTATACATGTTGCATAAGCATACTCAATGGCTTTGTGTTGTGTTTAGCTCATATAAAAATCCTCAAATTAACACATATTAAAACTTGGTATTATTTATTCATTATTAAAGTTATGTTTTACTTATATGTAATCAAGAAAAACTTCAGGGAAGTGTTCAGCAATATGTTTGAACCAGCAACAGTAACAACATCTCCCCAGAGACCACTTTATACCTTTCAATGGACTGGGAATGAGCTTGCTCTAATTCTCTGCACTTTGTCTGTCTTCCTTCCCTCACTCTTTGAAATGTGCTTGGTATGGTAAAGCACTTGTCTGTTGCTACTAAAGAGTCAGTCTGGAGCGCAGTCCTATAGGTGTATTGTGGCAGAAAACTCTGAGCTCAATGA
Organism: Sinocyclocheilus grahami; assembly: GCF_001515645.1. NCBI lineage: Eukaryota > Metazoa > Chordata > Actinopteri > Cypriniformes > Cyprinidae > Sinocyclocheilus > Sinocyclocheilus grahami. The sequence goes on along the minus strand of NW_015505418.1, from coordinate 525,848 downwards.
AACACTCATTATAAAGGCCTTTCAGTTGGACACGTAATACAAGCGTATCTCTCTACTTCCTTCAGACATGCATGGAAGATGGCTGAAATGCTAATTGTATACATTTGGGGGGTCAAGTGTTTAAAATTATATTTCACAGATCAGCTTAGTGAGATGTGTTAAGATATGAGGGTCCTATTTTAAAAAGCAGTTTGAAAATGTAACAACAAAATTATGATAAAGAATGATTTCCTCATACCAGCTTAGCTGTTAGCAGGCAATAGACTAAATGTTTCAAATTAAGTTTTACATAAGGCATCTGACATTTTTCTTTGTCTAATCTTGTATGATGAACCTGGTGTAAGTCTCACACTCTACACCACTTAGAAAAGTGGTTTAATGTTGACCACACGACTCTCACTAAATACTATTTAATTTATATAACATTTTAACAAGTTTTATTGATTTTTAAGAAACTGAATACATTTTGTAATAGAAATTTCCATTTGCATTTTTACTTCTCAAACAACCATGTTGGAAAACGTATACATGTACGTATTCCAGAATGACAATGACAAGTTCACCATGCTCAAATTGTGAAATAGTGGTTCAGTGAGCATGAAGAACCATTTTCATGTATGATTTGGCCACCACAGTTTCCTGAACTTAACCCCATTGAAATTCTTTAGGATGTGCTGGAGTTGACTTTACAGAGTGGTTTGACTCTCCCATTGTCAATACAAGATATTGGCCAAAGATTAATGCAACTCTTGTTGCATGACCTTTTTTCGAAACAATGCCACAAAAAATGCAAAAAAATGTTCAAATACAAAGACAGTCCAATGGAATATTAGAGTGTGCAACTGTTTTTTTTTTTTTTTGGTCAGGCAGTGTAAAGTCTATTCCAGCACATTCCAAAGACTTTCAGTGGGGTTAAGGTCACGACCTGTGGGGGTCAATCTTTCACAATTTGAGCCTGGTGAATCTTGGCATTGTCATCCTGGAATATAGACATGGAGGAGTTTTTTTAAATGGTTGTTTGAGAAATAAAAAGCTACACATTGCATCAGTTAGGGTTAAATTAATTGTTGCCAAACATACAACATGCCAGAAACATATTAATCACTGCAATAATGATTCAATATTAAAATCTTACGTATTTACTTACTTGAATCTAGATGGCAACTTTTTTTTTTTGACCAGGCAGTGTATACATTCCTTTATAGTATATGGTTTTGTAGCTGTGTCGTGATGTCTTATATTAAATTGTTTGTTTGTGAATGATGTTGATGCTGCATAAATTGCCCTGTGAAGAGACACATAAAGATATTACTGCTACTACTATTGCCAATTATGGTGGGCCTATATGTAAATACTGCATTTTGCAAACGTTTGTATTTAGAAAAGCCATAAAAAATGACAAGACACACTATTTTTGCAAATGAAAGAAGCAATCCTCACAACATTTACAGTTCCATGTTGAATGCTTGGCTCTGATTCGGCTGCAGACATGAAAATGCAAGTAATCATGCATGATGATATTCAGAGCAACAACACAACAGATGAATAAACAAACAAACAAACAAACAAAAAAAAGTAACTTACACTTTGGACACAGAATTGCAAGAATTAAAGCAGAATAAACTGCTGCACATCCCTGAGCAACAACAATAAAAAAAAAAGTGGTGTTTCTTTTCTGAATTAATTTGAATGAACCGGTTAAGTAAATGATTCAGTGACTTGATCATACTTGATTTGTTTCTGGAATGAAAATGTTAAATGAATGAATCAGCGAACCACTTGTCGCCACCTACTGGCATATCAATGTAACCTGCAGAAGGAATTGTTGAAAAATCCTGACCATTAATGTACTCCAGACATTCACCATGTTGTCATTGTCATGTGACCTACAGCATCAGCTGCATTACTTCGCTGCCATTTGCAAATCCTCTCCCACGGCCTTATGGGATAGTAAAGTATCCATCAGATGCACACTTTAGAATCTCGCCAGAAGTAGTAGTCATCCAAGAGTACTTTTTGCATACTGTTTTATGAATAATGTGAATTTGAACATACTGTTTTTTTCCCTAGAAGGGAAGTATGAGTTATCAGATACAGAATACCAGAGGTCCATCTCATACTATCTGATGATATCAGCACTCTTTGAGTGCAAATTCGAGAACATAGCAAACTCTTGTATCATCCAAAGTATGGTTCATTTAGCTGATAGTCATCAATACCCTGAGCTCTTCTATGATTTGATCTGAAAAGGGAAGGAAGTGAAGGAAAAGGCAGGTAAACCAAAAGCTGGTAAAAAAGTGCTCTACTATCAAATGTCTGGCTGTATACCAGTCATAAAGACAGAAGGAGATGGTAATAGGAGGAAGACAGCAAACAAGAGAAACATTTTACCTTGGTGAGATTAGATGTCACAATAAAACAGAGGATGGATTTGCATAGCCCAGGGTTGACTGTGGCCCACTTTCCATTGCTCTCCCCAGCCAACGCATGCCATTATCTGTGTTGAAGTTCCACAGCTGGTTGGCAGTGGTACAGCTTCCAGTGTTTGGTCCCACAGCCTACAAGACATGAGTGGCCCAAATTTGTTTGTGGTGTGTGGTATGTGTCAAGGGATGCTTGGCATCTAAGGAGGACATGTCATAGAAATGTATCTTCAGAGACACCACAAATAGGGGCATTTGCAAGGCATGACCAAAAAGAAAGATTTCACTGAGATACTCAAATCTTTCTCAAAATGTTTCTAGGGTAGAAAATCTTAAAATATCTCAAGTATTTTTAACTAACAAGTCCTTCGGGAATAACCAAGGAACACCATAAATTACAGTATCATCTAAAAATACGATTTTGCATGATGTAAAAATAAAAATTCTGTCATCATTTACTCATGTCAGGTCATGACATTTTAAATCTGTAGAACTTACTTTCTTATGTGGAGCACTAAAATTCGTTCAATGAAAGTCAAAGGAGTCTAATGTTGTTAACTCTGTATGTTTCATGAAGGTAGTAGGCACAAAGAAGGCATGCTATTCAACGACAGAGCGCTTTACTAAAAACAGTTCGCAGATAATCATTTCAAGTTCATTTCTGATGAAAAATGTCAATTTCCATCAGTTTAATCCATTCTATGTGCTTATGGGAGGCACTTATTTTAGATAAATTAGTTCACACTGTTTAACAAACATTGTCTGTTCTCAAATTTCATTATATTTGTTTACTCTCATTTTAATATTTTTTCATCCACTGCCCCACTGAAAATAGCCCTGGTTAATAGTCAGTTACTCTCCACCAGCTATGCCACTCAGTGGCAGCCAAGCTGAATGAATCTACTACTCAAGAACGAGCGGCCAGTGTGATTTAAAAAAACAGTTAATCCTGTAATGGGTTTCCCATTCTGCACAGAAAACCTTTTACGGAACAGCAAAAGAGGTTTAAAACGTCTTGAAGCATATGACCATTTAATTTCTGTATAGGTAACTCCTTGCTTCGCTCAGTGTGAGAGAAATAGATTTTGGTATGCTGCTAAGACGAGCTAAACATTTCAGATGGGAAGATAATTTAAAGTTTGGTAACCAACATTGTTCAAAATATCTTTATGGGAGCCCATTTCTGCCACTGAATAAAACCCTAAAAAAAGATAATTGTGAGTTTTATCTTATAATATTACTTTTTTCTCACAATTGCAAGTTTCCCCCTCAGAACTGTGAGATATAAACTCATAATTGTGGGGCTCGCAATTGAGAATTTTTTTTTCTCGCAGTTCTGACCTTTTCTCTTGCAATTCTGACTTCTTTTCTTAGTTATGAAGTCCAGCTCTGAGGAAAAAAGAGACTATTTTCTTACAATTGCAAGTTTGTATTTCACAATTCTAACTTTATTATAACTCATTCACGACTTTGGTACACAATTCTGACTTTTTAACTTTCAATTGTGAGTTTATATTATAAGTCAGAAACTGCCTTTGATTAAGTCTACTGAGAATGACATTCTCCAAAAATTGGATTTTTACTGCTATTATCTTTTTAGTTAGAACAAGGAAGTTATGTAATTTGAATTTATTCATAAATAAGCATAAATTCATGAGCACAGACATTAATTTTTATTGGGGAAGTTCAAGCAGGACCAAGCTGACTCTTAAAAAAGCATTGAGAGCTCAAATCTGTAATTTGCACGGAGACCAACATCCAAAAGATAAACAAAAAATGTTAAACTTTAGAAGAACATCCTAAAATCCATAAAAAAATAATCTTTGCATAAGAGTATTTAGAAAAGTGAACCGAGGAAACATTGAAAAACTGCTTATGAAGTTAAGGCCTGCAGAAAGCACACATGAATCAAATCAAAAACACTCTTTGATCTATAATTTATAAAATTATTTATTATGTTCATATTAAATTGGATCTGCTCATAAAATAAATGTGAATAAAATTCTCATTAATCCTAAGTGGTGCTGTTATGCTTCACTATGCTTTTAATGGCATGTATTACTAAACAAATATGTTATTCTGTACTGTGCCACATTGTCCGCCTGTGCCAGGCTGTTGGTTATTAAAAACCTTGACACATTTATGTGTTTATTGTGATGCAAGACCATCTCTGTAAGGTCTGGTAACAGTGATCACACAGTACCAATGGCAGTGTGCGCGTTCCATTAAATAAGAGCCTCTCCTGGACATTTTATTGTCCCTCTCTTGTCTTCATTCTTCACCACACCATGTCTAGACAGCCTATTTAGAAACATATCTACTTAGATGACTAGCCAAATGCAGAAGATATATTACAACTGTTCGGGAGCTAGTAAGGATGAAAAGGGAAGTATGAATGTAACAATGGCACTGTCTCAGTTTTACATCCAGCCAAGGCTGGGCACAGACCTACATTTCAGATGAACCTGAGCAAAATTCTGTATAACTCATTAAACATTTAACTGGAGCTGTAGGAATTGTAAATCTATTCTGGTTATATATTTCATCTTCTGTTCCATTAGTCCTTAAGTTTTGCATATTCTCTAATATTAAATCATATTATAACAAGACCTTTGGTAAGGTCAGTGGAATATATTAGCTTGTAACTAAAGATTGGTGGAAGCCAAGATACTTAAAGTTTGACAAAGAAAAGATTGTCTTTCTTACCACAGTTTACAAAAAGGAGCTGAAGAGAAGCAACATACATACTTATACACTATTCTAGCTTCCAGCCATCATTATGGAAAACTCAAGATTGTCTGTGTTTTTTCCCTTTTCTCCATGACGTGGAATTACCTTCAAAAATCACTTACAATGACAGTAGCCTATTATGGTACAGTGATGGTATGAATATGAATAAAATATAGGCCTATAGAATAACAATATTCAGGTTCCATGGCATTTATGTGGTATAATAAAATATATATAAAATATATGGCATGATACTTTTAGTGTTTTTGTACTATTGTTATAGTCTTTCACATGCTGCACAGGCAAGTGTAGACGTTCTTCAACAAGGGCAAACGACAGGACACATTTGTAGGTTGTTTCAACTGACTATTGAGAAATATATTTACTTCATCCAGCATTTATTTTGTTTCTCAATATCATAGTGATGTTGTTGTTTGAAGGAACGCTTAAGAACGGAACAGATTTTGGAATGGAAAAGTGAAAATAAAAAGTGAGAATGGTGCACTTCCATGAGAGGGCTATTTTGGCAAGTTTCATTCTGGCAGTTGCCATGGTGAGGCCCAAGAACACTTACAAACAGCACTATGTTCAACACGAGCAATGCGACAGGTATGAAGATTTCTGTTGAAAGGGTCCATAATTCCGTGAGTCGGCCATGTACATGCTTTAAAACGGTCACACACTGAGGAAAATCACACACATATTCTCATAATACACATATACCAACACAGCAAATAAACCCTTTGTGCAAAATGGCTCTTATGTTGTACCATTTCATATAGAATCAGGGAAAATGTAGCTAATGCAAGGCTAAAGTAGCTCTCATGTCACATAACACTATTCCTTAAACTTTTTTTGTACCTCCCACTAGACTTGTGAAAAATGACTGATATTTACCGACACTCACAGATCTTTCCCACAGCTTCTGCTTCGATTCAACAGAACTTTTCAATGCTATAAATCACCCAAAATGATTTAATATTTAATTTGTCAATGATTTCATAATCATAATCACTCAGATTTCAAAAACATTCATCCCTCGAGATAGATCTTACAGCAATGATTACTTATAACTACTTCTCCTTAGAAAGACGGTACTCTTGACACTTTAAAACTGAAGATAATGTAATAAATAATAAGAAATAGATGAATCAGTGAAATATCAAACTATATACACAAAGGTTTCGATAGACAGGTGTGTGTGCTCGAGTGTGAAAATGAATGTGGGACTTTGGGGGTCTTGACTAGACGTGCTGAATTAATGTGCTGGAAAATTGAGGTCAAAGGCGAATCTAAGAGCAATTAAAAGCTGTTTAAAGAGAGAAGGTTTTGAAGAGACTCTTGGGCCCTTGGATCTACCACTATTACCGTATCACTGACTAAATCACATGCTTATATAAATACTTGATGATTAAAACGTGACTTTACATAATTCCATTATTTCTCAGGACCAGAGAATAAACGCTGAGAATAAATGCCTTCTGGATAAAGCAAAGTCCAGTGATATCCTCTTACATAATCTCTCATACTATACAAATATATGTATGTGTATGCAGGTGTAGTATGAGAAAATTTATTTATACTTTAATAAGAATATTTGTCTGTCCAAAATTAAGATGGAATGTGATTGTTTCACAGACAAAACTCACAGTATGCAAAACAATATATAGAGTTTTGTGGCCTTCCAGAGGAGGAGTATACCATAAGATGGACATTTAATAATAATAATAATAATAATAATAATAATAATACATTATTTCATTTCAGCCTTTATATTGTAGCTGCAGAAATATGAGATTAAAATTGCAATTGCAATATTATTGCTTTTTTTTATTGAAATTTTTTTAATATTCAAAAAATAATGGCAGTAAAGTAAAGTTGGAAGATTTGCTTAATACGTAGTTTGCTATTCATTCTCAACTGTCTGTGAGGTTGTTGACTTTATATGTAAAAATGATGCCTCTTAGTGAGATATAAGTGACATGACTGACCTCTGATAGTGTGTCCTCTACTGACAGCTCTGTTACTGAATATTGTTCATTTACATATTACAGACATTGTGACAAGAACATGACTTTAGTTTAAACATGACTTGTGTTATCTTAGAGCTGTTGTCATGGATATCACTTTGTTGCCAGAAGACGCTCTCCAGTGAGTAACACCTCTGGCTGTTTAAAGGATATATATATATATATATATATATATATATATATAATTTTTTTTTATTGTAACCTTAAAATGTGCATTTTTCAACATTTCATATTTGTATGTTAAAAAAAGTAAAACATTAATCTTATAACGTTATTTATGCATTTGCAATTTTACTGTGTAACTGTATTTATGAAACCTTTTACCTTCATTAAACAGTCTGAGTAAAATCTAAATCTAAATGGCACTTTTGATGCATTTTCTGTTTCCTCTGCAGTGGGAAGATAGAGTTTGTTGATACTGATTTCATTTGAATGGCAACAACCATACAGTCTCTTATTTTTCTAACTGAATGTACTGATAATATTTACGAATTTGACATAAATGATGACACGTACATTTAATAAGGTTAGGAAAATATTACCCTTTATAAAGTTAAAAAGTGTAATAGAAATCAATTTAATATTGTATCATATCACAAATATGCTGGTTAAAGTTAGATTTGATAGAGTATGAGACTATTGCTTCAGAATTAAAAAAAAATAAGTTACTTTTTTTACTCGGACAGGTGAATGACTGATTTATTTGTCCGAAGCACAAGCACATTTTTGAAACATTTTTGATTATTATTAATTTTGAAAAAAGTTGTGCTGTTTAATATGTTTTGTTTAAACTGTGATACAGCTTTTTTTCATGATTTTTACTACTACTACTTACTCCAATCGAATGGTAGTGTCAGACTTTTGTACCTTTCTTGCCCCTTCCTGTGTCTCCTTATTTAGTCATGTTCCTGTCCTCGTTTAGTTTGATTATGTTCCATTGTTGTCACCTGTGTTCCCCTGATTGCCCTGTGTTTATAAGTCCTAGTCTGTGCAGTTAGTGTTTGTCGGGTCTACCAGTGATGTACGTGTGTCTACCTCCTGTTCCCTATGTTGGATTTACCCCCTGTGTTGGATTAATAAAGACTCTTTCGATTATCCACAGCTCCGTGTTCCTTCTGGCAGCATAACGTGACAGAAGACCCAACCGAATACAATTACCTCCGTGTTCTCCCCTCCGTTTGTTTTCTATTTTTTTCCTCTCAGTCTTTTTGTTTCCGTAATGTTTATAATGTGGGCGATATGTGTAATGTGTCTATGGATCCCTTCCTTCGCCCAGAATTCCTCCTCCTCTTGCTGGAGCAGGGGTAGTGCTCTCTCGAGGACCATACAAGACCGTTCTGGCTGTTAGCTAGCACCACCAGCTACCCGGACGACGCGCTCTGCGCCCACCGTCTCCCCGCGGTGCGGAGCATCAGCCAGAGTCCACCGATGATGGAGAGCCAATTCCCGCCACGATCAGTGAGCCAGCGCAAAGCCGAGCGACTGAGCAGAGGATCGCCCCGGACGTAGAGCTAAACCAGAACCAGAAACCAGAAACAGACCAGGTGCGAGAGCCGGCGACAATGCCCGCCACGAGGGAGAAAGCCATGGATGGTGTGAGCGTGGTGAGGAGCTCCGCCCCCTGCACCGTGACTGACGGTGAGCGGAGTATGGTGGGGCGAAAGTGCCAAAATGAAGAGGAGAGGGCTCCAGTCCCCGGATCCAGTTCAGAGCACCCTCCAGTAAAGCTTCCTCAAGTGTCCGCTCCTCCAGAGCGCCATCCTGTTCCCGTATTCAGGCTAGAGGGGGCTCCCGATCCAGAGTTTAGCCCTGAATGCCCAGAGGCTCACAAATGCCCTCCCTCCCGCTCCAGCCTCCTCCACCGCTGTCATCTGGCAGCCCCTCTGCTCGCCCCCCGCTGCCTCCTTGGGCTCCTTCCTCCCGCCTGTTCCACCTTGGTCCTCAGTCACTTGGCCGCGGCTCTCTGGACCTCCGCCTTGGTCGCCAGAGCCCTCGGCTCCACCCTGGCCCCCCGGATCCTCGGCATCGCCCTGGCTCGTTGGCTCTTCGTCTCCGCCTCTGGCTCCTCCACCACCTGCTCCGCCGCCGTTGGTTGGCCCCCTGGAGTCGGCGGCCATTCCTCCATGGCTCCTCCCTCCGTCTGCTCCACCGTGGGTCGACATTATGGCTGTGGCCTGTGTCCAGCTGGGCTCCTCCTGCTCCAAGCCCATCCTGTCTCCTCCCTGGCTCCTCCCTCCATGGACTCTGTCTGCCGGCCCCCTCCTGGATATCCGGCCTCCTTCCAAGTTTCCACCCATCCCTCCCTCTGTTGTTGTTACAGTGCGAGGACGCACCTTACGGGAGGGGGCGATATGTCAAAATGTTGTACCTGTCTTGCCCCCGTAGTCCTTCCTTTGTCTCCTTATTTGGTCATGTTCCTGTCCTCGTTTAGTTTGATTATGTTCCATTGTTGTCACCTATGTTCCCCTGATTGCCCTGTTATAAGACCTAGTCTGTGCAGTTTGTGTTTGTCGGGTCTACCAGTGATGTACGTGTGTCTACCTCCTGATCCCTACGTTGGATTTACCCCCTGTGTTGGATTAATAAAGACTCTTCCTATTATCCACGGCTCTGTGTTCCTTCCGGCAGCGTAACGTGACGGGTAGTGTATCATGGTTTCCACAAACATTTCTAATAAGAAGAAATGTTTCTTGAGCATGAAATCAGCATATAAGAATGATTTCTGAAGGTTCATTGAGAACCTTCAGAGCACCAAGACTGGCTTTGCCATATGAATAAATTTGTATTTTTGATCAAATAAATCTTTAAAAAAAAACTTTGAAATGCAGTCTGAGAATGTCTTAATATTTGGTCTTTTTTTAAAAAAAAATTCCCTGACAACAGCCCTCAAACTGTATGAATTACACAGTCTTGTGTAAATTCAGATGATCATGTTCCAATTTCTTACTCAAAAGATTAAGATTTTTATTTATTTTTTCTCCAGTTTTCCCAGTAGTAATAGTGTCCTCAAAGCACATTATCAATCTTAGTGATGTTCTCAGTTTCTGTGAGGTCCCATATGTATATTAAACCTATCGGAAAGTGCTGAGCTTAGTTTTTATGGTAATAACAGTGCTATCTGTGCTGTTACTGTAGGCACTATGTAAAGTTTGAGAACTAGAGGCAGAGACTGACATTTGCTGAGTTTGCAAATGATAGCGGCATAGGGGCAACATTTGTAATTTTGTAATTTAAGGAAAGAACATACTTGTCTTCGAGGGATGTACATAGACTTACTGATACAAAGCAACAGAGCACAATCTGTTCAAATGAAGTGTGATTTTAAAAAGAAACTTTGGACCTTCTCTAATCATAAAGTCACATTTAATTGATTCACTGTTAAAAACAACAACAATAATAATAATAATAATAATAATAATAATAAACAAAATAGTCTGGTTCAAGTCCGTTCAGCTTAATTTTAGGAAAATATTTCCAAAATGTTTCTCACTTTAAGCCCAATTATAAACCCAAATATGTGGGTAAACATAAAAACTGGTGTTGATAGTTATTAATGCAAACTGAAAAATGAACAAAAAATTTAGACTTTCACACCAAATGGAACACTAATCATTATAATGATGACATCTACAATAAAAAATAAACAAAACCACTAAATAGAACTATAAAACATCCATTAATACTAAATGACAATTATTTACATTCCCTCATAAGTCTATTCCCAAGCAAAGGTTTATGTGTATTCCTTGTAAAAAAAGGAGTACAATATCGCATACTTTACAAAAATAATTTACTTTAAAATAATATATTTAAGTGAGAAATTTAATGTTTTGGACATTTAATTAGCACGTTAATTGCAATGAAATTAAATTATAGTTTAAATATATTATAATTTAAATGTATATTAAACAAAATTCACTGACCTTTGAAGTGCTTTTTGACCGACATAAGTAGGACTTACGTCATATCTATTAAAACCTGTATGTCATGGTATTTAAATATAATTGTAATCACACATTTGTAATGATGACGTTGTAATTTAGTAAAATTTCTTAACTTTTAATGTAATATCAAATAACTGATCTATTAAAATTATAATCCAGTATGTTTCAGTTTGCTTTAGTACAGAATGCTAGTCAACATATCAAAATAAGTGTACATCTTGGAAAAAGATTATTAAAAGATGATTATTTTAAAGTAAAACTTTTAATTTAACAATATTAAAAAGAAGTGCACTTATATATATACACTTAAGTGTATATATATATATATATATATATATATATATATACATACACATGCCAGAATACACAGTTACTTTTGAAAGGCCATCTATAAATAAATACTTTTTGCCCCCTAATGATGTACGGCAGCAGAGGTTAAATAGGCCATCCAAACTCTGACCTCAACAACAACCATTTCACTTACATAGCCACAAGGGGGCCCTCTTATCATATTCTATTCACTTGTGTGCGGATCATGCAGATTGATGTTTGTAGCTTCTGGATGCACCTCAGATGCTCACACACTGGTAATTGCTTCCATTCCCTCTCTGTCTCGCTCTGCCTCCTTCCCTCTCCCGGTCTGTCGTTCTCTCTTGCGTTAGCATGCACAAGTAGCTCTCTTCGTGTTGCCTGCTGTCAACAGGACATTGAACTAGGCTCACTGGAAACACACTAATGTGGGTCATACCCAGCAGAATGCGGTTTGTAAGTGATTCATTCTGAACCAAAACATTTTTTTTTGTCCATATGCGACATAACTCTCGGGTTTTGGAACAAGAGCCAGTGAAGCACTCTGCTTGATTTAAAGATGACAAGTTTACAACCTGGCCTTCCTGGCCTCTCTTTCTTCATGTTGTCCCTATTAAACTTGCGCACTCACATATACACAAAAGACTTTTGCAAGTGGTGAGTTTGCGTCATAATTATTTTAAGTCTTTGGTTACAGTTTATTTTGATAGTCCACTTTAGACATTCTACAACTGTAAGTAACTTTGCAACTACATGTCAACTAACTCTAATTAGAGCATTTGTAGACTGTTAGGTTAGGGTTAGTAGAATAAGTTGCCGTACTTGCAAAGTTACTTATAGCCAGTAGAATGTCTGTTGAGTGACCGTCAAAATAAATTCTTGGTAGATATAAATATATTCTTGGTATTAAGCAGACAGTCTACTAATTCTAATACAGTCTACTAGGCTACTCTAATGACTGCTAGCTGACATGTAGTTGCAAAGTTATTTATAGGTAGTTGAATGTCTAAAGTGGACTATCAAAATAAAGTGATACCAAGTCTTGAATGTGTTGCTGTTTGTTTATAATACTGCACTGTATGTAGTTTCACTTGGAAAGAGGATGTTTACCAAAAATGCCTGTTTAATTCTTATGGTCAGAGAGAGGGTGGGGGGGTGTTCTGCCTCCCTAGAAATCACCTTATGGGGGACTGAAAGGGCACTTTAGATATGAGCCATATAACACACTTGGAAAAAACATGCGGAAAAAATGAGTCAAGTCACCTTTATTTATATAGTGCTTTATACAATACTGATTGTGTCAAAGCAGCTTTACAGTGTAACAAATAAAGCAGTAAAACAAATAGGTCATGTCTCAGACTGCGGAAATACAGATTCCTCTCAATGTTTTGCATGCAGGAAAACAGTGAAAGCTGATTAGAGCTTTCCATTTAGCAGACTCTTTCATCTATGCAATTCACATACATCGAAGGAACAGTCCCTTTGGAGAAACCTGGGGTTAAGTGGCATTGTGATCGCTCATAGATTGCCCCTTGTTGGATTTGAACCTGCAACCTTTTGGTTGTTAGCCCAGAACATTAGCCACTAGGTTACACCACGCCATGGCAGCCATCCAAATAGATATCCTCATCACTGACTGCCATACATATCACTGTTTGTAAAATCTCATCCAGGTATTGCGAAGTGGCTAAAAATGGTGTTCTATCTGGGTCAGAACGTTACAGTTAAGAGCATGGATGATGGCTGTATTTTGGCCACCAGTGGGGACAACGTCGCATGGCTTCTGTGCTCTAGTTAGCCCTCTGATCACTCGCTGCACAACTCCACTGGCAGTGGCAGTACCTTTTCTTCCTCAGGCCAGGAGGAGAGAGTTTTGGGAGGGCGGGCAGAACTCTGCAAGATTGAAGGCCATTAGTACAGACACCCACAGCTATCTGAAACGGGCCAAAAAAGCAGGCACAGTTCCTTGGGTGAATGACTTCCATGGCACCCCAGAGCCTCCAAAGATGTGCAAATGAGCCCTTTGAGTGCAGGAGGATGCGAAACCATGAGAGCTGCTGAAGCGGATTTAAAGAACAGAGTAATAGCAAAGGAAATGCTATTCCCTCACTTTGAAGGTTGTCACTGTGTTTGCCATTTTATAATCAGGTAGCTCACATAAAGGTTAGCTCTTATAAAGTTAGGAGTTATAAAATTAAATGTACAGCACATTCATGTCTTTGACATTGAAGACCCCATGAAATTGCTTAACGAGTTCAGTTTTCTTTCCTGTGTTGATGTATTTCCTCTTGCAAAAGGAAGTTTGGGTGGAGCAAAGGGTGTTTTAACCTAACAGTGTTTATTGTGCTGTTTTAGTGTTTTTGTTTTCAACCTAATTGCTTTTGTGTTGTTTTACAGCCCTAGTATACTTAGTTTTTACACATAGCTTTTCAAAGTATAGTCCATTTTGCTGGTCAATGCAGCTGTCTGCTGTTGTTTCAGTCTCGCTATTTTGTTGTTCTGTCTCTTTAATTTTTGTGTCTACTGTGAAACAATATCCCGGGCCAGTGCTTCCACATTGTACAACTGATTAGTGCAAAACCAAGTCAATGCGCATGTGCACATATAAAGTACGTGTGAAACGGAAGTATTACTCTGACGGTCTGACCTTTAGTGATTTGGCTCTAACCTGAGTATTTTTTGCTTTGGTTTAGTGTTTTGGTTCTAGCCTTGCAGTGTTTTAGTATTTTTTTTATCATGCTTAACTGGTTTTGGCTCCAACCTGAATGTTTTTTTTTTGCCTTGGTGATTTGGTTCCAACCTAACATTGTTTTTAGTGATGATTCAGTGTTTTGGCTCCAACCTAAAAGTTTTTTCTTTTCCTTTTTAAGTGTTTTAATGATTTGGCTCCAACCTAACAACATTTGCAGTAGCATTTTAGTGATTTGGCTCCAACCTAGCAGTGTTTTAAGTGTTTTGGCTCCATCCTTTATTTGACTTGAATACATAAATTAGTACAGATTAACATTTGTTTTTTACTGATAACCTGAAATATTAATTGAATGTATCAAATGCAAAAATGATTTGCTTTGCACATATTACCAGGGAATATCACTCATCTCATTCCAGAGATTTTACACTGATAACCTTCAGGCATTAGCCACTTAGATAATGAACCATTTTAATTATCACAGGTTATCTTATCTGATTCCTCTCACTTGTAGAATTTATATGCACATCTATTGTCTCTGCTAGTAATTAACATTACATTTAAGATATTAGTTTAAGAATAATGTGGAGTGATTAAACAGGTTGATTTGATAAATGCACTTATTACACTTAGCCATTTTGCTTAGTTTTCAATGTCCTCTGCATGAATAGTCTACAGTACATCTATTTGTGCTTGGCATATATGCCTCATGCACTGGCATAGCTTTGAATTAATGTCAGTAATTAACGTGCTTTAACATCTGACTATCCCTTTGTATTCCGAACACACAAACTGGCAGCACTCAATAATTATTATTTTTTTTAAATGTTCCACTTAATTCATGATTTCATTGGACATTTAGCAGCATCATTTCTAAAATGGCATTCCTGACAGAAGGATATAAATATTCTGGTGAGGTCCCTCAACCTGCAACTGCCCAGTGATGTTCACTCAGTTCCTTAGCTGTTCAATGTTGCAGCATGCTGTAAAATGATGCTGATTTATGCACATATCACCTGTCAGATTTACACACAAGCTTCCAATTATAGCTGAACATACTGCAGGATACGATGTTTATCTGTCTGAATGTGCACCTCTGTGCAATGAATCTAAATGTTCTGTGTAAATGACTTAAACTGCCATTCTGGTGAGCGTTCCTCACATATTTGTTACACATCATTGCGTAATAGGGTACAAAGGGCCTAAAAGACCACTTTTAGAAATTAGTGTGATACAATATTGATGGTGAAACATAATTTGTGCAAAAGAACATGGTAAAATAAATTTGTTTTGATTAAAAGCTAGAGGGACATTTTACCCCAATTGTGAACAGATCCATTGTTTTGCTTTCAACCTAATCATGATTTTGGTGGTGTTTTAGTGTTTTGGCTTCAACCTTGCAGTCTGGTGGTGGTGTTTTGGCACCAAACTAATAGTGTTTTAGATCTAGCTGTGTTTTAGCTTCAATCTAACAATCTTGGAGGTGTTTTATTGTTTGGGATAGTCTAGAATACTTTTCTCAAACCTACCAGTGTTTTTCTTTTTCAGAATTTCAACCTAACAGTCTTGTTGGTGGTGCTTTAGAGTTTTGGCTCCAAAACTAACAGTGTTTTTGGTGGTGATTTAGTGTTTTAGTGGCGGTTTAGTGTTTTGGCTCAAACCTACCAGTGTTTTTTGTAGTGATTTAGTGTTTTGGCTACAGCTTAACAGTATTGTTGGTAGCGTTTTAATGTTTTGGCTCCAAAATAAAAGTATTTTTCGTGGTGTTTTAGTGGCGGTTTAGTGTTTTGGCTCAAACTTATCAGTGTTTTTTTGTAGTGTTTTGGCTTCAGCTTAACAGTATTGTTGGTAGCGTTTTAATGTTTTGGCTCCAAAATAAAAGTATTTTTCGTGGTGTTTTAGTGGCGGTTTAGTGTTTTGGCTCAAACTTATCAGTGTTTTTTTGTAGTGTTTTGGCTTCAGCTTAACAGTATTGTTGGTAGCGTTTTAATGTTTTGGCTCCAAAATAAAAGTGTGTTTGGTGGTGCTTTAATTTAGTTTCAGACCTATCAGTGTTTTTTTGTGGTGTTTTAGTGTTTTGTTTCCAAACAAAAAGTATTTTTTTTATGTTTTTAAAAAAAAAAAATCTAACTACTGTTGTGGTTTTAGTCACTATTTAGAGTTTTAGGAGAAAAGAATATCAAAAGGTCCTTTTATTATTACTCTAATTTTAGCAGTTTTGTGTAAAAAAAAAAAAAAACTAGATTTGCACTTTTATGCTTGACAAAACTTTCTGAACCTGGTCACAAATTTCAGGTTGTTTCAGGTTGTAGGTTGTAGAGATTACTATGGTACGAACAATGTAACCCTTACAAAAATTAACCATGGTTTTATTATAGTAAAAGTGTAGTAAATATGTTTTTTTTGGCGTATTGACTACCATTTGCATAACCACAATTTTACTACAAATATCATGGTTAAACTAAGGTTAGTGTAGCAAAACCATGTTTTTTTTGTTTTATTTGTAGTTAAACCATGGTTACTTTTTGTAAGGGGAGGGACTAGATATTACAATAAATCAGTAATCTCTTCTGAATCTGTGTGGCCCTGTTGACCACCTTTTGCATCATTCAGTTTAGTAGAAATTGGGTTGTATGTGAGCAGCAAATCTTCTAGTTGGTCTGTTCACAGCTGTCACATGACCAGCCAAGCTCATTCAGAACGCCGCTGTGTTGTATTCAGCCTCTGTAAATTCTCATCATGCTTTTGCTCACATCTCTGCACTGCCCTCCTGAAGCTGCCAAAATCGAATCTGTTGGTGGTGACTTTCAGTTTCTAGCGACAACTGGTCAAGGGCCTCTATCTCTCCTATGTTTTATTCTATACATTTCAGTAGCTTTGTCCTTCAGTGGAGCAACACACAGTCTTTTCAACACATCTTTTGCAGATAATTTTTGCAACATGCTCATGTTACGAGCAAATATAGGGATGTGCCAGACTGGCCGGCTTTATACCGTCCTTGCTCACTGTGGGAGTGAAATCAACCATTTAACCACAATGGAGGGATCTACCACTACACAAATGAGAGAGTTTAAGCTTTGTACTACTTCAGTGGAGCACCAAAATGAGAAAATAATGAGCATCCATCAATCCAATGCAGTGTTGCTTCAGGGCAGTTGGGTCAGCAGTAACACTATGCTACCAGTTCCCCACACTGTAGCATCAGTGTGTGTGATTTGTATACACACAAAAAAATCTCTGTATTTTTGCGTATTTCCCATTCATTTCAAAACTGGCGGTCATTTTTGACTGTGAACAACAAAAGTGTGACTATTTTTTTATGATTATTTAGCTTTTTCGAATCGAGTACACATTTTTTTTTTGTGGTCACACAGTGGCCACTGCCTTAAAAGTCACTGAGTTTCGTACCATTCCGATGAAGTAATTATTTAAAAAATATTTAAACAAAACGTTTTTTTTTTTCGGTCTCAAATGACCAAACAAAACCAGAGGGTTAATAATGATACGCCTCTGATGCACTTTTGTTTGCATTTGCAACAGAAAATTAAGTTGATAATGAGTGCAGAGCATCTCGATCTCAAGGGTGGATATAAAAATAGTCAAGACCTCTTGCATTCTTATTCTGCAAAGTGTGCCACACTAATTACCAAGATAGGACTGACTGCAAGAAAAAAATCAAGTAAAACTACCCTATTAGATAGGAATTCTGATTCTGATTCTCTGATTCTGATTCTGAATATACAGTTGAGAGATTTAAGACAAGTCTGAAATGAAGCCCGAGCGAGAACACGAAAAAAAAAAAAAAAAAAAAAAAAACTTTCCTCTTCCTAGTTTCCCTTGAATGTGATGTGCATTACTTCAATGCTAAAAACTTATCCCATTTTAATAGGAAGATATAACTGAAAGTCATTCGTAGGTTGATTTCCCCAAAAAGTGTAAACATTGTGACTTTGTGGTGTCGTCAAAACATTGGCAGAGACAGCACTAAAAGCTTTTATATGTGATCCCTCACTTTTAAATGAACAGAATTGCAAAGTGTGCAGATAATCAGCACTGTTGTTACAATCACCCTTTTCTAATGCAAGCTTGAAATTGCTTTCTGCACTTACACAGATTGTGGCATCTGGGTGATTTATGGACGTTTTGTAAGGTGTATGTTTATATTCAGCTGTGAGTTGTGCTGTTGTCTTTATCTCAATATTTGTATGTGTATAGGCACAGTTCAGCCAAAAATGGTAATTCTGTCATCCTTTACTTGCTCTCATGTCATTCCAAACTTTTTCTGTGGAACACTATAAAGATATTTTCAAGAATGTTGGTAACTTGACAGTTTTGGTGACCATTGACTTACACTATATTCAGTATTCACTGTATTCATATTTCCCAAAATAACCACCACTCTTTTCTGAAGTTCTCAGCATCAAACTGGACCATAGTTATAGCAGTAGGCCACAAGCAGTTATTCTACTTTGAAACATGTGTTCTGTGTCGGAATGCCTGTTTTTGCTTTAGTTTGTGTGATTCCACCCACTGCCAATTTACCTAATAGTTTCTTGACACCCTGGGTTGCCAGTTGGCAACACTTCGTATTGCAGCCATGGAAGCAAGCAACCAAATTGGGTGAGAGATCGCAGATTCTACCCAACCTAAAAAGACTTGGCATTCATCTAAAAAGCTCTGTGACCAGAGGCATATTAAAACCAAATCAATTCATCAACTTACAGTGTAAGGGGTCATTCACACAGAATGCGTCTTTGTGTCTAAACACTCCGGAATGGTTTTAACAAAAGCGCAGTGCAGAACGTGAGGGTCTCGAGACACACTTTTGAGATGTGACGCACTAAGGGAAATATTTTTCTCCAGGCTCTTTTCCAAGAGACAGGTCGCTTGAAGAATCGCTTGAAGAAATGTAATTATAGAATTCAAGGTAGCCAGACACTATAAGTGCCTGCTCCGCCAAGTTGCAGTCAAATAAAGCAGTTGTTGCCATGCCAACTTGCTACTGTAAACAAAAGCTCTCATCACTTGCCTCGCCTCTGGGGTCTTCTGATTGGTCCACTGTTTTGGAACTGACCGTTGACAGCTGATGAGTGGCGCTGCAAGTAAAAATTTAAATCCTTTCAACTTGACATAAAATAACTTAAAATTACAGGGCTCATGCATGAGACGCTGCAAAAAAACACGAGACGCAACTTTCATACGCGTCCATCTAGCACATATTGACAGAAAAACAATGGAAAAGTAGTGCAATGGAATGGAAAAACGTGTTCGGTATGAACAGCCCCTAAGGCTCGCCTTCCATTGTCAATTGTACTCGTTCCTGTTGCGTGTCCTCAATCTGGCAACCCACATGAGCGTCGAGTCTGAGGAGGAGCCGGCGGCGGGAGAAACAACACTCATCAGTATTTTGAATTTGGAATGCAGTACCCATTTAAACCATTAGCTGTCAATACTACAAACTGCCCCTTTAAATGTTTTTGATGCCAAAAATGGCAGAATTTTTAGGTAAACTATTCCTTTATACATCTGTTACTGTTTTGACAACAAAAACTCTACTGACAACCGGATCCCACCAGTGCTTTTCATCATGAGTTCAAGGAAATTGTATGGTAGATTTATGGAAAACATTCAGTGAAGCCTATACACATCCTGTTTTTCAGCTTGGACACATTTATAGGCCTTTGGCTGGTGTTTCAAACTCTGTCCCTTCTCAAACCAGATGAGTTAACGGCCCTATTCGGAGGATGACTCAGTTTTCAGTTGTTGCGAGTGTGCAGATGGAAGACATCCCTTCCTCATGACGATGAAACATTTCTGTTGTCTGTTCTTTGTCATTCATTCAGATCTCCTTCTGTACCGTGAGTCTGTCTTAAATCTTTCAAGAGATGACTTCCAGTCACGTCTGAATGGAAAGGACACATTTTAGGCAATGTTTTCCAGTTGGCCTGCAGATTATCCTTGTCTGGGCACATCTGGTGAACATTCAGCCATGCTGGCACTGCCATTTAGCACAACGGCAAGTGCTTCTCAATCACTCGATAATGCTGCCGTGCCAATAGTCCCAATAAAACATATTAGTCAGTCAATGCCAGGCTCAGTGAAGGGGAAATGTGAGCTCAGTGCACAATCAATGCCATTAAAAGAAGAGTTAAACCAAAAATGAACAATTCTCTCATTCACTCACCCTCATGTCATTTCAGACCTGTATGACTTTTTATATATTTTTTAGACTGTGCTGGTCTCTCGTTTCCATGATGACAGAATTAGAAACTGTTCCTTTACAGGAAACATGGGACACAGGAATGTTTTCTTGTATGTAAACTCAAAACAGAAATGCAGTATTCCTCCAGGGATAATTAAAAAAATCTTAAGTAATTAATGACATCAATAACTTATGTATCTTACTTTAGCCCCACTTCACCTGTAATAGATCCTCACAATTATAAGTTCATAAGAGTCCACAGGAAAATGACCACGGTTAGTTTGTAAACTACTAAGCTACTTCACATCCACAGGATAAGTCAAATTAACCCTGCCGAGAGAACTCTTAGCATTTTTAAGAAGTCCTTAAGAACCCTATTCCTGTACTATTTATATATACTTCATTGTTTACTCATAACCGGAGTCAATAATCATGCAGATTTACGTTACAAACTTATAGAATTGTACAGTAAGAAAGTTATTTCCTTTAACCAGGAAATTAACGTTCTTAGAATTGACAAGACGGTTGACCCTGAGTGGTCAGCTAAATATCTACAGTGGATCTAAAATATTAATAATTAATCATAATTAGTTATGGTTAATTATTCATATTTCCCCATGAGCTGATTCGCTACATATATATATATTTACTACACATAATGGATGATGAGATTGCTCATGCTAAAATCTAATAAATACTGTATATATGCTTTTATTTTATATACACACATAAAATGTATCTTATATATATATATATATATATATATATATATAATTTTAATGTATATCATGATATGTTATGCTCACAACAATAAAAACAATCAATGCATAATTCAATTATGTTTATTAAATAACATTGAAGCAGACGTGATACATATTTATGGTGCTATTGAAATCATGATCATTGGTTTATACAGTATTTTAATTTTAATGTACATTAGCCAGGAAAAAAATAAAATAAAATAAAATAAAAGTTCAGGCAGACAATATGGGGAAACAAATAAATAAATAAATAAATAAATATCATGCATACAAATTTGTATGGGACTTATAAGAATTTATAAAATTGTGACTTTGGAAATATTTGACTTTGTAGAACAAGTAATATATGGTGTTTTTTCATTTCCCTATTTTTATAAATTTTGTTATTTTTTTGTATGTCTAACTTTTTTGTATGTTTTTTTTCTTTTATAGACATGGAATGATTTTGAGGAAAAGCATGAGCTGATACAAATGAATGAACCTTGAATGGACTGAAAGCATTAAAGTTTCTACCAAATGCATAAAATGTAAAAACAAAATAAATATAATAATAATAATAATGATGATGATGATGATGATGATGATGGAAAAGCTGAAAATCAAAATGAAAGCTGAATGTCAAAATGAAAATGGTATGAAGGTGTTTGAATTTGCTCTTTCTAAAAAAAATCTAAGTATATATTGTCACGAATCCGGTACATGAACTTCCAATTTCATTGACTCTCGCACTACACACTGTTGCACATCACCCCGGACTACATTTCCCATCATGCATTGCACTGATTGCACTCAGCACGGATTGCACACAGCTGTTTACACTGATTGCACCCAGCTGCTTCATATCACTCCCTCACTATTTAACACTCACTCTGATCCCTTCCTCGGCCGAGCATTGTATGCGTTTATCTCTCTCTTAGCGATAGCTACTCTACAGAGCCTGTTTCCCTTCGATAGCCTAGTCTTGCCTTGTCTGTTTCCTCGTTTTCTGATTATTGCTTGTGTACTTCGGACTACCTCTCTCGTCTTGCCCTTTTCGGATACTGTTTGCCCCTGCCTGAACCTCTGCATTGTTATTAGATACCCCTCGTGTCAAGCCCTCTGGATATTGTTAGCCGCTTATCGACCACGCCCGGTTTTGATTACTCTTCTGTCTTGCCCTCATTATACCTGTTTGCCATTGTTCGACCCTGTCTGTGTTTCTGACCTCTTTTGTTCTAAATAAAGCTCGCATATGGATCCGCACGTCTCGTTAGCCACGTTTCATATATATATATATATATTTTAATTAATTTATATATAACTTCAGTCTCTGTCACAATGGTTATATTTGTTATTCACAGGCATCGTGAGGACAGAAAAGCAGCATGATTATTGTGTTCATACAGTATTTAAGCCGCTCCAGTAAGCTGCTGCATGAACACAATTCAAGAGTTGCCAAATTGAGAAGGTCGTCGATCCCAATCACTGACTTTGAGTTTACCCAGAATCCTTCTGTTGTGTTCATGGTGGTGTTGTGCAGTCATTTCCTCATCTGTGGCATTATGCTGCTTAGAATGTTCACCTTAAAGACATGCCGCAGTGAGTTTGTTAAAAACATGTTTGTTTATTTATTCTTCACAGTTCATCATGACTAAAGAAACATTTCCCAGGATGAGTGATTCACTATGGCATTAACCATTAAATCACACACTTGTTAATCAGTGACAACTTACAATTTGCAGTCTAGTCCCAAGCAGTACCCCAGCTTTCAAATGAATTGCTGTGATTTAATATTTATCAAAAAATGACAATTACCGCTATGATGTATGGTCATGGTATGTTTCATGGTATTGGAGAACAGAAATATATATGCTGTAGACTGTGGCTGTTCTGTGCGGCTACACTGATTAATATGGCTGTTATTCTGGCCCTGGTGGGCTTCGGGCAGAGTTGTAAATCTGAAGGCTAATTTATTGGTCACTTTGCAGTGCAGAAAATAACATTTGCTGTATAAAACTGTAAATGTAAGTTTACAACAGGAGATAAATAGAGAGCTTTAACTTTAAAATGCATCATTGGTGGTAATTTATGAGTTTTCTGTTCAAGGATGAGATCCCTAGTGTTATCGCAAACATACTATGTGGGCAGTTTTGTTGTCAGGGCATACTAGCCAATACAAAGGCCTCATATTCTATAATATGCATAATAAGGTACACTAAAGGTGCAATTTTCACATGCTTTATTGTGTGCACATGAAAACTGCAATGTTTGTAAAATGTTAAATGTATACTGTGTATTTCTAAGATGCATATTGTTGTATAGGCTTTACTCTAGACTTTTTTTCTTCTTCAGAACTGAGAATTGTGAGATATAAACACAGAATTGCAAGATAAATTCACCATTCTCAGAAGAAAAGTCAGATTTGAGGAGTAGAAAAAAGAGTCAGAATTATGAGATAAAAGTTGCAATTATCTTTTTTTTTTATTCCACGGTGGAGGGAATAAAAAACAGAGCTATAAGATGTATACTCAGAATTATGTGATAAAAAGTGAAAATTGCAAGCTATAAAAAAACTCAGAATTGCAAGAAAAAAAGGCATAATTCTGAGTTTATATCTCACAATTCTGAGGAAAAAATAATGAAAAACATAGTGAAAAAAAGCAATGATTCTGATTATTATTGTTAAGGAATATGACATTG
>NW_015505418.1:488635-502071 GCF_001515645.1 Sinocyclocheilus grahami | reverse complement strand
ATATATTATTATTATGTTTCGTGTGAACTATTCTTTAAGCAAAGAGTAACATACAAAATACCAGAAAAATAGTAGCATTACAACAGTTTAATGATATAGATTGAGAAATAACTAATGACCCCACAGTAGCTAAGCCATAAAAATTGAGTTATTAGATTACTTTTTCAAATGTTTGACAGGATAGAAAAACATACAGGTAACATGCTAACAAACAGTAAAGTAAAATGTAATCGAGTAGAATGTTCACAAATCCATCCAGGGACGAGTTAATGAACAAAATAAATCATCTTGTCATACATATGGTATTAATTTGCTAATTTGACCCCTTTACTATGCATTTTGTGGTTAGCCGTCCAAAGTTCTGCCAACAGACTATTTTTTTCCTGATTCAAAAGTCTGAGAACTGCATGGAATATTGTGTGCTTACATATAGCATTTCATATGAATTAGTTAAAAGACAAGACAGATATTTTAAGTGCAGTCCAAGAGAAGGCTAATTTGATAGCAGAACATCATAACTACCACAGATTTTTTTTTTCAACTTCATAAAACCGCAATTACAGTAAAGCTTGGTTTTCTCTGGAGGACTTTCACCTGACTTCATTACTTATTTTGTCTAAATGAAGCTGTTTCTGACAGCAGCTAGTACTGAAATAGTACAAGTGTGCTAATGAGCTGTGCACTTTTGCAATGAACAAATAAAAACTACACACACTCTACAGACTCTACACATGCTACTTTGCTTTTGCATTATCTTTTTTTTTTTATTTCCTCCACTACCTGGAGCTCTGGTTTTGAATATTTAAAAAGTGCAGTAGGTTGTATAATGAAGTGCAATTCCACGTTGGCTCCCAATCCAATATGTTATAATTATATTCACAATAAATATGATCAATAATGGGCTACATTAATAATGAAAATGTAATTGTCATGTATATGTATATATATTTATCTGATTCTATTAATTTATGCACCTCTTCCATGATGAATATTATATTTTAAAAGGGTCAAAAAACTACACACACTCTACAGACTCTACACATGCTACTTTGCTTTTGCATTATCTTTTTTTTTTATTTCCTCCACTACCTGGAGCTCTGGTTTTGAATATTTAAAAAGTGCAGTAGGTTGTATAATGAAGTGCAATTCCACGTTGGCTCCCAATCCAATATGTTATAATTATATTCACAATAAATATGATCAATAATGGGCTACATTAATAATGAAAATGTCATTGTCATGTATATGTATATATATTTATCTGATTCTATTAATTTATGCACCTCTTCCATGATGAATATTATATTTTAAAAGGGACAAAGTCAAAAACGTCAATGTGATACAACTGTCCTTAAATCATAATGCAAGTAAAAAAGCCTAATTAAAAATATTAAACTCTTTAAAGAACACCTTATTAAATTTAGTGGAGTATTTTTTTTTATTATTTAAACAAATAATAATTATTAAAAAAATAATAATACAATTAATTATCATAATTTTTTTTAAAATGTTATATTGCCTAATAAGCTAATAATATTATTATGGTGATTTCAATGAGATAAAATCATTTTGGAATTATATTCACATTGCATAATATGTTTAAAGAGAGGACACTGGAGGTCAGTGGTGGAATCTGACGTCATCTAAGACAACAGAGGTGTTGCCAACTCAGTCTTCAAAATGTGTAATGTCTACATTTTAGTCATGCTTAAATATATATGATCAAGTATATATGATTTCCACCAAATGTTGACCTGGTCAAGAACCACAGAAAGGCATGGCACATAAACTTGAAAGTTAAAAGTAGCTTGTAATTGAACAGTGAAGTCCAGCTGTTCTGGAGAAACTGGAGCCAAACCCAAAAATGCTTAGAAAAATATATAACATATCCATATGAGGAAAACACAGCCTATCCTCTATATCGGCAGTAGGCTACACTTTAAAGCTAAACTGAATGATACAAGATGCCACAGGGACTGTACATTTTCCTAAAGCAAAGCCTAATCTATGCTGTGAAACAAGCAGTTAATTATGACTACCAAAAAAAAACAAAAAAGAGAGAGAGAGAGAAAGAGAGAGAGAGAGAGAGACCTTAGGTACAGCTTATAGATGATTCCCCACATGTAAAATGTCACTCCTGATATCACTAAAAATGTAACCACACAATCTCTGTCTTTGGGTTCGTAAATGGCAAAAAATAAAAAATAAAATTACTACTGCATTACTACTGCAAAGTATGGAGGTCCATTTCTGCCACATATGAATAAAAGCCATGCTTTGGTACAGGTAAATAAAATGTGTCAAAACAAGATAAAAAAAGTTACAATTATGACATAAGACACTATTATGAGATAAAAGCCATAATTATGACATAAGTTTGAAAATATGAGATGCTAAGTTATTATGACAAAAAGTCATAATGACGGCATACAAATTTAATAATTTAAACATAAAAACATAATAAAACATAATATTGACCCTTTAAGTCACGATTATGATTTACCAAAGCATGATTCTTTTTTATTTATTTATTGAACTATTTTTATTTTGGTGGAAATGAGCAAATATTAATATGAAAATTAACAAAATTATGTAACACTCATCCTCGTTTGATTTCAACCTATAACCTTCAGCATAAAAATATATCTTCATCCCATATAAATCAGCTTATTACTGGAGAAACATTTTCTAATTGGCACAGCTGTTTATTTGAGAGATTTCCATTGGTATTTGGCGTTTGGTTTGTCTGTCAACAGTTGTGCTCCTCTCCCTTCTCTTCCCCTCACTCTGCCTGATCCCATCAAACACACTGTAGTGTTGCTTGTTTGAAAACCAAAAGCAGAAATGATGTTTGACAGCTGTCACATGTCTGTGAGTGATCTGATATACAGCGGAAAGAGAAAACCTGATGACCCGAATGACTGCAGTTCATTTAACTCTTACAGATATGATGAAAGGTGTTCACAGCAGACATGGCATTAGTTTTTCATCAACTGTCAGAAGAAAACAATAAAAACCATGTTAGTAGGAGTCCCACAGACAATTTGGCTTCTCTGGACTGCTATCCTTTGTTTTCCATTCTTGTTTCCATGCATTCACAATGAACAGCCACTAAAAATTTTATTTTGAAAAATAAAAAAATAAAATAAAATAAATAATAAAGAAATAAATAAAAAGAATGCAAAAGCACACTAAAAGTAGTCCACAGGACTATATTTCAAGTACTCTGAAGCCATGCATAGCTTTGACAGAAACTGGAGTATTTAACTCAAGTTAATCTGAGTATCTGATGAAAATAATTCATTTTTCAATTCATTCATTCACAAAATTGACTAATCCAGTTCTCAAGTTTATTTAGGATAACAGCTTGAAAATTGTGAAAAAATATAATTTGGACCCTTTCTACAGCATGGCAGAAACAAAATTAAATATTTTCTCAATTTCTTAACACATTGTTGTTAATGCATGTTTTTTTTTATTTGATGGGAAATATATGTTTCTAAATGTACTACTTTTTACTTTTTGCTACCCATTTTTTAACCATTTAAAATGGTCTATGTATTGCTAGAAAACCAAATATGAATTTTAAACTCTGTTTTTAACTGTCTAAACTCTATTTAGACAGGGTTACAAAAAATGCAAACCACAACGGTTACAGCATTATAAGTTTAAAGAGACAGTTCACTGAAAAATGAAAATTCGGTCATTATTTACTCTCATGTTCTTCCAAAACTTTCTACGAAACACAAAAGACGACATTTTAAAGAAAGAAAAAAACAGACTTTTCTCAAAATATCTTCTTTTAGAAGAAAGAAAATCATACAGGTTTGGAATGACATGAAGGTGATTTTCACCTTCAAGGGGAGTAAACTATCCCTTTAAGTACTTCCATTTATTAAAAAAATCAACTTGTGTGTGTGTGTGTCTAAAGTGTGGCATTTAGTACACCTGGGCATGAATTTTTTCAGGTCAAGCATGGCCAAATGTCACGGGAAATTGATAGCGCTGATCATGCATTGTCAAATAAAACCTGAAAGATGTTTTCACCTACTCTAAAGTATTTAAACACACAGGGTCTTGAGCTTTGCATTTTGAGTCCTACTTCTGTATAATTGGTTGTGAAGTGGGGCCAACTTTTAACATCTGATTTAAGTTAAGAAAACCATTGTCATACCCATCTAATAGATTCCATACTTCAGAAACTCATCTCTCCGTAGCTGAGGCCATATATCTGCCCATAGAAAGACCTCCTGTCCTTCTTTTCCCTTGTGTATTTTGCACATTATTTTTAGTCCTCATTCTGAAACATTGCAATATTTACTAAGAACCTGTTCTGGAGGCAGTATAACTGATACAGAACTAAAGGCAGTTAATGATGCACATAGGACATTGGGTCGAGACATAGCTCTTTGGGAAGACTTAACAGGCTATCTGTAGTACATCTCAAATACAGTCTCTGGTATTGGTATAGAAGGTCTGATTGATGAAGTTCTGATTGATGGATAAAAGGTTGCAATCTAATTACATTAAAATAATTATTGCTTACAACAAGACTTTCCAGCATAATGTAGGCTAAGTGGAAGAACAATGTGTGATGAGCAGAAAGAAATAAAGGTTTTTAAAGACTTCAATCCAAACTGAAAATTCCAAATGAATCAAAATGAGATGCAATTGTTACATATAGGACCGGGAGTTAAATTGGGATTTGTTATGTGGGGTGGGGGTGGGGTCTATGGTGTCGAGCTTACACACACACATATATGTGTATGTGTGTGTGTGCGTTTTGTTTTTTTGCAAATATGATTTATTCTTAAGCAATATTCTCATCAGTTTTCTATCAGCTGTGACATGTAAATCTGTGTGTTTTTTATATTTTATCCAAGGGCATTTTTTTAAAACCTTTATAGAGGGCATTTTCCCACTAATCTCAGTAATACTTTCATTTCAAATCCGTACATTTGATCTATAAATTTAATTATAATAATGTGAATATCTATACGTTATCAAATTAAATAATTTACACTGAAAAATACAACTGCATTAAATAATATTATGAGATTATTTTAAATATTTTTAAATATACAAACAAGAAATGATGGTGGAAATTAGGGCTGCACGATAAATCGTATGCGATATTTAATGCGCATCTTGTCAGTAAAGCGGGTTCTGTAATCAGCGGTAAATCTCCATCACGTGCTTGCTTTCACATGAGCAGCATTTACTACACAGAGCCGTTGTTCACTGACAAGCTGCGCAAAACCACGTTCATATATGATCGTATGAAAAAGTTTTCACGCAATGCGCAAAACCACGTTAATATATGATCGAATGAAAAAGTTTTTCACATTTTCATAAAAAAAAAAATTATGTACATTTATAACACTATCTTTTTATTATATTAACTTTGCATCAAATTACAAAAAACGAATTAACGCTAATGCAATGGTGTTTCTAGTACTACGTCTATGGGAGTGACTAAATTTAACATCGATCTCTCTTCTGACTGTCATTATCAGTCTCTCTTTCTTTTTTCTTTTTTTGAAAGTCAGGAAAACATTATTGTGGATATTTTCTTTTGCAAATGGGAATGCAATATGTATATATACATATATATATATATATATATATATAAACAATATGTCTTTACTATCACTTTTTATCTATTTAACACATCCTTGCTGAATATTATTAATATTTTGTTTATAAAATTAATGCAGGCTTGATGAGCATAAGAAATTTCTCTCAAAAACATTACAAATAGTAATGGTCCAAACTTTTGACTGGTACTGTATGTACATATTAATCAAACTAAATGTAAGGTAATCTCGTTTTTTGTTTGATGGAGATGTTGTTGTTGTTATTATTTTGCTGTTTTATTCAATTTATTCACAGTTCCAGAATACCACTTCAGTAGATGAACATAAGTGCTTTTATCTTTTTTCCCCCTAGGTGGTTATGGGCAGGATTTCCCCTCCAATTGAATCAATATTGACTACAGATATTGTCATATTATTAATATCAATTCACACACACACACACACACACACACACACACACACACACACACACACACACACACACAATTCAAGTGGAAGAGAAAGACTACTAAGCAGAAAAAAATATTTTCTATTTAGTTGAAACTGAAATGATAAGTGTTATGTTAGAGCAGTAATGTAGTATCATCAGCAGAATTTAGAAGATACACACATCTGAGATCCCTTATTTTAAACATTAAACATGTTTCTGATTTTTTTTTACTTTGAATGCAAACTTATCTGCTTTTACTTTTGTAGTTATTTTGCTAGTCAGCTCCCGATGCGATGTCATTCACTGTACGTGCAAACACAAAGCGTCATGTCTGGGCGCGTCAACGGTGCCCGCACTCTTTTAAACTCGTAATAAAGCGATGAATGATCTTTCCAGAAATTATGCTGATCGACAGAACAAGTTTATATTTAGAATACATTGCAATCACTCTAAAATAGACGACGACAACTCACACACATGCATTAGGAGCTGGACTGCTTTGTGTGCCTATTTAGCCGTTTGCATTGCACAGTTCGCAGAACCTGATGGATGCGTTCATTACGCAAACATCCAGAAGGCGGGACCCGCTTTGAAACTGCAACATGAATTGGTTTAACTGCAGATGAGTGACAATTCAACTATATCCAATGAACAATGAGGCTAGTATCTCTGCCTGTCTTGACTGGTGGACTGGCATATAGGGGATGCTATGGTTATGGAGGCCCCTCCTCAAAGCCAGAGGCCCTAGGCAATCGCCTGCTCTGCCTATAGCTAGCAACGGCCCTGCTCAACCGATTCGTTCAAAACACGGAATCAATCAGTAATGAATCTGCTGGTTGCTGTGAGATGCTGTGCTGCGTTGCCGCCTAAAATGTAAGTGACATAATATTATTGTATTTGCTTATTGAACTGTTTATAGAGCTATTAAACAGTCGTAATGGTGAAAACGTTGTGTGATGTTGCCTAACTAACTGTATTTTAAATATAAAAACTTTCCATTTTGAATCTGTACCTCAGGATGCTGAGTTTCTTAGTGTTCTGCGTTTTGATTTCTTCTGGAGAGGCTACGTGAGCCTCGCCTCAGCAGCGCAACCTTATTCTGTCAATAGATGCATTATATACAGTAGCTATATCCACTATTCGCCACTTAATCTTAGGCCCTGTCCAGACATAGGCGCGTATAGCTGTATACGCATACATTTTGTATCGTATAGGCGTTTCGTCCAGACGGATCCGGCGTTTTGGGAGAGTGAAAACGATTTTTTTTATAATGTTATATAAATCAGAAAACTTTCTGAAACGATGACGTCATCAGCCCACGTCTCGCCCCTGGTCAGACACCGCTACATCACATAACAGCAACAAAAACATGAACAAACACTCAACGATTGTCTTTTTATTAACTAACATTAACACAGATTAATAAATGTATTGTTCAATGTTCGTTTGTATACCGCGTGCAAGGTTTATGCACATAGTCCAAGTATTCTTCTCCATTTTTAGTGTATCTCTGTGGCTGAATTACAGCAGCACATGCTGGTCTGGCATGTATACTATATAGTTTTGTGTCGGTTTCGTGGTTTCGTGTGGACGCAGATATTTCTTGAGACAAGGTGAAAAAAAAGATCAGATAGAGAAAGCTCTGGCTTCGTGTGGACGTAGCCTAAATGTAATAAAATCAGAATAATACTTGCATTTTGGTGTTTACAAAGTTATTTTTGGTTACTGATGATTTAATCATGTTACTTGTCTGGCTTTAATGAAGCGTTAATATCAAGCCCTGGAGTCTATGTGCCGTGAGCACAGATGGACCTGTTCAAAGTAGCAGACCACCTACTATCTAAAGGATCTGAAGTCGCCGAAGACAGTGTGTGTGGACATAAATGGACTCTGCTTATGAAGAAAAATAACATCATATACATTATCTGTGAGATGGATTTTCGGATTGGATTTTCAACTGGTGCACCACTAGTGTCACCATAAGAAAATGCAAAAATAAAGACAAGCAGACAGTCCCGTCCCCAACTCACACTATAGGTTGAGACACTAGCTGCATCCCAATTCAAAGGCTGCATCCTTCGAAGGCCGCATTCGAAGGGTGATTACGACAAAGGCTGTCCCAATTCGAAGGCTCCTTCAAATGTGGGCTCGAAATGCACCCTTCGCTTCTAGAACAGTGAAGGCGACAACATTTTGTCCAAAAAAAAAAAACCTCTGGGGTCTGAGGTTTTTTTGGGGCCCTGGATAAATTTTGACATGCCCTGACAGTTATTCTTTTTTCAGTGTCCTGAAAACATATTAATGGCTTAAGTCTGATTACACTGTATCCAGCATAAACTGTGCTACAATAATATGTAAGTAGCATGAATGTACATGTTTGTGTTTTTGAGAAAACAACGTTTATGCGTGGTTAGTGAAAAAGTAATTTGTTGCCTACATTTAGCGTTTTACTTCTGCCGATTGTATTTATGCCTTAAAATTAAATGTTACTTTGTCAAGATTATCACAATGAACAAAACATGTAAGAATCATAAAGTTTTGTTGGTTATTTTTCACAATAATCCAAAAGCCAATGGAAAATCCTACTGGGTTTTTGTCGAGGGAAACAGCAAACTTTCAGTTGGCGTACAAAAACACGTTCTCACTGCAGCACTCTTTTAAGCGGAATCGTTTTTGACTGAAAAAATATATATAATATATATATATATATATTATTTTCTCCCCCCCCCCAGTCAACAGATATATTACTTTCAGTCAAAAATATATATTATTTCAACTTTAAAATTAGTAGTGTGAATTTTTGGATTAAATTTGTGGATTTGTGGAAAATATTTAGTGAACTGATGAGGTTAAATGTCAATGAATGGGAACAGTAGAGGGTCCAAAGTCAACAAATGTCAACTTGTCCTCTTTTATAATACCACATTGTGGGAGGGAATATGTCACCATGTACCAGTTTTCCAAGAAGCACTGTTCCCTTTTGTCATTCTTGGAAGCCAAATGAGAGTGTGAGAGGCTGACACCACCTGCAGACTCTCATTCTGTCACACCCCTGTGGACTGTTGATTGTGGGTTCTCCCTCTGTGTCCCTATTTGGTTGTTCCTGTTCTCATTATTTGTTAATCACCTCATTGTGCTCACCTGTCTGCCCCTCGTTATCTGCCCTATATCAGTTCCTGTCTCTTGTATTCTAGTTTGTCGGTTATTGTGAATGTTACCCCGTCCATGTGCGTGCGTGGATGTTGCCTGTTGTGGATATTAAAGTGCTTCTTGGAATTCTTGTCGTCTTCGTCATCCCTACCTGTTTCCTGACCCGTTATAGAATAACCGACCCAAAAAGAAACATTTAGCGACGTGTTTCCCCTCGTTTTTTGTCAGTTTTTATTTTTGTTATGGATTACCCTGCCGTCCTCCTGCTGGAGCAGGGGGATCGGTCTCTCGAAGACCACACTACACACTTTGTGGCCCTCGCCAACCTCACGCACTACCCGGACAACTGCCTCTGCACATTCTATCAAGTTGGACTTAACACCACCACACGAGCGCAGTTGTCCGGGGATGGTCCTCAAGAGAACCTCACCACTTTCATCGAGTGGGTGCTGGTGTCCTGCCAATCGAGACTCACCGTGGACATCGCGGATGACGACACCAACCCCACTCTGGACCCAGAGCCCAGTCATATTACGGTCATATTATCACCCCACGGCGCGGAGCTGCCCGAGCCCACCGCAGACAGAGAGCCAGAGCCTGCTGTGGTCAATGAGCCATCGCCGTCAGGAGCGACAGAGCAGATGATCGCCCCGGAGCCTGAGCCCCAAGTATCTGACCAGGTGCGAGAGCCGGCAGCACAAGTGATGGTGGAGACCGCTGTGGACATCGCGGGGGCTACGGAAAGCACCGCCCACGGCACCACCGCTGAGGGTGAGCTCACACTGGACTCGGGACTATTAATCGACTTGGATACTGAAATACTATTCATCCTGCCAATCGAGACTCACCGTGGACATCGCGGATGACGACACCAACCCCACTCTGGACCCAGAGCCCAGTCATATTACGGTCATATTATCACCCCACGGCGCGGAGCTGCCCGAGCCCACCGCAGACAGAGAGCCAGAGCCTGCTGTGGTCAATGAGCCATCGCCGTCAGGAGCGACAGAGCAGATGATCGCCCCGGAGCCTGAGCCCCAAGTATCTGACCAGGTGCGAGAGCCGGCAGCACAAGTGATGGTGGAGACCGCTGTGGACATCGCGGGGGCTACGGAAAGCACCGCCCACGGCACCACCGCTGAGGGTGAGCTCACACTGGACTCGGGACTATTAATCGACTTGGATACTGAAATACTATTCACTTCATCTGTACTGTCGGATTGGCAAGATGTCCCACCCAACCTCCCTCTCCCACCACCTCTCATAGACTTGTTTCCTTGCTCAACGCCATTTCCACTGGATCCCGTCAGCCTCTTTGCTCGCCCTCAGCTAACCATCTGTGGCGTGGGCTCGCCGCTGGTCTGCCTATCTCCAGCGGTGGAGGCTCCTCCACCTCCTGCTCCACCGCCATCGGTTGGCCCATTGGAGTTGTCAGCCCTTCCTCCACCATGGCTCCACCATGGGCCGCTATCATGGCTGTGGCCTGGGTTCCACTCTGGTTCCCTACTGTCGTCTCCCTTGCTCCTCCCTCCATCGTCACCTCCCTGGACTCTGTTAGTCGTCCTCCTCCTGGGAGTCCGTCCTCCGCTGGAGCCTCCACCTGTCATGTCTGCCTGCCAGCCCTTTGCCTTCCCTGTCTCCATCCCACATCCACTCCTTTGTCCGCCTCCTAAGTCCCCCTCCATCCCTCCCTCTGTCTACACTTCCGGGAGGGGGGCGATCTGTCACACTCCTGTGGACTGTTGATTGTGGGTTCTCCCTCTGTGTCCCTATTTGGATGTTCTGGTTCTCATTATTAGTTAATCACCTCATTGTGCTCCCCTGTCTGCCCCCCGTTATTTGCCCTATATCAGTTCCTGTCTCTTGTATCTAGTTTGTCGTTATTGTGAATGTTACCCCGTGTGTGTGTGTGTGTTCTTGACCTGCCTGGATGTTGCCTGTTGTGGATATTAAAGTGCTTATTGGAATTCTTGTCTTCGTCATCCCTGCCCGTTTCCACACACCGTGACCCGTGACACATTCACCATGTTCTGTACCCCAGCATAAAATGTTTGACAATAAATTAATTTGATTTACATGCGCTGAATTAGAATGTTCTACTTGAGTTGACACGCCTCAGACATCTGACAAACATAATTTGCAGTCTATGAAAAATGAAGTAACAATGTGTAAACTATAAAATTAGGGTGGTCTATTGACAGTACATGGAACATGTGCTGCAATTGATATTTGTGGTTGAGCAGTTTCAAATATATTTTACATGATCCTTCATGTATACTTTTTAAATTTTTTTTCATTAAAAGTTACAAGTCACATCTTACTATGCCATGCCATTCTAAAAACACTTACTAGGAATGTTACAACATTCTTTTTAATGCACAACATCTATCTCAATCATAACTCAAGAGACACATGATATCTTCCTGGTTTCCATTACCCATTTTAGTGTCTGCATCATTGCATCTTCCTGATCTCTCAGCTCTTGTTCCATCTTTTAAATGTCAGTGGGTTGAAAATGAAGCACTGAAGACGTCTAAAATCACCTTGTAAAAACTTGTCAACTGTCCTCTCTCCTCAGATGTTGTGTAGTGGCTACTTTGAGAAGCACAATCTATTTGACCTTTATTTGACTGGCTTTAGAGATAAAACCATCATACAAAAGATCTCCAAAAAGTGAGAGAGGTGTCTAATGCTGCACATTCCTTTCTTTCTTTCTGTTTGTTTGTTCTGGCATACAAAAGTGTTTTGAGGCGTTGCTGTATAAAGGTGATGTGTGTCATTTCTGCACTACTAGCATAACCCAATGGAATTCAAAATACATTTACAAACACATGCTTTTATAACAGCAGAAATTTCTCTGATGGAAGTGGCATGCAGCCAAGTATGGTGTTCCATATGCAGAATTTGTGCTCTGCATTTATCCCATCCAAGTGCACACACACAGCAGTGAGTAGTGAAACATACACACACGCACACACGGAGCAATGGGCAGCAATTTTTGCTGCGGTGCCCTGGGAGCAGTTGGGGGTTTGGTGCCTTGCTCAAGGGTCTCACCTCAGTCATGGTACTGAAGGTGGAAGAGAGCATTGGTCATTCCCTCCCCCCACCTACAGTACAATTCCTGCCAGTACTGAGGCTCGAACCCGCAACTTGTTGACGTGGTTTTGGCTAACATGTCTTTAGAGGGTAGGTTTCAAAGAGCAAAATATTACAAAATGAAATATTTCTTTCCATTTAATTTGTTCCCCTCTTCTGTATAGATCGGCAAAGCAGTGTTATGAATTTGACATCCCACCATTTATCTATTAAAGCTGCACATTTCAAAGTAATTTAAACTAAAATTGTGAAACAGCCTTGCACAATCACTAAATCCCAAAAGACTGTGATTTTAACCAATTTGTAGCTGTCCGTGTAAGCACAAGGCTTTCTTTTGATTCACAGATCACAGTAGTGTTTTATTTGAATCATCATGACAATGGTTAATTGAACATATAAAGTGTCGTTTGATTTATCTTTTGAAACGTGAATATGGCTGACAATGCAATAAATAATGCAATTAAAAAATAAATAAATAAAACCACAGCCTTTTAGTAGAGTGAATACAGACCTAAAAATAACTGTTTAATATGGTGGGCTAGATTTGTTAGTTTTTTTCGATAATTATGGTTAGCATTTCTGTGAAACTGCTCATGTCTAAAATGTAAATGTGCTTGTTAGCGGGTAGGTTTTTGTGTGTGCCCATGTCTGTGTATATATTTTCTAACACTTTGTCATGACGCCGGTTTTAGGTGATTATGACACTGGTAAAGTTGTGAAGGAGTGTAATTTTTCTGTTTAAACCCAAGCCAGGAAAGACACCTTATGAGTGGTACTTCAGGTGCCACTTACAAGGCCTTACATTTGTTTCTAATTCCCTCTAAAACCTTTGAAACCTTAAAGGGATAGTTCACCCAAAAAATTCTGTCATTAATTACTCACCCTCATGTCGTTCCAAACCCGTAAGTCCTCCGTTCAACTTCGTTCATCTTAAGAGCGAAAGAACATGTTTGATAGTCCATCTCATTAACGTTAGCAGTTGCTCAGACGGGTGTTAAGTACACAATAGGGCCTTTCGCACCGCAGGAACCTTTTCATAGTACCAGAACTAATTGTGGAACTACCCACTTTTCGGCGTGTTCGCACCGGCGGAACTGGGAGCGATTTTAGTACCGGACTGCCTTTTTCGAGAACCAAATTAGCTCCTACTCCGGAGCAGGGTC
>NW_015505418.1:474992-488081 GCF_001515645.1 Sinocyclocheilus grahami | reverse complement strand
GCACCGCCGGAACTGGGAGCGATTTTAGTACCGGACTGCCTTTTTCGAGAACCAAATTAGCTCCTACTCCGGAGCAGGGTCTAACCAGCACAACTGGGACTAATCGTGACGTAAGTAGACATTGATTGGCCAAACGCGTACGAAAACGCCCTCACCCGCCATGATTTAAAACGCTGCGTAAACATACTGTAAGCATGTCAACTTATTTCGCAAGTATGGAGAACAACGATAGATGGAACGACGCTGAAGTGCAGGCAAATGTAGCATTGCTAGCACTCGTTGGAGATTCTTAGTCCTCCTTTCCGTTCTTTCAATCGCTTTACGTATATGTCGATTTTCCATGTCCATTATTGTGAAACCCGCGAGACACAACAAAAACATTGCTCCGATCACAGCGTCCTCCATCCTCCTGTTGTTAATGTTGTTCTTTGTTTCTGTTGTTGAACGCCGCACACAAATGACGTCGCTGTCGACCGGTTTACCTCACTTCTTAGTACACACTGTCAGTGCGAATGCAACCCTTTAAATGGTACTGGGAAATAGTTCGCGCAAAATCGTCCCAGTACTTTAGTACCGTACATTTAGTTCGGGAACTAAAGCGGTGTGAAAGGGCCTAATGACTGCTGTGCAGGGCTCAAAGGTGGCACTTTGAATCAATTCAATTCAGCTTTATTTATATGGTGCTTTTAACAAAAGAAACAGCAGAAAGCAGTTTCACAGGTTGTCAGGCATTACACTCCCAGTGTGCAAGCTCATGCAAACCTTTGGGGGGAAAAAACTGTTAAAAAACTTAAAGTGTTTTGTCTTCATGAAAAAAAAACAATCTTAAATAAATGGTTATTGTATTTGGAAAATATGTTTAAAATCATGTGCCCTCACATGAGATAAAAGACGACAGTTTACTACCTAGTCTAAGACTACAGACTACTTGTCATAATACTTGTCTTTATGAATAGCAAAAGATGTTGAACACAAAAGAAGATATTCTAAAGAATGTTGGCAACCAAACAGTTGCGGGTAGCCACTGACTTCCATAGAGTGAGAGAGAGAGAGAGAGAGAGAAAAGGAAGTCAATGGCTACCGTTAACTGTTGTGTTACAAACATTGTTCAACATCTCTTATTTTTTGTTCAGCAGAAGAAAGAAACTCATACAGGTTTTGGAACAACTTGAGGGTGAGTAAATTATGACAATTTTAATTTTTGGGTGAACTTTCACTTTAAATAACCTACACAAAAGGTTAAAGTTGCCACACAATACAGTATATTTGAGAATATACCGAGCTAGTGATTTGTTCAAAACTCTCTAATATGAGCAGTGTTAATTGGGATGATTGCAAGAACCAATAAAACCAGCATCATTGTTGTGATTGGAGTAAAGTGCTCAGTTCAGATTTAGTAATGTTAAGTGCAGTCCTTATGTGGCCGACCTGGTGTTTTAAACTCCTCTGGATCCCCTGCTGTTCATTTGAGCATGCACTGAACCTAATCATATGCACTTCTCATTTATCAAACTGACTCTTAAATATCTGCAGTCTCCATAAACCTGAAAATTCTCTCTCATAGGGCCAATCTGATAGTGTGGGAAGCACAATTTCAGTAAGTGGGGAATAAGATTGTTTGCTTCTATTTTAGCATTTTTCTGAATGCAGGACAGGGTTTTTCACTAGGGAAAAATCGAACTCATTTTTCTTTCTCTTGCCCGTTTAGATCAAGGCAAAGTAGTTTATCTGTGTCCTGCAGAGCTGTTTTCTGTCTCTCATCAGATAATATTGTACATTTTCACCACAACATGAAACAGAATATCAACTGGTTATTATCATTAACTAAATTGTAAGCTGACAGATAAAATATGTTTGTTAACTAAAGAAGTTTGTAATATTAAAACAAACTAAACTGTAGCCATAAATATGCCATAGAATATAAACAAAGTGTGAGTATATTTACAGAGAAATGTTGGTGTAGGTGTAGTAGGAAGAATTCAGAAGAATTTCTGGAACTGTTTTGTAAGAAAGGAAAATTAAATAAATAAATAAATAAAAATAATAATAGAAATAAGACTTTTTTACAAGCAGACAAGCAGAACACAAATTATGTATGCACCATTAACCAAACTGCAATTAAAAATAATAAATAAATAAATAAATAAATACAAATTGGAAAAATGAAACAAAAACAAAATCTAGCAAATATTTTATATTTATAATAACAACTCATAATTAAACTCCACAAAGTAAGCTAGCTTTTAGTTTAGGGCCCCATAAAAATACATTTAATCAAAAAGTTTGTCTAATGAAATGAATTAATTAAACTTTAACAATGTAATAAATATTTTTAAATGTAATCAAATGAAAATGTATCAATCAGTTTACAACATAAAAATGCATTTTTATTTATTTGAATTTTTTTTGTCAAATAAGATGCTGCACAACAGAACTGTACAAATTAAAACATGGATGAAAAAAATGATCTTGGTTGGATGATTTTACTTAAAATTATTACTATTGCTATTATTATTATTATAAAATTATGACTTTGAACAGTACATTTTAGTATACAACAGCAATAGATTTCTGACATAATTTCTTTAATTTACTCAAATTTCTTTCATTTCATTTTATTTTATTTTAATTTAATTTTCTCAAATGTTAAATCAAAATTTTATTTTGGCGGTTTGTCATAAAGGTTTTTAAGTTTCAGTATGTATTTGATGGCTGTTTTTCCTCAAATTAAACAATGAAAAGCTGGAGAAGTGAATCTCAGAGCTGTTCATGTCCTCATATATTGAGACGCAGATGCTGAGAACACAGCAGTGAGAGTCACATTGTGTTTGAGATTGTGTAGTAGATGAAACTATGCCATTCGTTCAC
The DNA here is from genome assembly GCF_001515645.1 of Sinocyclocheilus grahami. Lineage (NCBI taxonomy): Eukaryota > Metazoa > Chordata > Actinopteri > Cypriniformes > Cyprinidae > Sinocyclocheilus > Sinocyclocheilus grahami. The sequence continues at coordinate 485,213 of NW_015505418.1, read as the reverse complement.
AGAGTCATGCGCTTATTACTTATTAGTGACTTGCACTGACTGGCTGTTGTCACATTTATTTCTATGTGATTAATTCAGATTTTAATACATACCACACACACACACACACACATATATAATTTGGCAAATACCATTCATTAAATTGTTAAAAATACTGTCCAGCTAATTGTATTGTACCTGCCTTAAATTGACTAGACGATGTACAATTTTTACCCAGATTTTGCCCTTTAATATCTTTCCTCATAGGCTAAAACTGGTAGTATGGGGCCACTTTGTGTGACATGCTCACTGGTGTCTGATTAACTGCCTTTTGTTAAATATTAACCTTTGACAAAATTCGGACAATGTCAGGAAATCCCTGCTGTGTGAACTCTCCTACAACGGCCGTCTAATGAAGAACCAAAAGTAACCCGAGTTACAAAAGTAACATGCGAGTTTGAGTGTGAGTGAGAGAGATGTTCAATACAATACATTAAATATGACAAGCAATGAAAGTGAAGGACAGAAAAAAATGGCACGATACAATAGTGATGGATACACACTTTATGTTTTAACCTTGACAAACTTTCAGCGCTGCCACAACCAATATCTGTACTCTTGTATATTCCACTACTCTGTGTGCACTTCTAATGTCTGTGTGGGTTACTCTTTCCTCTACAAATCCTTTCATGATCCAAACACCATTCCAATGAATCACTTATTTCTCTCAAAATGCAGGGAAAGGCTATACTAAACCTCACCAATAAACGTCTGTTTGTGTGGCTCTGGAGATTCATTTCTGAATTAATTTAGTGAAAGAAATAAAGAAGCCATGTATCTCCAGGCACAATGGAGAATAATTTCTCAATGTTGCCTGTACTAACATTAGCTCCTGGATGTACACTGTACTGTACTAAAAGGAAAATAATACTGCAGAACACATACTGTAGTAAGTGTTAAATGTGTGATATTGCTTTCATGTGGATATCTGTTTCTGAATCACCTACTCAATGTATTGTATCAATGTTCTGAACATGATTAGCATGAATTAATTTCAATGACTACATGATCTTAAAGCTTAACTCTCAAAAGTTTAAAATTAAAACTCAGTACAGTATATTTAAGACTGAGTTGGTGGTTTGTTCAAACCTCTCATTAGCAATGGTAATGGAGATAGTAATCTCTATAAATTAACTCTACAGCAGGTTTATGTATTGTCTTTCAGAAAAATGGATAAAACATTGATGACTCATGCACTTATAGCCATATGCAAACTTTTGTCCAATAAAATGCTTGATTATTATGTTGTTGTATTCTGTGGAGAACACAGTTTTGATTTATATTTAATTATTTTTAATGCTTTCTAAGAATTTTGAATTTTTCAGCATTTATAAACGGCATTGAATGCATTGCATATATTCTGTCAAATTATTATGTTGTTGTATTCTGTGGAGAACACAGTTTTGATTTATATTTAATTATTTTTAATGCTTTCTAAGAATTTTGAATGCATTGCATATATTCTGTCAAGAGATGCAAAGTAGTACCTAGATCTGTTAGAACTTTTTTTTTTTGTAATTTATACAAAATCCAAATTAATATATACAAATTGTAATTTTATAACATACAAGAATAAAAACTATTAATGTGCCATTGAAGACATTTACAAAATAAAACATTCTAAAACACATATAAAAAAAGTGGCCTGGGTTTTATATATATATAAACCCAGGCCACTTTTTTTTTTTTTTTTTTAAATGGATATTCATCTTTGTCTGAGTTTCTTCACAGCTTGGCTAATAAACTGTACTTGTCACTTCTCTGTGAGAACCGGTTTAATGTAGCCTAAAGGAGATAAAACCAACCCTAACACTCAGAATTTTATATATGTAATAAAAAAATGACACAGTCTGTTCTAATCTCATTTGTTACAGTCATTTCCCAGCATCAGATTATCCTTGATTTCTATAAAGCACTGTGAAAAACACATTTAAAAAGTACTTTTCTGGGTTTACAGTCGATTAAAGATGGAATGGACTTTCTCTGAGTAACCAGTAAATAGCCAGGACTGCTTAAAGTACAGGGTCATCTCAAATTTAAACACACACTCTTTGTATTAGTGTTGGCAAATGATCTGTTTCAGCACGGCAGTACAGCGTTTTTCATGTGGTTGCATGTTTGTGATTATTGGCTCAACTTTAACACTCTGTGGTTCTCCATCACGATATACTTAGTACCGGAATGACAAGCATGGAAATGACTGCATGAGGCTGCAATCTTATCTGTCTCTGTGGTGGAGGGGACACTTTTATACACTTAGGAAAATGATCAGATCTTCAGAATTTTTTTGAGTAAATCTGTCTAACAGCAGTCATTCTGTCTGAGGGTATGCTCAGAATAACATACTGCCATCATTTTCTTGAAATTTCAGTATGCCTATTTCCCATAACGCAATACGCTCAACATAAAGCTGAAGTATGAAGTTTCTGCTCTACTAGCGGAATTTCAAAAATAGAGCATATTTTCTAGCAACCTTTGCAAATGCCCCTTACACTCATCACACTTTTATAATTATTCTTAACCTTACAACTTCTTACTATTTTACCTTGGGCAGTAGCTAGCTAACATGTGTGGCAAAAACTTGAAATTTAGCTTACCTGTCGAGAAGAAACACCGCAAGTTTGGCATCTCAATAGAAACCCAAACACTCCATCAAATTACACCACTGCAAATGGTTCTCCTTGTTTTGCTCTGTTGTCTGTCTCTGAGTATTTTGTCAAGTCTTTACATTTTGGCTCACACTTCTTTAACCGAATCTGAATTTCCTTTCATATGTAGCGCGTCAGCCATGATCGGAATCTAGATAAACACCCTCTGGCTCAGCCTGCTACAGTAGCCACACCCCAAACTCTTGCAATTGGTTGAGCTGGAAAGTGATTGACAGATCTGAGCAGACCGTTTTAAATCTGTTGGTGATGCCTGGTGGCAATCTTTACACTTTGGGGAAGATAAATCCATGAATGGCATGGGTTCAATCAATGAACAATAAACTGGGTTAAGATAATGTATTTTAGGATAAAAATCTTCTAAACTTAAAGGGGTCCTATTATGCTCTTTTACAGAGTCTGGATGTTGTTTTGGGGGTGTACTAGAACAGGCTCTCATACTAGGTTGTTTGAAAAACACTTTATTTTTCACATATTTTACATTATTACAACACCTCTCTCCCCAGTCTGGCATGAATGGCTTGAATAGTTCCTGTATCAAATGAAGGCCCGCCTTCTGAAATACGAAATGTGCTGTGATTGGTTAGTTGGGTCAGTGTGTGTTGTGATTGGCAGCACTCGGCGCCTGGTCGGGAAATGTCATGCCCCTTACCATAGCCGCCTGCGAGCTTCAGTGTAAACATTGCGTCAAAATCAAATCAATTTGAGCGCAATTTTTGCCTTGGGAAAACTAGCATGTCTCCGACATAGTAACACTCGTTGCCTTCTCTAGTGCAGCTCAACCAGGTCTCGTCCCATTCGTCAATATTTATGATATCACAAAATATGCATTGTAGTCCAAACGAGTCGTTCGTTGTAGTTTTTGAAAAGTGATTTCTGTTAAATAAAATATCTCCTTTTGAATTGGACTTTGAGCTTTGTAACTTTGCAGATTTTTTTAATGCTCAAACAGCAACATTACAGACTAACTAAAGTTAAGAAGTGAAAAAGCATAATAGGACCCCTTTAAGCTTTAATCATCCATACCCAATTAAAAAACATTTAATATAATAATAATAATATCTATAGCATCTTGTAGATTTAAAAAGAAAAGAAAAGAGGGAAAAAAAGAAAAAATGACTTGCATTTTTAGCAATTATTACTTCTGTCATCAGTGTCACATGGTCCTTCAGAAATCATTCTAATATGCTGATTTGCTGCTCAAGAAACATTTTTATGATCAGTTTGGTTTGTTTATTCAAAAAAGTCTTTATTGTTAGATTTGATCGATTTAATCCATCCATCCAACTTTTGAACAGTAGTGTATTTTAAAATCCCTAAAATTACTGTTTCTTTGAAGACAAAGGCCTAACTGGTAAATAAACCAGACAGATTGGACTAAAAGTTCTCTTTGCTGAAGGGGCTAAAGGCCCATTTTGAAAACCTGCTGTAGCCAAAAAGAAGGAAGATGCAAAATGCCTGAATAAATTGTATAATTGACATAATTTGGTCTGGTTTGTTGTGAAGGTTTGAAAGTGGGCCCACAATGACTGGTCAAACACAATGGAGAATCATTTGTGAAATGTGCCAAATTATAGCTCAAGTACTGTACTGTACTGTACTAAGAGGTTCCTAAAAACACTTTAGAGGCTGTGCTTCAGAAGGATAGGAAACAAACAAACAAACAAGCAAACAAAAAACGTTTCAGTATTATAAAGTACATTCTACAAACCAGATTCAATATACTGATGTCAAGGATTTTGGAGTTTCAGCAGTGTTATTTCCACAAGAATTCAGACACACTGTGATCAGTTTGAAATTTAACCAAGGCAACAGTAAATACAATATTGTTGGGAACTATTATTTTTGTCAATAGTAAAAAAATCAGGAAACTGTTAATCGTTTTTAATATTTTGGGCACTGCATGAAACCTTTCCAGTTTGATTTAAGAGCAGCTGTGCTGTTTTGATCATTTTGCCTACTGCTGCTGCTCACAGTATGAGATGATAAATGGAGCACAATGCTCTCTGCTCAGGGTTCATGGAGCAACACTGAGACGTTTCCATTATCAAAAGTTCACCCTCAAACTACTCTGTTCTGCTACATCAAACTCGTAACCTCATACCTAAGTGCTGGATCAGAGGTCAGTGTGTTTGGGAAGGTAATGGACTGAAAATTTTATTTTTAATTAAAGAAAAAAAAATAGAAGGTCAAACTGTTGTTTCCACTCTCTGATTTTTGCTGATTAATACCAGCCACTTGTTTTCACAGAATACATGTTTTCTGATGAATAATTCCAATACTTTCACTCAGTGTGCAGGGGACACATTTTAAAAACTGTATCAGCTGGGATCATGAATATTAATCAGGCCACAGACACAACTGAAAAGAATGATTCATTCACAAATAGGACATCACTACTCCTCTCATAAACACAAATGGGGGATGTCAAGATTTTCAGTGACTAACAACTTAAAATGTGTTCTGTTCCTCACTCAGAGCTATCAAATGACTTCAAAAGACTTACTTTAGGATACTTTCATGGTGTTTTATCGTTTTGGAGCTTGACAGCCCTAGCCCTTCTTCACTTCCATTATGCTGTGGCCAGGATATCTTCACCTACTACATTTTGTGAATTTTCTTGTGTCTTCTACATACAAGAAAAAAAAAATCAATACAGATTTGGAACAAAATGACAATGAGTAAATTATGACCTTCCATCCATATCTGCGTAAACTATTCCTTTACCATATTAGATCAAGTGTGACTGGAGTTTTCAGGTAAAGCAGGATGCTCAATAAAAATGTTTCTCTGGATTAAAATCACAAAACATTCCACCATAATGAGTGAACATGGTGTAAACCGGACCCATATGTCTAACAATAACTAGTTTTACATGGTTTCTAGTTGGCCCACGCTGGATATTTACGGTTATTAACTGGTTCAAGCTCATTTAGACGTGATGGGTTGGAGATCTATTGTACGTGTTAGACCCTGATCAAGCTGGTCTGGGTTGGTATAGGACAAACAATTCTACATAAAATGCATCATATTGTGTAATTAAAAACTGCAAGTAGGTATTTAAATGTCAAAAAGATTTAAGCAAAGAAATAAAAATCAGTGTCCTGAAAAGGACTACTGTGGCCAAGAACTTATAGAGAGAGACAAAGCAGGAGGATGCAAAGCCCAATATATGCAAAGGTATATTACATATATATATTTATATACTATTATATATTAAAAGTATTAGTCATAATGTTCCTTAATATTAAAATAAAATAAAAGAAATCCTGAAGGGGTGGCTTTTATCCTAGAAAAGTAGAAAACCATTTATCTTGGCTTTATTCATGACACATCAATTTTCATGCAATGGAAACAATAAGGAGCCAACTGTGCACTGGATAATCTGATGAAACGTCAATATTTTGAAACATCAAAATCAAATAATGCTGACCTTTCGAGGGACTGAGTCAGTAGTGACGTTACGTCGCTCCTCGGCCTCAACAGATGATGTTATGAGAAACTGTTTCCTCAAGCTGTCAGGAGGAAATATGACTATTGCAGCCACAAAGCCCTATGCAATACCTGACTATGGTGAATAACTGAGGACTTACGGAGCAGGTATGCTCATTACTTTGATATATTGTTTATCTCTGAGATCAGAACCTGATGGCAGTCTGCAGCTGATGGGTCCGAGAGCTGAAAGAGCAACAAAACCGGTGGTCTATCTGGTGAAAGGATGCTCCTGAGAGCAGTCCAGACACAGCAGGTGTGAATGTGGCTCCAAAAGAATGATATAAAACTCTGCTTTAGCAACAGTGTCTCATTGTTTCAGGTTAAACCAGCCACATTTGATCCCAGTGAACTGTTAGATTTACTGAATATTGTTTAACATATTAGCAGACAGCCTCCAGGAAAGATGAAGTGTGGTTCCCAAACCTTTTTCCCATTTTAACATTCAAAATTCTTAATGACCCACATTTACAAATGTTCATATATATATATATATATATATAAATGGTAATACAATATGACAAGAACTCAGAGTTAAACTGTGTCAGAACAAATTCAGCTTGATAATGTCAGATAACTTTGATAGAAAGGTATGTAATGGATTACAATCAACCAAAACTTATTCATACAGCTGTCAATATTTACACAACTATCAATACTTATACTAATACTTATACTACTTATACTACAATACTAAGGCTAAGGGTCGGGTGACCCTTAGCCTTAATGACAGCATATAGTCTCCTGGGCATGCTGTCAACCAGGTTCATGCAAACCTAAACTTAAATTTTTTCCCAGACTCGGTCTGAATAATTTTTGGTCCCAAATTTGTATCAATTTTACTGGTAGTCCACTCACTGTATGAAGAAGTTTTGGGTATAATATATCACAGTTTAGTTTATTTAGCTATCCTCACTTTACATAAATGAACTATAGTGTCCTACACAAACCAGTAAAAAAATATTAAAAATGATATCTGGTCTCTGAATAATTTTTGGTTTGGCTGTATATTCTTCTGTTATTTTCACACTTAATTATGCCCATTAAAATGTATTTTACAAGTTTTTGTTACTTTCACTGTTCATTTTTTTCTCTCTTTATGGTAGCCTACATCATCTTTAATTTAATAGCATTAGAGCTGCTCCATTGCAGCGGCTTAGTACTGTAATCACGCGATTTGCTGTATAAATGAAGGGAACCACTTGCTATAAATCTCCTAACTGTGATATTTTCAGAAATAGAAGTCGCGTTTCTTTTCATCCGAAACGTGCAGCGATTTATTTGCCAAAGCCACTCATATAATGCAGAAACACTCATGAAGCAAGCAAAACACGTGCAAGGCGCATACGTATTTGTACTGGTGCAGAATGAGAGGCACAAGTACAGTACAGCCTACCGCATTTCACAGGCTGTTCGTTTCACTTTCGCCAGAAAGTCGTGTATGCTTAAGCGTGGAAATAAATGACGTTTATTGTGAATGCCAGAGATTTTTATGAATGAAATGGTGCACGCAAACGTCAACACAGACAGCCTATGTGTTTTTATTAATGTTAATATATTCCACATCACACTTCTAATCACCTGTTGCAGTAAAGAAAAGTATCTCACACACATACACAGAGCAACCTGGACTCGCCAGCTATTACATTATCATAATATTAACAGCTATGAAAGCACATTTCATATTGATGTATGAAAAAGGCTCAGTCTGATCTGGTAAGTGTTAAGGCAGTCTCATAAGGAAACAGAACTTTTCTGCACTTTATTTTTCTGCACAGAAAACTTCAGATATTATCATACGTCTGAATAACACAAGTTGCATTGCTTCAGAAGCAATGTTTTACTGATGTAAATAAAATAAAAAAACCCTTATGATTTGTGGTCCAAGGTCACATATATATTGTATATCACTTACTATATAACACAGACTGTGAATTTGTTTAAAAAATCTCACATAATGCTGAGACAAAATGCAGGCATTGTGCCTAAAACAAACAGATAACGTCTACTCACTGTAAGCACACTACTCTTCCCATGTAGATAAAACATTTTCTATATTTTTCCTGTCTGATTGTATCTTAAATTCACATTTTCTCCATTATCTTAATTTTAATGCGTAAATTACTCAGGACTCAGAAGAGACATTTGCAGTTTAATTTATCAAGATGTGAAAGATTTTAGCTTCTTTGATTTCATTGTGCATTTCTTGGTTCTGACCTTTTACCTATTGGCAATGTAAACATCCCATTTGCCAGGGTCTGTTCTGCTTGGTGAAAGGATTCTTATCAGTAAACACTCAGAGAATGAGGTTTGTTTTGTTGGACCAGAGAGACGGTTTGCAATAAATGTTAGACAAAATCACTGTCTCCACACTCACCTGAAAATCCACTGCTAGCTGTTTTGCCATGAGACACAAGGGTTCTGGGTATCCTACCTACAGTATATATTTACACAGTGCTTCAGGATGCTGTTAGTATTTATCTTTAATGGCAAAAAAACAAGACACATTTTCTAAAAATAAGTTCCCTTTCAAGAGAACTTCGAACTGCGTCCTCTAGGGGTCGCTATGGGGAACGCCTCGTCGTGACCCGTGTCTGAAGCGTACATTGAAAAAGCACCAACAACACGTCGACAGCCATGACGTCACTACCAGTGCGACTATAGTATAAATAGGCACCGGGAGAACACATTATCCTCTTCTTCATCTTCATTGACTGTTTTGTTCTAAGCGTGCATTTCTGTGGTAAGAGCGATCTCTATTCATATCATTATGGCGAGCACTAGCAAAGCGTTTAGAGGATGTGTGCATCCGTGTCGTCGTTATTTAACATATGATGACACACACGATCTATGCGTTGTTTGTTTGGGTTTGTTTGATGTCCTCGAGGGTCCAATCTGCGTGCACTGCGAGCGTTTTCCAATGAAAAAGCTCTGCTCTCGTTTGTCTTTCCTTTCGAGGAAAGAGGGGCAGCCATCTGCTTCCCATGATTCAGGACCCGCCGCTGCTGAGGCACGGAGGAGAATGAGCTCATGGGGATCGCAGGTGGATCTGGCCGATTTTAAAGTTTAAATAGGGGTTTTCCCTCTCGCGATCGTCGGCTGTGGACGAGAGTGAGCCGCTAGAGGATGATGTTATTTCATTAACATCGTCTGAACCAGAGGCCAATGCTCTGCTGATTTCAGCCCAGGAAGAGCAGGAAATGTCTGAGGAGGGCGAAGAAGCTGAGGCTACCCTTCCCAATCCTCCTGCCCTGCGTATGTTGAGCTTTTTGAAAGTTATGGATCGCTCCACGGCGAGGCTTTACTTGCCGTGGAAGCGGGCAAAGAAAGTGACATCGCGAGGTCATCTTGATGAACGTTATCTTTCTGGCCATAACCCTCCAGTTCAGGTCAGCCTTCCTTTCTTCCTGATCTCCATACAGAGATCGAGAAGAAATGTAAGAGGCTATTTTCCTCATGCATCCATCGATTATAACCAATCTCGGGGACGGATGCACCCGAAGATGCATTCCTGCGTCAACATCTTGAACGGTAACCGGTGAAGGGCCCGGTTCAAGACACGCAGGTCCAAGATTGGTCGTAACCCACCGCCTTTCTTGGGTACAATGAAGTAGGAGCTGTAAAACCCCGTCTTCATATCGGCTGGAGGAACCGGCTCTATCGCATCCTTCGCCAGTAGGACTGCGACCTCCGCCCGCAAGACAGGACCATCGGCCGCCTTCACTGTTGTGAAGCGGATGCCACTGAACTTGGGGGGATGCCGGGCGACTGAATCGCATAGCCGAGCCTGACGGTTCGAAGGAGCCATCGAGATGGGCTGGGTAGCTCAAGCCAGGCTCCCAGACACCGCTCAAGTGGCATCAATGGAACTACAGGCGTACCCGCTGTGGGGCAGTGCGGAAGAACGCAGGGACCCAGCCCGGGCGTCTCGTAGCCAGTCCGAGGCGGGGTCTGGGTGTATGTAACACTGACCTGCGTTCAAGCAGAGGGTGCGTGGGTAGTCCGTGGGTTCGTCCTCCCGATC
>NW_015505418.1:465953-473930 GCF_001515645.1 Sinocyclocheilus grahami | reverse complement strand
GGCGGCCCGGGAAAGCATAGCCATTATTTCTGGATCCGATTCAGGCATTGCTACAGTCCCGGAGGAGAGCAGCGCAGCCGAATCTTCCTCTCCAGAAAGCTCTGGCTCACCCTCCGACGCAGCAATCGACATCTGGTCGTTGGGAGGAGCGCCAAAGGATACGGCTGGGAAGCTCCTTTGAGAGGGTCCAGCACGGTCTCTTTGCAGCTCCAACTAGCGGCCTGAAGTAGCCCCCCCTGGCTGCCGCCAAGAGGAGAACTAGATCAAAGCAGAGGCAACGAAACTCCGCCCCTTGAGGAAACGGACCTTGGCCCGCGACTTCAAGATGATCATCTTCCCGCAATGAGAAGATGACTCATCCACAAATGCCACCTCAGCGTACTACATGCCCAGGCACGTGAGGCAGCGATCGTGACCATCACCCAGCACCAGGTAACGACCGCATCCAGAAATGCCCGGGTGATACGTTGTCTATAGCAAGACAAAGACGTAACGTCAAGTTTGCCACGCAGCGTTGTCTTTAGAAAGACGCACCCGAAATTGCTCTTTTAGGGGAAAAAGCTCTTTTAGCGTGCTGAGGCGCACAGGGGAGATGATCATCTGCAACACAAACAGGGCGTAGTGCAGCCTGATGTGTGCAACCCACTCGACACGGGAAACCACCACCGTTGAAGCGCCGTACCGCCAACACGAAGAGCTCTCCAAGAACGATGTGATCGCTCGGCTCCGAAGCGAAAAGCTGAATATGCGCTGCATCTGCTGCCTACTTATACTCATGCTGTAATCAGCGGCAGCTGGATGCAATAATCGCATGCCAATGTTCACTGGCTCGTTAGTTTACACTCAAAGTAGATCGGTCTCTCTAAGCGAGATCCCAATTTCGAAAGGGAACCATGGTTACATATGTAACGTGAGACGTTCTTTTTTACTTTCTTAGATTTCAGTTTTCACAGTGTAACCTTTCAGGATGAAAATCTCTATGGAGACGAACATGGAGCCAGAAGGAGGCAATGTAATGTTTAACAAGTGCACACTTGTTCAAAGTTCCCAGTCACCCAAAGCTGCTTTGAGGGTTTTCTGAAAGACATTTTCTCTTTAGAGGTACAAGTTCAGCTATATTCCATCTGCTAATTAATTCTGCAAATTATACATTTTTCTCACTCCAAATTAGGCTGTGCTCACAGTCATGGTTTCTTCAAAAGCAGTCATGAGACGCTATTTCTGAAACCTGAAATCTAGGCTTTTACTTATATCATATCAGCAAGATTTTTACTATTTAGGTGTTCAGTTTTTTTATGGATCCTGTATATGTTGGCACCATATCGGCCGTTAGTAGAGATTTTTTTAATTTATGTTATTGATGTTGGATATGTAGCTTGCTACCGGCTTTGTTCATGGCCATTTGACCTGTTTTACCTTTGCATAAATAGTTAAATGTAATACTGTACATTATAATGCTGTGATGCCTAAATTTACTTGTATTTAAAACTATTGATTTTATTTAATTTTAGGGCTGTCAAGCGATTTTCAATCTAAGTAATTACACAATGTGACAATTAATTAATCAATTACAAATTAATCGCACATCCAATTTGGCTGAGAAATTACCACCAAACTATAATTTAAAGCAATTAGTATGTTAAATGAGAAAAGCATCAAACAGAGATTAAATAAGTAGCTTTAGAAATATATATTTTTAATTTGATTCAACATAACATTTATTATACATAAACTTTTAGGCCGGCCACACACACACACATTATACTGTCTGAAACCATATTACTCAACATTTTGGACATGTTTAAACCTGGGCACGAAGTGTCAAGTTGAAATCAAAAGGAACCAAACTGTTTACATTATTTCAGAGTCACTTTGGCTGAACTCATCATTTTACACTTAAGATGTGTTCTCCATTTCCTTTTCCTTTCAAAATCACATAAACAAAATTAGCCAATGTCCCATTGACTGAGGTTCATTTGGCTTTTTATCATTCTGGATAGGCAGTGTAAAATGTGGAGCTGGTTGCTATGGCCGGATTCAAAGAGACTACAGGTGCTTTCTGCTTCACAGACACTGCCTCCACTGTTCTCCCTTCTCACCGAAACAGAACGATGGCTTCCTTTCACCTTTGCCAAACCCCAACCATCTAGCAAAATGCTTGGAGTGCAAGCAGGTCTATTATAGCTGGAGAAAGCTATTCGTTAGCTCTCCCATTCATCTTGATGGAAGTTGCCCGGCTGTTACAGGAACATTGTTTATTGGAGTGCAGAACTTTCTGAGCCAACCACCTGAGCCATGTGACTACAGGAACAATTGTCACTAGTTCCTAAAATAAACAACAGTTATGTGTGGAAAGATACCCTTCAGTGGCACACAATCACAAATCAATAACAAACACAATCCTTCACAAACCTGTCTGTCTTGGGCGTGTGAATCTCGCCTTTGCCCTTCACATGTTTAAAGCTCATCGCCTGTGGCTGATGCAGTCTTGGTGAAATAATCTGTCTATTTCCATCACACCTTCTCAGATTCAAATGCTGAACTTTTCATTGCTTTTACAGGGAGCTGACCCTGCCATGGCATCCGTCCTAGATAAATGGCTCATGAGGCAACAGGCAGTCCTGGATGGGACACAAATACAAATGTAGTTTTCTGCTCCATAAGGTTTGTGGCTGCTCGGGTTTTAGGGGAGCAGCAGGGATCGAGAGAGAGTTACATTACTAATGTGCTGCTATGCAGGGCCGTTTCTAGCCAATTTGACGACCCAAATTATATATATACACACCTTTTGGACAAATCTGCCACAAATATTTGGACAAATGTGCCACAAATACTGCCTTAACAAAATACTGATTTTGTGCACTTTATTTACTGTACCAATATTTTAAACTGGCCTTTGAACTTAGCTTTATTGCATGGCAAAAACTAGTGTTACCTTGCCAAAGCACTGACAGAGCCCACTGATCTAATGGCGTTGTTGAGCGCTCCAAATGCAAACTTTGCATGCAACAATCAGGCAGCAATTGACAGCACTCTGATCCAGTGGCATACAGGCATCGTCAGATTGACAGTACTCTAGCCCAATAATGTTGGGGGATCCAGTGGGGGCGGCAGTCATATTTCAGGGTGACCCTGCCACTCTTTATCACAACCCTGCTAAAAGTGCCAGTACGTGTGTTCATTGGAGCCCCTTCAGCTGGTGGCGCCCTAGGCGACCACCTAGCTCGCCTATGCCTAGAAACGGCCCTGCTGCTATGTACCACAGCTGAGCGCTCTGTTTTCCTTCTCTTTCCTATTGTTCAGTTTTGAGTGCCTGTGCATTGGGAGTGCAAGGAATGAAACTACACTGAAAATCTGGGGTTCAAGATCTAATTTATATCTGGAAATAAACAGAATATTTGAGATAAAAATATATACGTATAACATATTTATGATTCATCACTGTTTTTCCTGTGAGATTATAACTACTAACTCTAATGTTTTTCCAAACCTGTATGTTTCAACTATTTTTTTCTTCTTCATACAATGAAAGTCAATGCTGTCCAAAACAACCATAAAAAAGTGTTTAAGTATGGTAAAAAAACTGCTGTACTTGCAGATATCATATTGAATATGAAATTAAAGGCTGCTTAAGTGTTCTTAAACACTTTGATGACTGTTTCCTAACACTTTTAAGCTTAGTTTTTAAAAAAAGTACACTTTGTAAAAAAAAGTACAAATGTGTACTTACATGACATACAAATTCCAATAGGAATTACATTGAAGTATATTTTAGTTAACCATAAATGCTTGTCAGTGTATTCACTGTACTTTAATCATATTTCAAAGACAACATAATTGTGAAAGTACATATAAAGAAGTACTTAAAAAAGCTCTTAAGTTGAATTAATTGCATTTAATATAAATGTAAACTATTATACTTTACTAGTTTATTATAGTTTAGTAACACATTTTCATTTAATTTTCATTCAGTTTGTAAAGTGTATATGTATATATATATATATATATATATATATATATATATATATATATATATATATGTACTAAAATATGTATTTTCACTCTCTGTGCAAGACCAGTTAGATTGTAGTATTCACCTTTGTGTCTCTATTCATTAGCTTTAGCCATGCTAGAATAGCTTTGCACCCAAGGCAGTGAAGATAAATTCAAACAGTGGTTTTGTTCTAGGTATCAGCCTAGAGCTTAACAGTCCTTTCGATCTGAGAACCTCTCACATGCCAGGGTCTCACCATGAGAAAAAAGAACGTCCTGTGGTTTTTATGTAATTTTTGCACTTTTGTTATTTGAACTTAGAGGTCTGTGGCCTTAGGTGACCCAGGAGAGATTTTTATGAATGAAATGGTGCACGCAAACGTCAACACAGACAGCCTATGTGTTTTTATTAATGTTAATATATTCCACATCACACTTCTAATCACCTGTTGCAGTAAAGAAAAGTATCTCACACACATACACAGAGCAACCTGGACTCGCCAGCTATTACATTATCATAATATTAACAGCTATGAAAGCACATTTCATATTGATGTATGAAAAAGGCTCAGTCTGATCTGGTAAGTGTTAAGGCAGTCTCATAAGGAAACAGAACTTTTCTGCACTTTATTTTTCTGCACAGAAAACTTCAGATATTATCATACGTCTGAATAACACAAGTTGCATTGCTTTAGAAGCAATGTTTTACTGATGTAAATAAAAAATAAAAAACCCTTATGATTTGTGGTCCAAGGTCACATATATATTGTATATCACTTACAATATAACACAGACTGTGAATTTGTTTAAAAAATCTCACATAATGCTGAGACAAAATGCAGGCATTGTGCCTAAAACAAACAGATAACGTCTACTCACTGTAAGCACACTACTCTTCCCATTTCTCAAATAGATTTGGGAAATTATACTTTTCTCAAAAAGGGTAGATAAAACATTTTCTATATTTTTCCTGTCTGATTATATCTTAAATTCTCATTTTCTCCATTATCTTAATTTTAATGCGTAAATTACTCAGGACTCAGAAGAGACATTTGCAGTTTAATTTATCAAGATGTGAAAGATTTTAGCTTCTTTGATTTCATTGTGCATTTCTTGGTTCTGACCTTTTACCTATTGGCAATGTAAACATCCCATTTGCCAGGGTCTGTTCTGCTTGGTGAAAGGATTCTTATCAGTACACACTCAGCATCACCCAGCACCAGGTAACGACCGCATCCAGAAATGCCCGGGTGATACGTTGTCTATAGCAAGACAAAGACGTAAAGTCAAGTTTGCCACGCAGCGTTGTCTTTAGAAAGACGCACCCGAAATTGCTCTTTTAGGGGAAAAAGCTCTTTTAGCGTGCTGAGGCGCACAGGGGAGATGATCATCTGCAACACAAACAGGGCGTAGTGCAGCCTGATGTGTGCAACCCACTCGACACGGGAAACCACCACCGTTGAAGCGCCGTACCGCCAACACGAAGAGCTCTCCAAGAACGATGTGATCGCTCGGCTCCGAAGCGAAAAGCTGAATATGCGCTGCATCTGCTGCCTACTTATACTCATGCTGTAATCAGCGGCAGCTGGATGCAATAATCGCATGCCAATGTTCACTGGCTCGTTAGTTTACACTCAAAGTAGATCGGTCTCTCTAAGCGAGATCCCAATTTCGAAAGGGAACCATGGTTACATATGTAACGTGAGACGTTCTTTTTTACTTTCTTAGATTTCAGTTTTCACAGTGTAACCTTTCAGGATGAAAATCTCTATGGAGACGAACATGGAGCCAGAAGGAGGCAATGTAATGTTTAACAAGTGCACACTTGTTCAAAGTTCCCAGTCACCCAAAGCTGCTTTGAGGGTTTTCTGAAAGACATTTTCTCTTTAGAGGTACAAGTTCAGCTATATTCCATCTGCTAATTAATTCTGCAAATTATACATTTTTCTCACTCCAAATTAGGCTGTGCTCACAGTCATGGTTTCTTCAAAAGCAGTCATGAGACGCTATTTCTGAAACCTGAAATCTAGGCTTTTACTTATATCATATCAGCAAGATTTTTACTATTTAGGTGTTCAGTTTTTTTTATGGATGCTGTATATGTTGGCACCATATCGGCCGTTAGTAGAGATTTTTTTAATTTATGTTATTGATGTTGGATATGTAGCTTGCTACCGGCTTTGTTCATGGCCATTTGACCTGTTTTACCTTTGCATAAATAGTTAAATGTAATACTGTACATTATAATGCTGTGATGCCTAAATTTACTTGTATTTAAAACTATTGATTTTATTTAATTTTAGGGCTGTCAAGCGATTTTCAATCTAAGTAATTACACAATGTGACAATTAATTAATCAATTACAAATTAATCGCACATCCAATTTGGCTGAGAAATTACCACCAAACTATAATTTAAAGCAATTAGTATGTTAAATGAGAAAAGCATCAAACAGAGATTAAATAAGTAGCTTTAGAAATATATATTTTTAATTTGATTCAACATAACATTTATTATACATAAACTTTTAGGCCGGCCACACACACACACATTATACTGTCTGAAACCATATTACTCAACATTTTGGACATGTTTAAACCTGGGCACGAAGTGTCAAGTTGAAATCAAAAGGAACCAAACTGTTTACATTATTTCAGAGTCACTTTGGCTGAACTCATCATTTTACACTTAAGATGTGTTCTCCATTTCCTTTTCCTTTCAAAATCACATAAACAAAATTAGCCAATGTCCCATTGACTGAGGTTCATTTGGCTTTTTATCATTCTGGATAGGCAGTGTAAAATGTGGAGCTGGTTGCTATGGCCGGATTCAAAGAGACTACAGGTGCTTTCTGCTTCACAGACACTGCCTCCACTGTTCTCCCTTCTCACCGAAACAGAACGATGGCTTCCTTTCACCTTTGCCAAACCCCAACCATCTAGCAAAATGCTTGGAGTGCAAGCAGGTCTATTATAGCTGGAGAAAGCTATTCGTTAGCTCTCCCATTCATCTTGATGGAAGTTGCCCGGCTGTTACAGGAACATTGTTTATTGGAGTGCAGAACTTTCTGAGCCAACCACCTGAGCCATGTGACTACAGGAACAATTGTCACTAGTTCCTAAAATAAACAACAGTTATGTGTGGAAAGATACCCTTCAGTGGCACACAATCACAAAGCCCCTTCAGCTGGTGGCGCCCTAGGCGACCACCTAGCTCGCCTATGCCTAGAAACGGCCCTGCTGCTATGTACCACAGCTGAGCGCTCTGTTTTCCTTCTCTTTCCTATTGTTCAGTTTTGAGTGCCTGTGCATTGGGAGTGCAAGGAATGAAACTACACTGAAAATCTGGGGTTCAAGATCTAATTTATGTCTGGAAATAAACAGAATATTTGAGATAAAAATATATACGTATAACATATTTATGATTCATCACTGTTTTTCCTGTGAGATTATAACTACTAACTCTAATGTTTTTCCAAACCTGTATGTTTCAACTATTTTTTTCTTCTTCATACAATGAAAGTCAATGCTGTCCAAAACAACCATAAAAAAGTGTTTAAGTATGGTAAAAAAACTGCTGTACTTGCAGATATCATATTGAATATGAAATTAAAGGCTGCTTAAGTGTTCTTAAACACTTTGATGACTGTTTCCTAACACTTTTAAGCTTAGTTTTTAAAAAAAGTACACTTTGTAAAAAAAAGTACAAATGTGTACTTACATGACATACAAATTCCAATAGGAATTACATTGAAGTATATTTTAGTTAACCATAAATGCTTGTCAGTGTATTCACTGTACTTTAATCATATTTCAAAGACAACATAATTGTGAAAGTACATATAAAGAAGTACTTAAAAAAGCTCTTAAGTTGAATTAATTGCATTTAATATAAATGTAAACTATTATACTTTACTAGTTTATTATAGTTTAGTAACACATTTTCATTTAATTTTCATTCAGTTTGTAAAGTGTATATGTATAT
>NW_015505418.1:461960-465074 GCF_001515645.1 Sinocyclocheilus grahami | reverse complement strand
TATATATATATATATATATATATATATATATATATATATATATATATATATATATATATATATACTTTTTCATAAGGGACAAAATAAATCAAGTCATACCGGTTTGTTTATTTTTTGAGTCAATGTTCGCTCACATTGTTCTCAGATGTTTGGATGCCTGTATGTCCTTTTATGTTTTGATGAAAATATGGTTCATGCTGCTACATTAAAACACTAGTCTAGTAAGCCTTGTAATGACCTTCTGGGGTACATAAAACATAAAATATTCCACTTAAAATGGTCTAATAAAATGGCCAACTCCCCAGCACAAGATAAAGACTGAATACAAATGTGGGTCCATAAGTGTATTTGTGTGTATTTTTTATGGGCATCTCTGCTAAGTATCGAACTCCAGTGGTACTTTATGTGCTGATTTAGAGTATCCAGCATAAAAAATATATGTAAACATTCAATGTTCTTTCTCCATTTCAATGTTCATTCAATGTTGTTTCTTCCTTATCGACTTCCTTATAAGTCACTCCACCCTCCAGCGAAAAGCTTGTTAGACATTACTCTCTCCTTTCAGGCTAAAGTAAAGCACACAGCCTGTCATCTCTCTCTAGGATGTTCAACTGCCTTTTTGACTCTCTAGGGTTTACCAGTGCCAGTAAATAATTCCACTTACCACACCCTGAGCCACACCCCCTCCTGTCAAAATGATTGCCTCCCTATCTCGTAATATTGACCCTCTTTCACTCTTATTCCCCAGACCGGTCATTTGCAATTCCCCCTGCCAGAACTTTGATGCTGGATATGGCTACACGAACTGTGTGATTTGCAGTTAATTGCACTGAGGCATTTACAAGGGGCAGAGCTGCAAAACCAGGACTGGCTAAAGTCTGGCCCAAATCCATCACTCAATGCGTTGAGCTCTGCCAAGCACAGCTGGATCCAATTCTTTTATCCAGCAGCTAGCAGGCGATGTCAGGCCGTGCCAGAACACTCTCTAACCCAGACTGCTTTTCATCGAGTACAGTATAAAGGATTTATGAGGATCCAGAGCCAATAACCAATAACTGACCTTGCCAGAAAAAGAATGGGGGAAAAATACTTTCATGCCAAACTCCAAAAAGACCTATAACATTGTTGTATGCATTTTTGTGAAAGCATCTACAGAAATCCATCTGCATTGACGATTATTAATTGAATATTCTGGGTTCAGTACTGGTTAAACTATGGGGTAATGCTGATTGCCACAAAAATTATTTTGACTCATCCATCCACAAAAACAAAAAACTGGCAGATTATATATAATGCCTGCACGCTATTGGTCAAACTACTTTTCACTCATTACCTTCAGCAAATCTGAAAACAATAGGAAAACATATCCAAACTTGGACATTTTAGGCAATTTATAAATCCTTGCCAGGTCATGTCCAGGAAAAAGAGGATGTATGGTCACCCTATTATGAGTCCGATTTTTGGAAAGTAAAAAGGGAGAACTGTACAGTAAAGTTTATAAATGTATTAAATGCACTTTAATTAATTCTTCTATTAAAACCAATCTTGTTATTGTTACTAAAACAAAATGTGAAAAAATAAAACAACATAAAGTCAAATAAAATAAAATAAAATATAATATAATATATATAATTCTGTGGGCCCTACGCAAAACTGTGTCGGCGGGGGAGGTATGAGTGGTTATGAATGAATGAATGAAACGCATTTGTCTGTGTTTCACTCCGTCTCGAATCGCGCTTACGGAAAGCGCTTGAGAAACAACGTCTCTTCCGCGGCTCGGTACACTTTCAACTCGAGCAAAACTGCGACAGCGCACCACATTAAAAGAAAGGATCATTCATGTTTTCATAACCGCTGACCAAATTCAAAAACAAAACTAAAATGAAATCATCTTTGAGAGTAAGGGGGCCCCCTGGTGTTTCGGGGGCCCTACGCAGCTTGCATATTTTGCATATAGGCAGAATCGGCTCTGTATATATACACATGAAAACTCAAACTTAAATAAAAAAAAAACTTAAATGAAACTGCGAAATGTTGCCTTGACAAGTAACTAAAATAAAAGTTGAAGACTAAAATTACTAATATTTACTAATTAATAATATTAAAATAACAATTATTAAACCTTGTGTATTTTTTAAACTGTAAAGTGGTCCTTGTCATTTGGATTGTAAAATTTGACATTTTGCTCAGAAATTTACCCAGAAAATATTACCAAGCATTTTTTTCCCATGGTGAAATCATGTTAACACACATTTTGTTTACATGTTATGTCTCTGCTTTTAAAATGCTGTGTATTTTATACATTTACGAATTGGCCCTCTTTTCTTCAGTTAACAGTGCCTCAATGTAACCTATCTGCAATTTTTCTGAGTGATAAATTGCAGTAAAAACAACATTATACCACAAGTTTGTTGACAAAACTGAACCTGGAATATTCCTTTGACATGTCTGGGATGGACAGAAACTCTTGTGAATATCAGACATAGTCATGCTTGTGTGTTTGAAGGTTTGCAGGTGGTTTGGGTGAAATAGCGTGAGATTATTGCTCGTTGGCACCCTCCAATCAGCAAATCCATTTGCATATGCATTCTATTTGCATAAGCGATGCATAATTTCTAGTGCTACTTCACAGCTGTTTTACCAGATTATTGAAGTAGCAGGAAAAGAGTTTCTCCTAAGGCAAGGCAGACTGTGTATTTCCTATAATTCAGCATAAATTCTTGAGCGCACTTTGAATTAATCAGTGTAAAATTATGTTACTTTCTGAACTGTGATGGATTTTTATTTGTTGTTGTAATAAGATCATAGCTAAACATGGTTATTTATGATTTAATGAGTGTTTGTCCCTCTTCAGATGTTTTGCTGATTCATACACTTCTTACTCGAGTATCTTCAAATCAGCGAAAATTCAAATGGAAATAGTTAAAACCCCTGACATTTCTAAATAGGAAGTAAGGACATTTTAAAATCAGCCTCTGGAAATGAGCTTATTTGTTAGTATGCAGTAAATGCCGCATGAGTCAGACCGCTGCTGTCAACAAACTTCTATCATCAAAATGAGTTCAAAAGGCCAGATATCAGACAGTCGGCCTTTTATTTGGCTCACACATTTGA